>NC_046367.1:8534716-8859052 GCF_011125445.2 Fundulus heteroclitus
GTGATATGTCACTGTCATGAGTTTATTAACTGACGTAGAACATGTTTCGGTTCTTTGTAAAACTTTTGGCGGCAACATGGACGTAGCTAGCGTTAGCTTAATTCGACCGGGAGCTCGAGGTGTTTAAGACAAATAAACAACGCTTAGCCTTGGGGGGAATGAAAGTGTGGCGCCCCGGCGTCTTTATAATACGGCGGGGGGTTGGGGGGTAGGACTATGTGGCGCATGTAATTGGGGGGGGGGGGGGGCAATTAAGCCTGCCGCCCCGCCGTCTTTATAATACGGGGGAACTATGCTGTTAGCATGGCTAATAGCATATGAAGTCCTCTAAATTGAGCGCGCAGTGAGACAGGAATTCAGCGTTTAAACATCCATGCACGCTCAAACCTGTTTTTTGCGCGCTAATCTCTGATAAACTCTTTCTCAACCCACTACCCTCGTGCCTTGTTCTGTGTCTGCTCACACGCGCAACCTGCTCCTTCCTCGCCAAACACCAGCTGCGCTCACTCGGCTGTTTCTCTTTGTTTACTCGGCTCTGTCTCTGAGCTCTCGCGACTCCAAAAACTTTTTTCCATACAATCAGAGTATGGCTTGCAAATACTGCTTTTGGATGGATTAAATCAAAATGCTGCAGCTTTTGGCAGAAATTACTAGACATAATGGTGGACAAAAAATTAACAGTTTAATATTTTAGCCTGAAATATTTAGGCTAAAAATTAAGACTAAAATATTAACTTGAGCTACTAAGTGAGGTGTGAAAAATGCTGCTGTCTCTTTTCTTTCCAGCTTATTGGAGGTGATGCAAAAGTTTCTTGTGATCATTGTCATCATTATTTAAATAGCACTTCAACATGAGGTAAAACAAAGTGCCAAATATCAGAAATACATCAGATAAGAGATAACATCTAATAAAATGACTTGGCTAATGTCATGATGCAGCCTGTCTGCTGCACTATGCTCATACTCAAGACACTTTCCACCTTCCATACAGCTCCAGTCTTCAGTTCAGTAATCATCCACACCTGTCAGCTACTAATCAGCCAGCATTCAGCACACCTGTCAGCCTCACTATTTAAGCTCACTGCATTCTGTCATTCCTCATCGGTTCGTTCTGTTTTTCCTGCTTACCTCTGTTCTGCTGCTCACCTCATCCAGTCTCGTCCAGCCCGAAGTTCCTCCATTCTGTCGTGCTGCTGGTCAAGCCTGGTTCCAAGTCTCCATTCTGCTGTGCACCTGGTTCTGCTGCCTCCGTGCTCTGATTCCAACCTGCTTGCCAGTTCCTGCCTTCACCATCCTCATGCTTCAACTCAGTACTGACTCTTGGTTCCTTCCTCCACTATCCACAAGCTGCAATAAACTGTTAAAACTTACTTTGTTGTGTTCGGGTTCAGAAAGCAAAACATGACAGCTAAAGACTGGACTCAACGATTTAATCTATATATTTTAGGCTAAATATTCTAGGCCAGGGGTTCCCAAACAGCTGTCTAACTGTCGCCTTAGATGTCTCACCTGTTTCCCTGATTTCAGCCAATTGAGCGCATTTGCGAGAATGATTGAAGCAGAGACAACAAGCTATGTGCGCATATACAGCACAATGTGGATTTTTCATCTTAAAATGAAGAATAGAATAAGATTTCTATTAAATACATGAATTTTTGTGTGAATACTGTAATGTTCCGTTATGACACCCAAGCACCAGACCGAGGTTTTGCTGCTAACACTTTATTTTAGGACGAACAGAATGGGACAGCTTTCACCCCTCCAGTCCCCCGAGCCACCTCTCCTCTCCCCAGAAGCCACACATTTCTTCCCGTATGACCCCAAAACAACCAAACTTAAAGAGACAGTAAGTGTGCAATGGCACTTAGCAATAAAGTCTAATACGGATCATTACAATACATTTTTATTCATTGATTAAATTTATAGTTTTTGATTTTAAGCTTTACAAAGGAAATGCTTATTTACACGTCTTTGTGTGTGGGGGAAAAAACACGGTCAGAGCGCCATTACAGTTTTTGTCTCGCGCACCCCTAGTGGCAGCTCACCACACTTTGGGAATCCCTATACTAGGCTAAAATATTCTGTTTATTTCTTATTTTCTTCTTCAATCCCCCCGTCAATACCTGTCTCACTGTGCACTCAGATTGGTTCAAAGGCACAAAATAACTCCATAATAGCATCGCTGTGTCGTGCTGTGCGAAGCCCACCGCTACCCCTCATGTAACCCATCAATACTCATAAAAGATTGAATATATTTTCACATGTCTGCACCAATATGGGTTAACCATTTTTGTCACAGACACATTTTCACTAGTTGTAGGACCTGTTTCTGGTTGTCTGCTTCCAAACCAATGCCACTAAAATTGTTTATACTGTAAATATGCCTGTCAATATGCATGCCTGCAACTGCATTAAAGTGACTGACAGTACTGCACACTGCCACACTGTCTTATTAAAATGTTTTTCTATTTATCAACAGGAAGCAAATCACATAAAAACATTATCCTCATTATTCAGGTAGGTGGAAAATAATGTATGCATGATAGAATATTGTCTTACATTAGCCCTTATTCATCCATCAAAATGTAATATTAAAATTGTGGCTGAATATTTTAGACCATTGTTTTAATACCACAAACTGTCTCTTCTTTTTTAGGGTGTCCTCAGGAGGAGCCAGTGGACAGTTGGACTTGAGGTCTAGGGAGAGGAGGCAGAGGAGGAATTAATCTGGGAGAAAGAGTAGGCCTGTTGTGATATGAGATGGTCGTGCAAAAGATGCTATTTTAGGTAATCAAAACGGTCAGCGCTCATAAAACATTATAGGTTGAAGCATCCACATACTGGCCAAGGGCGGTCACTACCCTGCTTGTACTCAGATTGTCCTTGCTTATTTAGAAGTTGGGGAGCACTTCATGCACTGTTGTCTAGAAATCATACACAGACTCAGGGCAGATTGTTTCATTCTTGTGTCTTTTGTGTAATTCATGTAGTTTTAACACAGAAAAGCAATATTTCGAACACCTCGGGACTCATCTGGAAAAGCACGAAACCGTTAATTGTGTTTTTCAAGATTGTGACTACAATACAAATAAATATTCAACTTTTGCTTCACATAAAAGTAGGAAGCACAATACTCACTACATTGAAGATTTTAAAAAATACTGTGTTCCAGACACATTCAAGTCAGGCAAGTGAGTTAGAGGATAGTAGTTTGATTGAAAGTGAGGTTACTACTAACGAAGCATTTGTCAAAGAAGCATTTGTCATTATTGCTTAAATTGGACTGTATTTTCAATGTGCCTAGAAGATGTATAGATGAGATTGTAGACGAGCTTCAATTTATTGCTTGTTCAGCAGCTGCACCTGTTATCAAAAATATTGTCCATAGCACATTACAAAACCACAACTGCACTGTTGATGAAGTCGTGATCACAGATTTAGTAAAAAATCTCTGCCAGTTAAATCCTCTCAGTGTAGCCTTTAGTGAACAAGGCCCTCTTGGGACAGCATTCAAGAGAAATAATTATTCAAAAGAACATTTCTGTATAGTTGAACCTGTTGAGTATATACTAGATGCGAAAGAAGGAAAGACCTTTCAGTATTCACCTTATTTTTGACGGAAACATGGAGCCAGCGAGTTGACATTTGTTTGGGCGAGACTTCCGGCCGCTCACTTCCTGTCACTGGGTAGCTAGCTGAAAAGCGTCACATGCGCCTACATCGTTTCAAATTAATCGTAATTATGACTTCGAGGAGTACCGGGATCATTTGTGCAGTTAGAGGTTGTCACAATAATTGCCGTAAAAGAAAGGTTTACATGGCAGAGGATTGTTGTATTCATCAGCCGCGTACGAGAGCTGAATGTAGGTGTGAGGCGCCCTACGACTTGCACCCCCCGCCGAAGAATGAAGAATCTTATCGTCTTTGGTTGAAAGCTTTGAATTTGAAGAAACCACCGAAACAACCGTTTGTGTGTTCTTTTCACTTCATCGACAAGAGACCTACAGCAGACCACCCGATACCAGAAAAGTGGCTGGGTTACGAACTTCCATTAAAAACTCAGAGGAGACGCCTCAAGAGGAGCGCAGACACAGGTAAGCTTTAGCATGTTTGATTGCTGTTGTTAACTCTAGTTCTCAGTCTGTGAACTTGCTGGAAAAAACATCAGCCAGAGATGCACAGTTCTTGGTCAGAACAGGACATTTAATCTCCAGCAGCTCTGTCGAATTAACGACACCATCTGGGCTTGCAGAAAGCCATGGTTCTGTGACACTTGTCATGATTTGTGTTTTTGTTATGGTTGATGTTGGTGTTTATAATTAGTTCACTCTCATGTCTTAGTATTAGCTCTGGTTTTTATTATTTGCTTAAGTTCTGTTTAGTCTTAGGTTTGGTCTTTATGTTGATTTTGGTTCTGGATTAGTCTAGTATAATTTCTGTTTTGGTTTAGTAATTCTCTTTATGTAATCAATTCTGTCTTAGGTTTAGGTTCTGTATTAGTTTTGGTTAATGGAATAGTTTGAGTTTTAATGTGGTTTGATTTTGTACTTTGTTTTATATTATCAGTTTCTTCTGGCCTGCTCTGATAAGTTCTGTCACCATTCGTTATTCAGTTCACCTGCCAGCATTCTTTCGTCTTCCTGTCATTCCCCTTCAGCAGTCACCATCCAATCGGCTTCAGTTTACTTCCAGCCATTTTGTCCCCCCTGATCAGCTCCACCCATTCTGGTAATTAGTTTCACTCTGTTCACCTGCTCACTCCCCTACTTATATCTGCCTCAGTCTCCTGCACTCTGCCAGATCATTGTCTTTACGAGCCCTTGGTGAATTTTGTCCAGCAGTCCCTTTGTGTCTTTCTATCAACGTTACCCAATTGCCTCTTTTTTTTACTTCTGAGCCAGCCTGTATCCTGAACCTGTTTTTCCTGCCCTGTCTGACTGCTTACCCGTTTTACCAACCCAAATCTGCCTTAGGATTATCCGAGCTTGCCTTATTCCTGTCTGTACTCCTGACTGTTTTTGGACTGCTTTTCGTGTACTGATTTTTGGACTGCCATACTGACCATTGAGCCTGCCTGCCCCTACATTGTCAAGATTGCCTCCAATAAACCTGTTTTTTCTCTGATCTGCTTGTCCGGCCTGAATACTGGGTCCTTTGTCTCTGGTTTCATGACAACCCTAACTACGGTGCCCCTCTTTTCTACCACAAAACCACAGCTTTCCAGCCATGCATAGGCCACCTCCTCATTCTCCTGGCCATACCTGGTTGCAGCGTTCCCATGGAACTTAGGAAACAGGTGTTCTCTAAGAAAATTTTCTGGCCTAGTACACAGGGACCTTTTTCGCAGAGCTATCAGTTATTCTTAATTTACGTGCATCACACCACAAGTGGGATGCACTCTGCATTTTAGTCAACTCCTCCAAAACAGCACATTTATCCCCACCTAATTTAATGTACCTATCATAAAATGCCATGCATTTCTGGCAACGGTTGTCAGTACCATGCTCACCATGAGGCTGCTGGAGCTGTGTGGGTGCTGCTATAACTTGGTCTGGGACAGCAGAAATGCATTTGTGCAGAAGGCTGCCCACTGGAATACTGGCAGCCTCTAATCTCACCTTCAAGGCTTCATGAGAGGTGTAGGCAGGGGTTGGCGGTAGAGAATGTGATATGGGGTGGATCAGTGGTGTAGTCTACATTATTGTAGTGGGTATACTGTGCTTAGAAATAAGCACGCCAGTAAGTGCAATGTAATTGACCATTTTTTTTATTTTTAAGCATATTTAACATTGCTTAATTTCTCAGTTGCTTACATTTGAATCAATGAACAACAAACTGTACTACAGTTGGCTTTGTATTGAAAAGATGTATAATCTATAAAACAGTACAACAAAACATGCTTAAGTATCAAGTACTATATGTAAGTACAGAAGTACTATGCAGGTTAAAACTGTGTCTATAAAATTTTCCAGACATGTTTGTTTTGAGGCTCCTTATGTTTTACTTGTCTTCTTGTTTCTTTTTTTTTTTCTTTTTTTTTTTTTTTTTTTTTTTCCCAGTGTCCTGTCTAGCACTATGGCAATAGGAATTGATATCTCAATGCCAGATGGAGCTCGACAGATTTTGCTTTTACAAGTGGAGCAAACAGCTTTCGCCATAGTGCTCCACTTGATTTATGCTTGTAAATAGCTTTATTATGATTCCTGCAAGGAGAATTTCAAATTATATGGACATGACAATGGGAGAGTAAAGGAAGAACAAAAAGTGAAAGAAAAGAAAAAAAAAAGAGTAGAGGTGAAAGAAAGAGGAGATAAAAGGAAGAGAATGATAAAATATCCTCTGTCTGCTCCATCACCTGGAAAGAGACACAAAAAGAACAGCACAACCAACAGACATAAAGCAACAGATACACTCTAATAACACCTAGATGCCATTGCTAAATCATATATATTATTATGTAAGCTGACATGTGTAATGTGATATTTGAAAAAAGAAAGTGACACAACATAAATAAATAAATAAATTATAAGATTACTGTATATAAGTGAACACTTAATACCTGGGACCCAGCACCAGTGGGAGATGTGAAAGTGCACTAGTTTAGGTGAAGATTATCCAGAAATAGCTTGATAGTGATTGTGGAGAACCAAAGACCCACCTTCCCCGAGCACAGAGGCAGGCGTCAGGGGACCCGTAACCCCGGACTCCCAAAGGGGTCCCTAAAGCAGGTCGCCCAGGAGGGGCCGACACAGGATATCTGCAACCCCCCCCCCAAGGAAGGAGCAGAGACGACCCCGAGGAAATCCCCCAGCCACCGCAATGCCGACGCCCTCAAGAGCCGCGGAGACGAGCCCGTGGGCTCCGCCGGCAGCCAGCCCCGCTGAAGTGGTCCCGGCCATGGGCCCTGAGGGCCAGAGGCCCCAGGGGCGCCCCGCCCCCGCGACGAGGGCCCCGGCCGCCCCCCGGGGGGCCAGGCCCCGCGAAGAGGCCGCCAGGAGCGGGCCGGCGCACGCCCGGGAACCCGCCCCAAACCCCGAAGCCAACTAATGCGCCAGGGGGCCAAGGCGCCCGCCAACGAAGTGGAGGAGGGCAGGACGTGGGGGGATGGGCTCCGCACCTATCGGAGACTTGAGATGTTCTTGGGAGAGGGAGCGGACCACACCCATACCTGGGGAAAAAAAAAAAAAAAAAAAAAAAAAAAAACTCATTCACCCCATCCCTCCCTTGTGCCCCACTCGCCACACACAGAAAAAAAAAAAAAAAAAAAGACGCTGTCCACACATTCCCACATAACACTCACATCCAACACTGACCAAAGGGGGGGGGGGGGACACCCCAAATCGACTATACGACTGCTTGTGCCCGACCCCCGGCCCCGGCCCCCGACCAGACGCCCCCCGGACCGGGCCCCCCCAAGAGGGCGGGCCAACACGACCCACACGAGCCACCCGGCCAGAGCCCCCCCCTCCCCCTAAATACCTAATAAACCCACTCCCTCCCCCCACCTTACCCTTGCCATCCCCTGGGGGGAGCGGAGGCATCAGCCCCAGACCTGGTAGGCCGCTGACTGCACACCGCAGCCCCCCGCCAAGACCCCGGACACAGTGGCCCGCACCTCCTCCAGGCCCCAGACTCCTTGCCTCCATCGGAGAACGGGGGTGTGCAGAAGACCCCGACCCTCCCTACGCCTGCTCAAATGTTGTGTTGTTGCACGTTGTTCTCAAGTGCGTTTAAAAACTGGGAGCGCCGAAGGGGATGCACGGCACAGCCCACCCCCCTTTCGGAAGGTAGCTGTTGCCAGCGCACCCCTTCCGTGTGACTGCCCAGAACCCTCAATGTCTAAGTGGGAGAGGAGGTGAAGGGAGCCGTCCGAGGTGAGGCCCACACAACATAAGCCCCCTCCCAGACGTCTTCCCCCCACGCCCCCCTACCATGGCCTATATGAGTGTGTGATGTGAAAAATGTTTGAAGTGAAAGTGTCTAAGATGCAAAATAAAATTGGGGAGAGGGGCGTCACCAGAAAGTGGCAACCTCCAGTAACGCCCCCTCCCTCATGACCTGCATGTGTGGCGGCGTGATGGAGCAGGCAGAGGGAGGAGTCCGGGGATGGGGAGCAAATGACTGGGAAGCCAACCCAGGGAGCCAGCTCCCCTACTGACTCCAATAGGCACCCCCGCTCCCCGAAAGCCCCACCTAGAGAAGGGGGCCTCGCCAGCGGCACCACCGTAGCCCGGGGGCCAGGGAGAGGCCGCAGGGCCCGCCAGCCAACCACCCACCAGGACCAACACCTAAGCCCCCCCCAGCCCACCCACCAAGCCTACTTAAACTAAATAAATAAATAAATAAATAAATAATAATAATAATAATAAGAGGGGGGGACCCTGGCCAGCCGGCCCGCACGAGCCACCCCAACCCCACCCCCCAGGTGAAACCCGCACCGGAAGACGACACGGACCGGGACAGGGGGCCGGACACAAGCCCACCAGAACGTCAACCCCCCCCAATACCCCCCCCCCCCCAACCGTGGATTTAATCCCTCCCCAACACTAACGTTCAACAACTCACCATACATTCGACAGTAGACATCCAGGCTGGGTAGATCCCTACTCCCCCTCCTTTCCCCCTCCCCCCCACTGGCAGAGTGCCTTTCCAATAAAGGAGAAGAGCATCTGCCCAGAGGTGTTAATGACCATGCCCCCCTACCAGCCCAACGGGCCCCGAGGCCCCCCAGCACACCAGAGGCCCCGTGCAGGGGCGGACACCCGGGCGCGCGCCGGCCCACACCAAAAGCGGCACACCCCCCGGAACCGGAACCCCCGAGGCCCCGCCGGGGCCCGCGCCCGAGGGCGGCGCGCCCCAGGGACCCCAGACCCCCAGACCCACCCCGGCCCCACCCAGCGGCAGCACAGCTACCAGGTCAGTAACCCACGTCCGTCAACACGCAGCTCCCAAAGAGCGCCGCAAGCGGCTGCTGTAGGCCACCCGTAGGCCTCCCAAACTCCTCCCAGATGGGGGCAACAGACCCCGGAGCCGGATCCACCAGGCGCCCTACTCCAAGTGCCCCCAGGGCCCCAGGAACCCCTCCATCCAGCCACTGCGCCCTGCAGGAAGCAACCCACCGCCCCCTATTCCACTAAGTGATGGTGTTGATCAGAGGAGCCCAAAAAGACCAATCAGATGTGGAAGCAGATGCTGTCTCTAGATTAATATGATCCAACAAAAGATCTCTATACTGATTGATACTGAGATTTTGTTTACTTTTCCAATTCATGAGGATAGTTTTCTTTGCGATGCATAAAGCAGTAAAAACCATGTAAACTATTTCTTTTTTCAGAGGACTTTCCTCAAAATTACCGAGCAGGCAAACTGATGGGGATGGTGTAATCTTACAGCTCAAGCACCTTGATAAGTCCTTACATATCTGTGTCCAGAACCTCTGGACTGGTGTGCATAACCATAACGCATGAAAATAATTATCAGGATGATTGCCTATGCAGTGTGGGCAGATATTAGATTGTGCCAGACCCATCTTGAATAATCTTTGTCCTGTATAATGTACTCTGTGAAGGATTTTGTATTGTATTAGTTGTAAGTTGGTGTTTCTAGTCAATTTGAAAGTTCTTAGACATGTCTGAGCCCAGAAATTTTGTTCAAAGGTGCCTGATAAATCTTTTTCCCACTTCATTATAGGAAGAGATATCGAATCATCTATTTTAGTCAGTGTCCTGTATGATTTAGACAGTAGTTTGGGGGGGGGGTTAAATCTAAGAACTCTATTATATTAGTTGGGACTTGTAAACCACCGTTAATATGCTTATATTTATTTTTTATTATAGATTTAAGTTGTTCATATTCCAAGAATTTATTTTTACTAATGCCATATTGCATATTTAGTTTAGCAAAATTGATGAACTCGGTTCCGTCAAGTAGATGTTCCAGATATTTAATACCTTTATTCTTCCAGTATGTAAAGTTTATCATTTTATTATTTTGTAGGATATCAGGGTTATTCCAGATAGGTGTACGACTGCATGGGATAAGGGATGACTTTGTCATTTTGAGGAACTCCCACCATGCTGTCAGAGTAGAACTAATGTTGATATATTTGAAGCATGTATGCCGTTTTATATTTGAGCTTATAAACGGCAGATCTGAAATCATGATATTATTGCACATTTCCTGTTCTATATCTAACCAAGGCTCATCTAAAAGACTATTTTTTTATCCATTTAGAGATGTATTGTAGCCTATTTGCTAAGTAATAGTTATGGAAGTTAGGCAGATCTAATCCTCCCCTGTCTTTAGTCTTCTGTATTGTCTTTAAGCTAATACGTGGGGGTTTATCTTTCCAAAGAAATCTAGAAATGGCAGAGTCTAGAGATTTAAACCAGTCAGATGATGGTTTATTGGGGACCATTGAAAATAAATAATTAATTCTAGGTAGGACCATCATTTTTATTGAAGCTACCCTACCCATAAGTGTGATTGGAAGCGATTTCCATCTTTCAAGGTCCTCTTCTATCCTGTTTAAAAGTGGGGCATGGTTAAGTTTAAGTAAATCTGTTAATTTATTCGACACAGTAATACCTAAATATTTAATATTTCCTGATTGCATTTGTAAATTTAGGGAGTTTTCGAGAGAGCAATTAATTGACAGTACCGTAGATTTAGACCAGTTTAACGAGTAATCTGATACTTTGGAGAAAGATTCTAGTATTCTAATTACTTGTAAAAGAGAATTATTTGAATGCTGGAGATAAAGTAATACATCATCCGCGTACAGACTAATCTTGTGCTCTATTTTCATGCATTTTATACCTTTTACAGCTTTTGTTTGTCTGATAGTTGCTGCTAGAGGTTCTATAAAGATGGCAAAAAGTGATGGAGAAAGAGGGCATCCTTGCCTGGTGCCCCTCTGTAGACAAAAACTGGAAGATATTTGATTATTTGTCCTGACACAGGCTGTTGGAGAATTGTATAGAATTTTTAACCAGTTTATGAATAAATCGCCAAAACCGAATTTATGAAGAGTAGCGAATAAAAATTTCCAATTTACTCTATCAAATGCTTTTTTCTGCGTCTAAAGACAATATATTGGTTTTAATGTTTTTACTGTAGGAATAATCAATTAAATTAAGTAATCGGCGTGTATTTGTGGATGACTGCCTTCCTCTGATGAAACCAGTTTGATCTGGATGTATTATGAGAGGAGTTACTTTGTCTAATCTTTTTGCTAAAGCTTTACAGATTATCTTAATATCCACATTAATTAAGGATATGGGACGATAACTAGTGGGCAACACAGGATCTTTGTCTGGCTTGAGCAGAAGGCTGATGGTGGCAGAGTTCATATTAGCTGGAAATCTACCTTTTTCCTGTATTTCCTGCAACATTCTGTGGAACGTTGGGGCTAGAATATTCCAGAACTCTTTATAAAACTCAGTGGGGAATCCATCTGGACCTGGAGCCTTTTTATTAGGCATGCTTTTAAGAGCTTCCTGGGTTTCAGCTGTTGTCAGCGGGGAATCCAGTGTCATTCTTTGGTTATCTGATAATTTAGGAAGTGTAATTTTATCCAGAAATTGCTTAATATCCTTCTCTGATGGATTTATCTGTGGTGTGTATAAAGATTTGTAGAAATCGCGGAAGGTATTATTTATACACTCTGGTTCACTTACTGTATTACCAGTTGAATCTGTAACTGCAAATATAGTAGTTTTCTCCTTATTTATTTTAAGCTGATTAGCTAGAAAGCTTCCTGACTTATTGCCATGTTCAAAATTTTCTATTCGGAGCCTTTGTATTAGAAATCTATTTTGCTTTTCAATATAGTGGTTTAGTTCTAATTTTACTTCACGGATTTTACCTAGCTTCCCTTCTTCTTGAGATAAATCTAGTAACTTAAGTTTTTCTTCTAATTCCTGAATCTTTTTGTTTTCTTTTTTCTTTTTATGAGATGAGAAAGAAATTATTTTACCTCTCATCACTGCTTTTCCAGCTTCCCACAATATCGATGCCGATGTACCTGGTTGATCATTGTATTCTAAGTATGAGGCCCACTGTTCTTTAATGAATTTTATAAATTCTTCATCTTTAAGCAGTGATGTATTAAATCTCCAGCTTTTGTTTTGTGTGGTTATTTTTTTATTAATTAAGGTGAGAGTAACAGGAGCGTGATCACTGATAGCAATAGGATGAATTACCGTCTCTGAAACGACCGACAGCAGTGAGCTACTTATAAGAAAGTAGTCCAGACGAGAGTACGAATGGTGAACATTTGAGAAAAAAGTGTATTCTTTACTAATAGGATGAAGAGAACGCCATGCATCGCAAAGACCAAAATCACTCATGTATTGTTTGACTACATTTACTGACTGCCAACTACGCTGAGTCCCTGTTTTATTCAACCTGTCTATATCGTTATTTAAACCAAAGTTGAAGTCACCTCCTATAATTAGTGAACAATCCCCGTGTTTTGAAAGTGCAAGGAAGAATTGGTGGAAAAAAGAGGGGTCATCAACATTTGGACCATATATACTGACAATACATAGCTTCTGGTTATGGATAGCTATTTTAATTATTATGTATCTACCTTCAGGATCTATAGTTTTATCTAATATTTTAAAACTAACGCTTTTGTGGATTAAGATTGCTACACCTCTCTGTCTAGAGTTATAGCAGGCCGCAAACACATTAGGGAACTCAGGTGAATTAAGCTCACTTGCATTTGTAGCTGATTTGTGGGTTTCTTGCAATAATACAACATCTGCCTTTAATCTAGTAAGCTGGTTAATGATCTTCATTTTTTTCTCTCTGGTGCCAGCCCCATGCACATTCCATGTCACAAACTTTACATTCGCCATAGATGTGAGTGAGAAGTTAGAAGGTGCATGCCCTTGAGAAAATAGTCATACATAGACCCAGGTAGCATCATATGATGTGCTTGTGATTGACTGATGTTCAGGAAAGAAGCAGACAGATAAGATAGAAATACACAAAAAAATAAAAAAGTGCAAAGAGTAAGAGAGTGTGTAAAGGGATAAACCATAGCCCGTGCCTTCTGTACCCAACTGTGAACACCAACCATACACTGCAAAAACGGAACTAGAAATAAGTAAAATGTTCTTAAAATCTATGTATTTGTCCTTGATTTGAGCAGTTAAATAAGATGATTTGCCAATGGAATAAGAATTTTGCACTTAAAATAGGAACAATTCATCTCAATCATCTTATTTTAAGTGCAGTATGTCTAATTATCTTATTTTAGGGGTCAAAATACTCATTCCATTGGCAGATAATCTTATTAACCTGCTCAAATCAAGGATAAATACACTAATTTTAAGAACATTTTACTTATTTTTAGATCCGTTTTTGCAGTGTACCAACGTACTCTTTAGCTGTGCGTGTATTTAATTTATCACCGTGTACCGATCTGTGCGTCTTATTTATTTATTTATTTTATTTATTTATTTTAAATCATTGAAACATGCTTTAAGTCCACCTGTGGTGTAACTAATAAAGCCAAGGGGTGATCTTCTGATCCCTGAACAACTGTCCATTAATATAAAGTCTGTCAACCGATATGGTGGCTTTAACGCCGTCCATTATGTATTTCTTCCTGATTGGGAACAGCACTCGCCTGCGATCTAGGATTTCCTTAGGAAACTGATCATTAACACTAAAGTCTGTCCCTCTCAGTTCCCTGCCGCAACTTCTAACGAATTCTTTTTGTTTATAATGCTCAAATTTAGCTATGATCGGGCGAGGACGGGTTTTGTCGGGTTTCTTACCTCCGAGCCGGTGGACTCGATGAAAAGTGATGTTTTTTACCTGATCCGCCGGGATTTTTAGCTTCTGCTGGAGAAAGTTCCGGACCGTTTCTTCTGCTATCTCTCCCTGCTGCTCCTGAATGCCTGCAAAGACGAGATTATCTCTCATACTTCGCGACTGTATGTCCAGAATGGATTCCTTCATTTTCTTATTTTCGCCGGAAAGCTGGATAATCCCTTCGGTCAGCTCCGTAACCTTCCCCCTCAGCGCGTCGTTCTCGGCGGCCATAGCTGTTAGCTGGGCTTGGCTAAACTCCACCGACTCCCTGAGAGACTGAAACTCCTTGTGTAGAACCTCTACCAAGGCGAGACGCGCATCAAGGCTGGTAAGCTTCTTGTCGATGGATTCCAAGATGTCGCTGAAGTTCCTGTCTGGGGACAAAGTGGATGAAGAAGAAGCACTGGTGGAATTAGAACGAGTGCGCTTAAGTGACGGTGTGCTAGCAGCTGTAGGCTTCTGGGCCTTCCCCATCACGATGCTATCAAAACACTCGTCCAGGTAGCACTCCAGGCTCGTCACGGTCTCTTCGTCCAGTTTGTTCCCTCGTAGAAAATAAGACAGTTGTAAATGTTTGGGCTTTAACTTTGTATTATTTTTAGTTATTGGTTCGTTCTTACCTTAGCTTGTTTGATTTGAATTACATGAACGCCTCCATTATACTTACGCACAGCTCTCGCGAGATCTCAGCCGCTCATCTCCGATCGTTGTTTTGGATTCTAATATGACCACCTTGATCTTGTCTTCTTGTTTCAATTGCAGAGCGGTGGTTTCTTAACCATGTTGTCACATACTTCCTAGGTTCAAGAAGATTAACAGGAGGCCCATTTATACTGATCATCATGAGATGACTTATATTTGACAACAACAGAGATCTTTTATCTGTACAGATATTGTTCATTAAGCTGAACCCTCTTTCACACTCAGCTGTGCTACATGGAATGGTTTGCATGCAAGTGATCAGTGGTTTAAGGTTTTCAGGCTCCCTGCTTTGGTCCTCGACCAAATCTCTCATGCCATTAACAGCTTGATTTTCACAAATATTAAATCTCTTACAAAGTCTCTTTACCTCAGTCTCAACATATCTTATGGTAAGTTTAGATGGCCAATTGCTTGTATCAAGTATGCTTAAATCACGTAACAATTCCCCTTCAAATGAGAAACGCTTCTCAATGTTATTTATCAAACTTTGCAGGAACTGATTTGGATTTATTGATATTAGTTTGGGATTTGATTCTAGGGGAACAGTTCCAAAATGTCCTGCAGCCTGTGCTTCAATGGCTTCCACTGATTTTTCTCCTGGAGAATCTTTGAAGGATCTCAGCACACGGATTGTACGTTTTAGGAGCTGTTCTGCTTTTAAAAGCGTGACAGACTGTGCTTGGAGCTGTTGGGACAGGTTTGATAGTTCAGAAAGCACATCATACATTAGTCCTAGGTCTGAAAGAAATTATTTGCTTTGCAAACGACGTGCAAGTCCTCTGTAAGTTTGCCTCTCTTTTGTGCTCCTTGTTTTGTCTCCTGCAGCATTTTCAAAGTGTTTGTTCAGGGCACCATAGGATCTCCACACTGCTTTTACAGCACGGAAGCTGCTTGCCACCCATCGTGTGTTCAAAACTCTGCCAATTTGTTGGACATGTGAGCCTACCTCTTGTGCAGCTTCCAAAAGTTCTCTGGAATTTTTGCTGGACTGGCTGTACAGATTATGAATCTTTTCCATGAATGTTTTAAAATGGTTTACAGATGCAACCTCATCTACAGCATCTCCTACAGCAAGCTCTAAACGATGGTTCATACAGTGCCAGGTGAAAATGTTGGGATACTTTGCAGTCAGCCTGGTTGCCACACCTGAGTTTCTGCCTAGCATAACACTAGCTCCATCAGAAACAAATGCAATCCAGTTTTTTTTAAGCCACTCGTCACTGAAGCCTGCAGTCTCCAAACAGTTTAACAAAGCTTTTTCTACACTTTCTGCTGTTTGGCTCTCTAACTCAACTAGCTCCAGAAACAAAAATTCAGGAGTAGCTCCATCAATAGAGGCTTTAACACTGACTATCATAGCAGTTTTGTGACTGGCAGATGTAGCCTCATCAATGAGGACAGACAGCTTGCTTGAAGAAGACACGATGCTGTTCACAATTCTTGTCTGCATTTCTTTTGCAATATGTTCGACAATTTTTGTAGAACTGTACCTTGAGTGGAGACTAGTTCCCATGTGAACACCATTTTTTTCTTGAAGTTCAATCAGATCATCATGATCAGTAAAAGGTCTATTAATCTTTGCAATATAGTATGCTGTTCTAAAAACAGCATCTGTCTCAGCCAGCACAGTGTCTGATAGAGATCTCGCCATATGTCCAAGCAAATCTTGACCACATTTTTGTTTCAGCTCCTGGGCTATTTCATGAGCCCTGGACATCTCATGCCGCCGAATCTTGTCTGTCTTGAAGACAGAGCTGCTTCTCTGTTCTCAATAGAGCGAGATGACTGGATCTTGAAGGAGATCCATTCGTCAGATATGGAAACCCTCTTCTCTGTCAGGACACCAGTTGACTTTATGGTTCTGCAAATAGTACATCCTGCAAGTACATAAAAATTATCATACTCATATCACTTTAAAATTTTCCTAAGACCTGTATTACTAATAGCATCAACTGGTGGATCAATACATCCACAATAACATTCATAATTAACTGCTTACACTTTTGCACTATGACTAACTAAAACTTGACAATTAAACTATCAGACTTTAATATGTATTATACTAATAAACTTTTTAATTGATGTTTAATGTAAAATGTTTACCATGCATATATTTTGGTAAACTTTTCTGCACAGATTGATTTGATGAACTAATCTTTATAACTGCTCCAGTGTTTATCTGGCATTTACCTAACTTTCTCTCCCTCCATTCTAACCAAGGATGTCTGTTTTTAAATTAATCCATGTTTTAAATCAAGGAGTAAGGGTGTGTCTCTATTCAGGGGCTGCATCAGTGCAGACTTGCCAGAATTTGGCAGCGGCTGCAAAAGTGGAAACACCTGCATGGTTGTTTGGTGCATCTTTATCACACCAGAAGAAAATTACGAGTTAGAAAAAAGATGGAAATAATGTTAATGTTGATATTCGGTGCATTTACTTTTATCATGCTCTACAAGCAAAAAAAAAAAATAGGTTTTGGAGTTTAAGTTGCTAAAAGTTTAGTATGTTTAATTTAATAAAAGTTTAGTTTGTCGTCAGTTAATGTTATTTAGGGTTTTTATTTTACATAAATATCACTGAACATGATGCGATCTTTCGCGGTATGCGAAAGACGCGGTCCACAAGGTCGAATCCTTCTTGGGTTGGACCTCTTGAATTGGGACACACCCTATGTATTGAAATTAATGCGCAAAGAAAAGCAATACTACAGAAAAATGAAAGTAATAAACTCACCGTTGAGTTAGCGTTAGCTTCCATGACCGCCTCCGTGATGCTGGTTTTCCTTCAGTCTGAGCGGCACAAGCGTCACGTCACGTGACTAAGAAAACGTAACGGGATTGGCTGGGTGTTGGGCACCACAATCCATTGGTAATGTCTGTGACCTGACGTAACCCTTCCCTTTTTACACCGAATTTAGACGCTGAATTTAAGACGGTAAATTTGAGCCAGTTGAATCTTGGGAGGCTGAAATTATTGAGTTTGAATTTTGAAAGGCTGAATTTTTTTTTAAACTGAAAAGTTAAACTGAAAAACAGGTATTGAAAATTTTATCACTTTGAAATAGTAATGTAAATTTTTATCTTGCAGTGAAAATAACAAATGAAATTTCAACTATGTAGATATAATGACAATGCATTTTTTGGGGGTTAAAAATGTTTTCTGAATATATTCTAACAACGAAAGAGTAAGTACAAACATACAAAATTTAAATTTCAGTGGCATTTTTAATTCAAATCCCAGCGACACAAATTAACTTCCATAACCGGACTTCGTACTCGCGTTCTCGTGAATTGAGAAACGGCCCTGGTGTTGTATTTGCCAGTTAATACAGTGCACAATGAGCGGAAGATTGTGATTGCACAGTCCATCGATGTGTTTTGCAACCTGGTAAATGCAAATGTTGCAAACTCCTTTAACCCGTTATCATTAGTCTTTCTCCCAATACCCTGTGCAACAGCTTTGAGCATATGTGCAGAGCAAATGTGAAGCACTGTAAACATTTGAATCTCTTTCCATGTCTTTACTTTTGAAGAAATAGCAAAGGCCCTATCCAAATAGCTTTCAATGCTATCCTTGTTGAATGGCAGAAGGACACTTTGGAGTAGTGCCCAGCTGTAGTCTGTTTCCACCTGGTGTACTCTTACCCTTGTGTACTGTGACAGTTTTCTGAAAAACTGAATTAACCAGAATGTAATTGGTGGTATAGAGTGTTCGTTGGTCAGCATTTCACAGACTGGGAGTGGAGGTATATTCTGACCACCACCAGGAAGAGTAAGAGAGTAGTAAAGTACTCCTTTGGTCTGACCTGGAAGTTTACATACAACATTACCTGTAGCATTTAGGTACAGGGTCATTGGAGCCTTCCTTCTCAGGTGTTGCACTGTAATGTTTATTCCAGTTTCTGTATACATGTGTACACCAAAGGGGTCAACTTGTAAGTGCTGTATGTAACCAGGCATCTTGTGGAAATGGAAGTCACATTCCTTCATGACCTTTTGAGTGAGGTACATCTCCATAAATACAGTACATCATCATGCACTCTTGTTGCTTTTGAAAACCTCTGAACTAATCACCTTAAGCACGTTTTTGTTTAAACATTGGGTTATGTTCCCTGAAATCAGTTCATCAACTGCCGTTTTTTGGAGCTTACGATAGAACACCTCGCTCACTCCTTTATGTAGAGCTTTTGCAATTCTCCTTCTCCGGGTTTTTCCGGCTGGTCTGAATTTTGTCTCATTTGTCTTGTGTGCCACTGTTCCTGTTTGCAGCACAGCTATCTTGACTTGATTGTCTCCCACTGGCTCCCTTTTCCTTTTAAAAGGTATTTCGCACTGCAGGAAGGGAATGTACAAACAGCATTTATATTTAAATAAGGACTGTTCATTTTCCTGCTGTGGAGCGGTTTTATGTGCTGGCTCTTGAATGAAAGGATACAACAAGGATTCTTTTTGCGGAAACTGCTATGTAACACTCCATGGTTGCCTAAGTTTTGTGGAACCATGGCACGGAACAATTTTTTTTCCCATTTCTTTAGATTCACAGTTATTAAACAACTAGACGTCCATGTTCGATTTTGGGAGGCTGGTTTTGTCCAGTCGCGTTTTTTTGGATCACAGTTCATGGGGCATTCAAAGGCACAAGATCTACTGCACCATTTCAAAGTGAGTATAATTGTACCTATTCTTAATTGAATTTTATTTGGATGAACTAAACATACATACAAGTTAATTTTTTAGTAAATACTACTCTTAAAATGACCAATATTCTCAGTGCAGATTTGTGGTAAAACAAGCTGGATAATTTGTTTTACTATCCCTTTTTCCTTTTAAATTTTTTTTTTAATATTTTATTTTTTAGAATTGTGTGCATCAACTCGACATGAAGAATCTTCTTTCCATTGGTATGGATGGACCAAATGTGAACTTAAATTTCCTCAACGATTTCCAACAAGAACATGCGGAAGTACATGGAGGTCGGCAGTTAATTAATGTCGGGAGCCATGGATTGCACACCCTGCACAATTTACTCAAAACTGGCTTCTCTATATGGAACATTGAGAAACTGTTAAGAGTAATGCACTCAGTAGCAAATGAAGATCCACTCATTTTGGCCAAACTTAATTTTTTTTGCGGCAATCTCCAGAACATTTAGTCCATTCCTGAAGAAATATCAAACTGATGAACCAGTCCTGCCATTCTGTGCAGAGACTTGACTGAGTTGATGGTGGTAAGATTGACTTCTTTTAATTCTCTTTTAAAAAAAATAGGAATTGTACAAAGGTTTTTCTAGTTTCATAGAGCCTGGTGAGACGCTTCATCAAAAGGGAGCTGCTCCAAGATATCACTTAGAATATTTAAATAAGTCTCAGGGTTTTGTTACCTTTGTTAAAGATACAATTTCAGTGCATTTTTTTTTACACCCAGTAACTATGCATGTGACAAACTTTCCTAGTATCCTTAACAAGTAAAACTGACAAAGAATTGGCATAAACTCTGTTGGTTTATTCAATAACCCAACTCATATTCTACCATATCTTGGTATTGCACATAACATTCTACTATATAAAAACAGAAGCAACAACTAAACCAATTAAATTGAAAAAGGAATAAATAATAAATAAAAGTTGTTCAGTTCATTGAACATATTTAGCGTGACATTGTAAACAGCAATAACATACAATATGTGTTGAGAAACATTGCCCATAAAAAGGTACAAAAAAATCATACCATAAGGACACTAAATGAAATAAATTACAAATAATGTAATAAACTGTTATATTCTTTTCAGACATTCAATCTAAACACAATGTGTAAACGGGAGCATGTAAAATTAAACGCGCTTGAAAACTCCTGTATGTTTCTTAAAAACAAACAAAAAAACACTCTATATTACATAAAGGTATTTATGTCAGCAGGTTATTTCAAAGTTGTCAGATCACTCCAGTAAAATATAAAAGCATTTGTCAAGAAGTTTTCAGAACAATTAGTAGACCTACATTCAGTGTAAACGTGCACATGTAACATTGAACACGCCTGTAAATTCACAAACTAAAAAAAAAACACTATATTTTACTCTAGTATACTTTTTTTTTTAAAAAGAGAAAAAAAGAAAGAAAAGACCTTTCCCATATGGTGCAAAACGTTAGACCAAGGTAGCTTGTGACAAATCACCACTTTTGGTTTTTTGAGTCCTTCATTTGCTTTTCAGTTCATTTAGTTTCTCCTCAAGCAGTTTTTCCATTTCAGCCACTGCCTCCTTTTTTTTCCCTTGCTCCTTTTCGCAAACTGTTTGACCTGGTAATAAGGGTAAGTTTGCCTGTTTTCTCTGCCTCAAGTGTTGCGGCAAAGCGTCCACAGCTTACCATAGGGCTCCTGTTTTGACATCATGTCATGCATAAATGTGTCCAGCCTGTCTCTGTATGGGTTGAAATTTGAGAAAACAGAGCACTGAGGCTGGGCAACTTCATCAAGGAACTGACTGTACAGGCGTATCAGGTCATCACAGTCATCTTCTTTAACACGGTGGACGTGTACAAGGTTATTCAATGCCTTCTTAAATTTTGACCTGCTTACATTTGCATTGTCACCTGCCATGTTCCTGGGGTCCAAGAATTAAAGTTGAGACACAAGGGGATATTCCAGGGGGGACTTCTCACCTCAGGAGTTGTTGCCTCCTGCAGTCTTTCAGATTTAATAAATCTGGACATCAGGCTCTTCAGTACCTTGTACAAGTCTTTGGCCAGGAATGGCACCATTGGTTTGTCAGATTGGTAATCTCTCAAGAATGGGGTGACTTCCCTACATACTGACAAAAGAAAATTCAGTTTTGCTGTCATAAGTAGGTCCCCGACAGCCTCCTTCACAACATCAAATGATTTGGTGTTTGGATTTGGACACACTTTTTCATTGACGGAACGTACATAAGCAGACATGTACGGATGAACATCCAAAGCCCTTTCAAAAACAGGCACATTTTCGACCCACCTAGTTGGACAACACTTCAGGGGCTTTGGGGAACCTGACCCTACTGTCTTTTCATAATCCTCCCTTCGGGCTGGAGTATCTTTGAGCAATTGATACATTGCTTGAAGGACACTGTCAACTTTCCAATCAGTTCTTTCCATTCCTTTTTTTGAATGCCCCATGGACTATGTGAAGACCACAACTGCCAATGTTTATAAGATGTGTGTTGTGTATGTTTTTGAGAGAATTTTCAACTTTGAAATTGCTCTTCCTTCGACAGTTCAAGGGCAGCGCCTCGTGAACTCCGTGTAGGCGGGGCTCGGGGCTGTTTGGAGGAATGTGGCCTTGACGGCTGCGCTATTTAGCAGCGGCTGACTGGCTGCGTTCCTTGGCAATGCAAGGCCTCAGTCAATCGTTCCCCCCAAAATGTTTGTTTGTTTATGTGATGGACGGTTGTACTGGAACTAATTATGCAAATTGTAATTGACAATAAAATTTGATTGATTGATTGAAAAGCCCAATTCACATTGGGCCCATCCATTGATATCTGTAACATGTTTTTCTTTGGTAAGTGTTCAGTGGTTTCGCCATAGATTGATTGGAGGTCTTGGGCTGTTGCGTGTCCCATGAATTTTGCATCTAGGAATCTTGTTGTCACTTTGTCCCCATCCCAAATTCTGACGTGAAAGTCACATTGTTTAGTTTAGCAGAATCCTGAAATGAGGTGCCAAACCGTGTGTGCATATATAGGTGGACTTTGTGGTTCCACAGGCAAAAGTCTTCGCAATTTCGGTGTCTGGGAACATAGCTTGAAACAGGATACCTAAAAGTGAAAGAATAGAAGGAGACTGCAATTACATACTTTTAATTCTGATGATGTGTTGCATATGACTGCACCACCATGCCACTGGGTAAGACATAAGATGTTACAAAAAGCATCTTGAGAAATACAGAAATCAAAAATATGCAACGGTCTTTTCACTAGAATTAAATGAGTAGTGTGACTACATCATTTTCAGACACCACAACGCCTCAGCTCTCAATGTGTCCTCTCTGGAAACTCCAGTGATGGCCGTCTGTCTGGAGGTGGTTGTAATAGCGGAGGCATTGGTGATTGGAAGAGGTAAAGTGCATGGGGAGGGAGTCACTCTCTCAAAATAGCTGACCATAGTAGGAGCTGTGCAATAACAAAGACAATGTAAACAAACAGACTGTTATTTGACAACAGCATAATAATAATCACACCCCTGAGGTTATGGGTTAAGGGTTATGCCACCAATGCCCCCCCCCCCCCCCCTTCGACCATAGCACTTGTAGCTCCAGCCTAGCATTGGTCATTAATTCCAATTGTACTTATTGATTTGGACACATGGTGGGACTATTTTCAGATGTGGTAGCACATTTAATCTAATCTAATTCAACGACATATTCTGGGCTGGAGTTAAAAAATTTTTTTCGCATATACAGATGTGATGGTGGTTAAATGCTGATCTCAAGTGGTGACATAGGTGGAACTGCTTGGCTCTCATAGTTTTGGAGATTGAGTAGTAAACTCTATGTAAACAGTACTTAGACGTCATTAATTATTCATGCTTTAGTAAATGTTCCACATCTTCGCGTTCTTAGCGTGAAAACCACAATGCACGACTCACGAGGGTTACACACACACAGGATAACTGTAGGACATGTAGGGGAACCTAAATTCATTCATGTTAGCGGCACACAAATGTTCGATAGAAGTAAAGAAATGACCTACCTGTTTTCAGTTTCAGAAGCGCCTTTTTGTGGTGAGCTCCTGCGGCATGGCTGGACAAGGCAGATTCGCCCATGCCATCAACTTTGATGGATTTGAGGCAGGCTCTCCACCTCGCAGAATGTTGGTCATTTGGGTCCTTTGATAACCAATCTGCATAACATTCCTTTGCAAGCCAAACATCTTGGAATTTACATTTTCCGGGCATGACATTACGCGACGACTTGCAACTCTCCTCTGACTCAACGTGACTGTAACCTATTGGACGCACGTAGGCCTAAACTGTAGCCTACCAACTAACAAAGAAGAGCGAACGTACTTTTGCAAATTAAAAGTCTGCGGAATCAACATAATTTTAAAAGATCGTGTGGTAGTAAAATAATGACACATGAGTCGTCATCCGTGTGAACTTTCAACCACACAAAAAAATTCAAGGACTTTCAAGGACAAGGTGGCTTTTTTGGCTGTTGTCAAGAACTTTCAAGGGCCTTGAATTAATTTTTTCAGATTCACAAACTTTCAAGGATTTCAAGGACCCGTGGGAACCCTGTTTTAAATGCTTTGTCGGGTCAGATAGAGGTTTACCCTCTCATTTATAGAGGTTTACCCTCTCATTTTAGATGCAATGAACAAATTGCATACACTCATAAGCAGAGAAAAGGACCAAAGAAATCAACCTACTGCTGTCATTTTGAGCGGGGACCTGCTGGGTGCCACAGAATGGCTCTTTCCCCCCAGTATCTTAACAGTCTGCTAGAACTGAACTTGTCCATCCCAGCCATCGCTAAAATTTTGGTAATGTCTAGAACAGGGGTGTCAAACTCATTTTGGTTTAGGGGCCGCATACAGCTTAATCTGATCTCAAGAGGGCAACACGAGTAAACTCATTGAAAGATTAAATAGAACTAATAAAAGTGGACTTGTTGTTGATTTTTATATTAAACGAATTTCACTTTTACACAATATATTATGAATAACCTCAGCGTTTTAAAAAAAAAGTTTGTGCAATTTCAACAATACTTTTACTCACTTAAATATTTACTTACTTTACATTATGCATAAGAACTGATCACAGTGATTGTACTATGTTGAAAAACATTTATTCCCATTTTTTGGAACTTAAAAACACTGTCCTGCATGACAAAATACATCAAACAGATACAAATTAAGAAATTATTTAAAATCAATTTTCCACATCTGAAGCTCAGTGCTACCATATGTTGATTAAAACACAGCGCCCCTCGTGGACAATATAGGAACTGCAGATTTTCAATTAAACAAAGTACATGTTTTTTTCAATAATTGTTTTATCATTCTCCTCCTTTTATCTCCTCTTTCTTTCACCTTTTCTTTTTTCTTCTTCTTCCTTTCCTCTCCTACTTTCCCATTGTAGTGTCCATATCATTTGAGATGTTCCCTGCATGAATCATAATAAAACTATTCCTATTCATAAATCAAGTGGAACAGTATGGCAAAAGCAGTACTGCTCCACTTGTGAAAGTCAAATCTGATGAGCTCTTTTTGGCATTAAGACAACAATTCTTGGGGGGAGACAATTTTTTTTTAACCCTAACCCTAACCCTGCGGATCCTTAAAAAGTCTTAAAAGGCATTGAATTCTTCAGTATAAGACTAAGGCCTTAATTTGTATTAAATTAAATTTGTTACCACAGTTTATAGATTGAGCTAATAGCTACCAAAAGGAGTTAGCACTGATTATGTTGTGGTTTTTATAACTGATTTATTGTTTATTTTACTAGGGAACAAAACAAAGTTTATGAATTCAGTTCAATGGTTGTTAAAAAATTGCCTGCCATTTATGTGCTTTTAGCTTTCTTCCTATATGGATTTTTTTTTTCAAAATTTGAAACATTCTACTGGACCAGAAAGTAATGGTTTATGTTAAACATTTGGGTAAAGTTGTTGCAAGCAGTTTTTTTATCTTGTGTTTATTATGAAGCTGGTCTTAACTTTTTATTTCAAGTGGCTTTAAAAAGTCTTGAATTTAACTTGCCTTATGATGTAGGAACCCTTATTGATCAATACATATTGTGTCAGGGTTTAGGTTTTGATCAGGCTTTTGTTTACGATTTTTTTCAGTTTTTCCTCCTTGTTTGGGTTTAGTAAAGATTTGAATTTATTTTCTGTTAGTTTTCAGCTCCTCCTTCCCCTCACTTAGCTTTCCCTCCACTCCCTCTGCAGTCAGCCACACCTGTTAGTCATTTATCAGCCAGACTCATTTCACCTGCCAGCCTCCCTATTTAAGCCTCCCTCTGCTTTCACTCCTCTGCCGGATATGGGATGAAGATGAGAAAGGAAGAAGATTATATAGGGTTCAAAAATCTTTAATAATTAAAAATTATGGAGAAAGGAGCAGAAGGGAAGAGATAATTTTTACTAGATTAAGAACTGGACACACCTACTTGTTCTACTTGTTAATGCAATTCATCATGTTCTGATGAATTGCATTAAATATGCACATGAAAGAGAGAGGATGAGGAAAGTAATTATGGAAAAAGGGAGAGAATGGAGTATGAAAGGAATTTTAGGGACATATGGAGATAGGGAGGGAAATATGGTCTTTAATAAAGCATTGTTTTTATTGTTACATAACACAAAATACAAAAAACAGAATATAGTAGGTGGAACTATAGAGCTACACACTCATGTACAGTAGGTGGCGGTATGCACCTATAAGTTGTTTGCAATCCGCCAATCAAAGGAAAGAAGAAGAAGAACACCACTCCTCTGCCGGTTCGTCATCATGGAACACCTACTCCTTGCCTGTCCACCTGTATAGTCCCTGCTTGCCATTGGAACTCTGCCACCTCTACTTCTCTTTAAGGTTCGTTCTCTGCCGTACTGTGGATCCTGCTGCCTTGCTCTGGTTCCCCTCTGCCGTACTGAAGGGCCTGCTGCTATGTTCTGGCTAGCTCTCTGCCGAGCTGTGGACTCTGCTGCCTGTCTCTGGGCTCCAAGAACTCTCTCTCCGGGCCGTCAGCTCCTGACCTCATCTACACCCCTGTTCCTGTGCAGTCCTGCCTCCCTGGTTACATCATCCACCATCCCATCAACATTTGAATAAAAACTCTCAATTTTAGTCCCCTGTGTTGAGGTTCTGGGTTCATCCATAAACAAATCGTGACATATTGTTATTGAATTATCGTCCAGCCCTAATCCTTAGCATCTTTTGAGTTATAAATAATTAACACTGTATATATTTCCAGGCTTATTGTTAACTCTATATGCAATTGAGCTAAAATAAATTACAGTTTGCATTACCTCCTTTAGTTTAAAGCAATTTTTAAATAACTTTTTTGTTTTGTTTTGTTTTCTGACCTGTCCAGGGTGAACCCCGCCTCTCTCCCGGTGAACGCTGGAGATAGGCACCAGCACCCCCGCGACCCCATGAGGGATTAAGCGGATCAGAAAATGGATGGATGGATGTTTTGTTTTCTCGTTCAGCTATAACATTGTCATCTTTGGAGGCATTGATGGCTTTTCTCGTAAGGTATGTTGAGATGGGCAGTCAAGTGAGCTGTTTACATGGATGTTACTCATTACTCTTTTTCTGACACAGATTATGTATATTGGTGCTGCCACAAACAACCTGGCATCAACAACTCTGGCATTCTACCAAACATCAATAGAGAGGTTTGGTTTTCCTCTCAGGTAATAACTGATGCATTTCTAACTCTTAGGAACTTTGTCATATACTTTTATTAAAACTACATGCTGATATTTAATAAAAGGAGTTGTCTAAAATGATAAAAAGTCTGGCCAATCTGAAACTTTAAATATTTGATTTCCCAGTATGTGTCTCTCATTTTAAAGGTTTGATTGTTATGACGACTTTTTATGATGTTGAGAAAGATGACTTACTAAATACATTAAACTGGCAATACTATGGTTTACTTGGATACAAGGGATGGTAAATTATGTTTTATCCCTTTTAGAATAAACCTCAACATTACAGGGATAACAATCTTTCATAATGTTGGGTTTACTTGTAGTACCAGGATTTAAAACTGAATATCATTATCTAGCTAGTCATAATTCTAAAACTTTGTAGTCATGGGGAAAACATCTTTTAAAAGCATAGACAACTTTCCAATATATTAGCTAAAAACATATATGTATTGATGTACAGATGTTTAAAAAACACAATCTACATCTTTTCACACAAAGATGACACTTTCCTGATATTAAACTACTTTTTTAAGAAGGGGAGAGACATGCAGCAAAGTACTGTGGGCCGGATTCGAACCCAGGTCAACCGCGTCAAGGACTTAAATCCTCCAAACATGGGTCATGCTACCCACTACACCACGAGCGCACACCCCATAATAAAAAAATTATTTCTGAAAATTGTGTGCATGACCATGACCTGGATGACTCACAATTTTCACCAGCATATTTCTAATAACACTATGTCACCAAACATATCAGTGATTAATTGTCACCCTTTAAATAAGCTTGAAGAGGTACAATTTGTCCAGGCCTGCTTCATTGGTTTAAGTAAGTTAATCTGTGGTCATTGTGGGTTTTTAGGTCTTTACAGAGGCATACCAACAATTTATCTCTGAATCTGTTGTTTTTGTTTCAGGGTACGTGGCGACCAAGGTGGAGAAAATGTGGAGGTTGCCCGGCTGATGTTTACTGTCCGTGGCACAGGAAGAAGTAGTTTTATCTCAGGAAAGGGTGTGCACAATCAACGGTTGTTTTTTTCTAAAACTGTCAAGCAATTGTTTTTTTTGTTTTTTTGCTCCGAAAATGTAGCTTCATTTAGTTTATAGGAAAAACTCTTATCCCAGAAAACCTTTTACTCCAGCAAACTCACCATTCCACCAGTTGTAAAAATAGATGAGCACTGTCATGACCAATTCTGGTCTTCAGGTTGATTGAACAGTTTTTCTTGCAAGGTCACTGTTCAAAAATATGAATTGTGCATGCAGATGCACTCTAACTCACGTCTACCAATTTTAAACATCCTGTGGTGTTTTCCTCATGATGATCTAGTGTTAAATAATTGACCTGTTTGCGGTCACTCCAGGGTCTTTTATCTGGTAATGTGGTATTTCTATTGTAGACTTCTGTAGTAGTAAAAATACTCTTCAAACCTGTAAGGATTTGCATGCCAAAGCAAAAACCTTAGGGACTTCAAAATGACCGGTATAGTGCAGAAAACACACAAAAAGGGAAAAAAATCAGACTGAGTCCAAAAATTGCAGAGCTCCGTTTCTTTTTTATAGATATTTGCAAAAAATGTGAAAAAGCAGACCTTACATTAAACAGCAGAGGAGCAGGGATTCCACTTTCTCCAACAGTGCAGGACAAACAAAAAAACAGACTCTCCCATATTGGAACAACCCAGCTCTTAAAGCACCAGCCTGTACCAACTAAAAAGTAGCAGGGGTGAAACCCTTTACAACATTTACAATTTCTATTTAGGAAACAAACTTAATTAAAACCTCTAGAGGAAAAACAAAAAAACAATGTACATTCAACTTCAACAAATCAAAACAATACTCCAAATCCTAGACAAAAACCAAAACATCTCCCCTCCATCTCAATCAAAATGGATTTTCCCTCATGAGGCTGATTGACAACACCAGGTCCTTATTAGTACTGCTCATGGGCGCGCTTCCATGGCAACACCTGACCAGGTGACCTCAAAGAAAAAAAGAGTGGTGAGAACAAAAAAGTTCATAAAGTTACAAATACAAATAAACTTACACCTTCCCCCAAATAATCAATTACTTTAAAAAACAACAAATGCCTGTTTACATTATTTGTTAGTGAGGGGGTAAATCCCTCACAAAACCATAACTATATTTTGCCATATTTAATCTAAAAGGTAGAAGGACGTTTACAGCTTCAGTACTGGAATCTCATACACGATAATGCAACAGGTGCCCGAGAGAGTCCTGTTCATCCCTCCCACAGATGTTAAGTAGGACCCCCTTTAGGGGCGCACACAGTATGATTTCAGTGTTCTGTTCATTACATTGGTGGAGAAGATACCAATGTATCTTGGTATCTTCTCCACGATACCAAGATACATTGGTATCTTGGTATCCAAGATACCAATGTATAATTGGTATACATTTATATATATGTAAGATGTGTCAGCTAGGACACGTCTACAAGATGCTATAATGTAGACGTGTCCTAGCTGACACATCTTCCACTAAACAGTCATTCTTTCCTATCCAAGCATGTTAGACTCTGTGCCTCCAGAGTCTGTTTATCTGTGATCTCCATGGTAACAGAAAATGAAGCCCAGTCTCTGTAGTCACATAATCTCTAACACTAGTCCTGGTTCTTGTTCTTCCATCTCGAAGCGGTTAATATTCTAAAGAAGGCCTCACAACAGCTATATTCTTTGTTTCCTACATGTGAAACTTGATGCAAAGAGGTTATCCCTGTTTATTTTTCAGGGTTTCAAGAGTTCCTTGAAGATAAGGGATTTCTCGACATCTCAAATGCTGCACACCTCTTCTGCTGCCACTATGTGGTTCTGCCTCGCCTTCAGGTGGATTTGAATACATTTTGCAGTGGTTGGGACAATCATCCACTAAGAACAGAAACCAACCTGAGCCCCAATAAGTTGTGAGTGTGGGGTCACACTTATCACCCTGTTCCTGAACCAGAAAACACACAGGTAAAGATGCTCATTTTAGCACTTAAGGTTACTTATTCACACTTATTCCTTCCCTTTTTTATTGTAGGGCGTCCAGATTCCAGACATTGAGTGGGAGGATAGTGGCCTTTCTTGCCAGAACCATTCAACTATTGTTTTTCCAAACATCGACTGTCAATTGACTGAGGAACAAATGGCAAGTTTACAGGAAGTGGTAAATCCAAGAGCTGCATCCCAGTCCTTTGGCTCAGACATCTACATTGCAACCTACTCAGTTTTGTGAGCAATTCATATAAATGGGCTATGTCAACTTATCTGTAAATAAGTAGCACTGTTTTTTATGTAAATACTTTATCACCAGAAGAGGAAACTTAGAAAACAATTGATCTAATCTCATTTGGCAAATTTAAATGTTGACAAATGTCAGCTTGAAATGTTTGAATTAAAAGATTGGAAATGCATACCTAACATTCAAATGTGAAAGTAGAACTCTAGGAAGAAACGTGTTGTAATAAAAAACTTCCTTGGCGATCTGCTTGTTTATTTTAATTTTTAAGTCAAAATGCATGTGAATCTTCGGCAAAGGAAATTTAACATTGTCACAAATGAAAGACATTTTCTTCTTCCAGTTTAACAGTTTTCAGAACTATTGAACCCAAATCTTATACAGGAGGAACACATCGAACTCCATACTTAAATTCCAAACCATGAACAACTTATACCCAATTTTACGCAGTGGAAGATCCAACAATCAAAACAAATAATACCAAATCCCGCATAGCAGGTTTCAATGCAGGCCAGGAGTTCTCCCTTAAAGGTCGAATAGTCCTTATAATGGAGTGGAGAGCCTCGTAGCAGGTGGCAGCGGTGGGATACCTTCCATCTACTATCTCCACAGTGAGACTTTTTGGCAGAATCTCCCATCCAGTCCAGAATTTTATAAGATTGCAGAGTTCACTTGCTGTTGCTGTGAAGAAAAGCATATGCTTAATATTAAGTAAAAGTTAAATTTGAAGTCAATAAGCAGTCAATAACTTTAAAGAAATTCAACAATCAAATTGTCCTTCAAAAATGCAAAAATACTGTTACTGTTTAGTTCTGCTTAGTTCCTAGCTGTCGTAGCTAACCCTCCTAGCGTGAATGTTACTCCAGTGTTGACTTCAATGCTGACATTTCTAACAGAAATGTCAATATTCACTCTCGCTTGCTTCGTTGTCACTTCTTGTAATTGTTTGGTAATAAGACAGAATATCCATCCCGCACTCCCGACACCGACGGTGACCACATCCTACCGCAGCGTCTCTCTAGGCTATGAATGTATGACTCAGTGACTCGCCCCTCTCCAGCTGTGATTGGCTAGTATGTTGCCTTCAGTCATTGATTTGATTGGTTGAATTGTATGATTGATAGGACTAATAGGACGATGGCCACTCCGGGGTTAAAAAAAGACAGGTTCCAGTCCTGGGCGGGCACGGCTGGCTCAGCGGGTGGGCACGGCCCCCCAATGCCCGCCCATGCCGCCGGATCTGGGCATACATACCGAAGTTTGCCGCCGCCATGTTGCCTCTGGCTGAAAAGATGAAAAACTCTAATGGCTGTCTATTAGTAGCTACCTGACGTTTTGAAATCATATCTGGTAAATAAGAGAAACTCCTCATTCAGCTCCATTCAGCCGGGAATAAAGCTATGCCCAACTGTTGTGTCACGTGACCAAATGAGCTAATTTCATTGGCTAGAAGCTGCTCGACTCTATCGAGTGTTCATTGCTTTGGCTTGAGTTCACCGAAAGTCAACACATTTGCAGCTGAATATTTTGCAGCTGAATATATTGCAGCTGAATTTTCGCAGGTGAGTTTTTTGCTGGTGAATTTTTACCAAATTAAAATTCAGTGTAAGGAATTTAATGTCTAAAAAAATGCAGTGCTTAAAATTCAGTGTTAAAAAATTCAGTGTTTAAAATTCGGTGTTAAAAAAAAGGTAGATTCCAATGGGACTGTTTTTCTTCCATACTATGCCTTCTGTTGCATTACTTTATTCTGAACACTTGGGGGCAGTAAGTGGAAGCATCTGCAAGAGCTACTCCTCTGCACGTCTGATTTCTTCCTGAAAGCAGTGTCACAAGCTATGTTTGCAAAAAGAGACGCCCATATGTTTTGTGTTTTGTCCGTTGCTCACTGGTCAAAACATTTTAGAGCTGTTGAAAGAGTTCAGCACCTCTGTCCACCTGAAATGATGCTCCTAAGTCCACAGTTAAAGCCATCACAGACCAGAGGAGGTCCCCGCCGTGGAAAACCAAGCTTTTCCTGGACGTATCTGCCAGTCGGAGCAGGTTTTGGGGAGTGCTAGATTAGTCACAGTAGTAAAGCAAGCGCAGCCCCTACTGACAGGCCCCACTGATGGAGGGTCCTGTCTGACTCAAAGCAGCCACAGGTCAGATCAGGGATGGATTACCTGCTTCCCACTGGATCTTTTCAACTCTCTTCCAAGGTTTCTTTCTTCCTTCAACTGTTTTGTCATCCTTCTCTTTCTCTCTCTCTCTGCTGCTTCCTATCAGAGGATTTCACCCCAATCCAGTAGAAAGTTCCCCCGGCCCCCAAACCATCGAGGCCCGTGCCCCCCTACAATGGATTTGGCTCAGAGGAGGACTCGTTGAGCTCCTGCCATGGCCTGTTGCTCAAACACCCCCAGAAGGATTTGAAAAGAGTCTTGGAGAAAGACAGGTTTGGATCATTCACAAAGTAGCAGTGAAATTAAACAGCAGAGTGCTTGTGTATGCATTGCCTGGCAAAGGTACTCACATCTCTTAAACTTGTACACATTCTCTCACAATCAAGCTACAAATCTTAAAGTACTACAGGGGATTTGTAGCATAATTGTTAAGTGGACACAGAAAAAAACCCAATATTTTTTTAACAAATACAACTCTGAAAAGTGTGACGTGCTAATTCAGTAATTACCCTGGACCCGAAATTCTGTACAACCAATATTTTGCCGCATTTACAGCTGCCGGTCTTTTTAGCTGCCTCTAGCCATTTTCCATATCAACAGACTGAAGTTTTTGTCCATTTTTCTTTGCAATTTAGCTCAGGCTCAGTCAGACAGGATGTCTGTGAACAGCAACTAGCCCCAGGTTCTCAATTGGATTTAGGTTAGAACTGGGCCAATCAGCTTTGATCTTAACCATTCCATTGTAGCTCTGCCTGGATGTATGGGTGCCATGAACGTCCGCAACAGTTACAGGCCTGTTGTAGGTCTTTTTTGCTTTGTCTTCCAGGATTAGCATGTCTTTATCTCCATCCATCTTCCCATCAACTCTAAACAACTTTCTTGTCACTTATGTAAAAAAAACTTAAGAGCATAAATACTACCACAGCCATGTTTCCTGTGTAGGATGGTGCGTTCAGGGTGAGTTGTACTTTAGTTTTTCCACAACTACTAGCGTGAGGGCCAAAATGTTCAATCTCGATCACGTCTGAATGATTTATATTTAAGTCTGGACTCTGACTGGGGCATTGTAACATGATTTGGCTTTAATCTGATTCTATGTGTAGGGTGGGTGACTTGCTTCTGTCACTGTGGGGGAGGTGTGTTCATGGCAGTGCAGTATTAGTTCTCCCCAACATGTGACTTCTTGGCTGCTTCTGAAGAAGTTGCTGTGGAAGATTTCATTCAGCACACCACACTTTTCAGACTATTAATTTAAAATGAAAAGTGAATACCATGTATTGTTTTCTTTCCATTTAACAGGTAAGCACCACTTTGTGTTGGTCTATTACATCATATCCCAATGATTCATTATTAATTCATTAATTAAGCAAGAAGTATGAAAACCTTCGCAAGTCCTTTACAGGTTTCTGTTAGCATCCACCGAAACTCTAGACGTCCTATGTCGCCGTACATGTGGCCTCAACAGTTGCGTGCTGAGATTCTGTGCCAAGATGACCCGTGATCCAGTCGACAGAGAGAGGATGTTCATAATTTCCTTCTACCTCTCCGATGACTCCCTGAGCGTGTTCGACCGGCCACAGAAGAACTCAGGTAGAAACGTCTGGACCTCAGCCGCTCCAGAAATTCGCTCCGTTCTGGAGATGCAAATCTATGTCTCTCTGGGTAAACATTAAGATGTCAGACTCCGTTTCCAGTTCCAGAGTTTTATAGAAACTTGTGTTCGTGTTTGTGGGTGTTGTTTTCCTACAGCGCACGATGAATGCTGTGGTGTGGATTTGGAATAAGAGCAAAGCATTTGAAAACCATGTAAAACAGAATGTTATGAGAGGAATTTTAATTTGATTTAAATAAAAGAGACTGCCAACATGATATAAAAATACGCATCAGGCCAGATAGTCTTATAAAGTTATTGTCCACTGGAAAAGCATTATTAAATGTCTCTCATCTTGCTCTGGATTTTCTTGGCGGAAAGTTCCTGGAGCGCCGGCGGATTAAGAAACCAGGCCAGGAGCTGTTTAAGAGCGAGCCGACTGAATACTTCACAGCCCAGGATCTGCATGTTGGAGCCTCAGTCTGCCTGAAAGGTGTAGACTTCCAGCTTCTGGATGCCAACGATTACACACTCTGCTACACGGAGCAGCATGCAGAGGAGGTAGGGATGGGAACTGTTGGGAGGATGTTTGTTTTCACGCATTTGTTTTCAGTTGGGGTTTGACCTGAGGCAGTCATCCTTTCCCGCGGTTGCTATGCCATAAGCTGGTTGAATATGCTTATTATTATTATTAATTATAATTTGGTATTATAATTTAAATAATAAATCATTCAACTCAAAATTTCGCTATAACAAATATAGTTCAAATGGTGGTGATGTTAGCTATAAGCTTATAAGTATTTATACCACTAATGCATTAGTTAACTTGCTGTTATGAACTCATTTATGCTGGAATAAATGATCAGGTCGGACTGTTCACCGACCAGGTTTATCCAGCAGGCTGTGAGAACCCCAATGTAACTGCAATTAGAGTTTAAATCCTTATTCCTTATCACCATCCAATGATATTGTCTCTGTATTAATGTCAGATGTTAACTCCAAAGGAGGTTAGCTCTGATTTCTGAATACCCCGGCAACTGTGAATTGGACTGAACACAAAACAATGTCTATTCCGCAGTGGTTGGTTTTATTGAACCAAAAGCAATTCCCTGTTACAGTAATTCTCTGATTCAAACAACTTTGGAATTCTTACTCATTACTAAACTAAAACATGCAAAATATATATGTGGAAATAAAGAATAAAACAAAATAAACAATGGATTAAAATGAGCGGTTAGCAGATCTTAACTTAACTCAAAGTTGTTTAACACCGCCCTCGAAACACCGGCATTTCACGTATCAGCCTTGATAGACAGAACAGCTTCGGGAATCTCACTGGACGCTTTGATATCTTACGAAAGCTAATTCAGCTAAGCTACCTACAGTTCAGATACACGTGACCCTCCCAAGATGGCTGCTACGATGACGTATGAGGGGAGGTCCTAATGACGTAACCACGCTTACGCTGATGGGGTAATGCCTCGCTTCGAGGGGCGTAGCTAACTGGGAGTTTAAAGCAAAGCCCGCGACTTGCTCGGACAAAGAGATTAAACTGATAAGGAGAAGCGAAAAGAGAGAGGGGGGGGGAGCAGGGAAAAGATGCAAAGAAATAAGGCGGTAACCCACGGCGGGGTTATTGATGAATCACAAATCAACACAGCAAAATCAATTGTAAAATACATGCACAGACAAAGAAAATGTTCAGCAAAATAATTCCAACTTCGTCGTGGAATAAAAGCATTAACCAACACCTACAAAGTTCTACGCCTGCCCAGGCACTTCTAAACACCCTGTTGGTGAGACAGAAATAAAAGGGGAGAGTCCGTTACTTTGAGATGCCTCGGGGCTGGTCCGGAGCGCTCCCGAGTGTTGCGGCTTTCTGGATGCGTCTTGACGAGCGTAGTTATCCGCAGGCTGCAGCGGGACCGGGATGGGAAGAAGCTGCTTCGTTTCTTCCTCCGGGTCCACAGTCGCTTTGTTGGCCAGACAAAGCGGGGTCCTCTTCGATCACTGGGAGATATGGCGTCTCTCAGTCTTTTGATCAGAGGGAATTTAAAAGTACTTATTTTAGTCGACCTCCTGTCTGCACAGGGAATAGTTTGGCTTCGAAAAACTCTCGGTCCAGCGAGGAATTCGAGCACGTGTTGTGGGATCACCCCAACGGAAACAGCTGTGTGTGTGTGTGTGTCTTCTCGGGTTGGCTAAAGCCAGGGAAGAAGGAAGCTCATCGTGTGTGATCGGCTTTTATAGCCATCACTATAGCAACCTTATCTTGATCGGCGGCCATTTTGCCGTGTTGCGTGATGGGAGTTGGTGGCCATTTTGACCACATTGCATCATGGGTAACGCAGTCCGTTACGTCCCGAATTGATGCTGTTTCCTTGATCGGCGGCCATTTTGCCGTGTTGCGTGATGGGAGTTGGTGGCCATTTTGACCACATGAGTTGGTGGCCATTTTGACCACATTGCATCATGGGTAACGTAGTCCGTTACCGCTTTCTGTCACGTCTGAACTGGCACAACATACCCCCCTTTAGCTTTGAAGAGTGGGATGCTGGTCACAGTCTTTAAAGCTACAACCAAGTCCATTCTGGCGTGACGAAAATCCGTTGTGCATGAGTGGAACAACCTAATAGTCTTTCTAGTAGTCCATTGGGATTCATGCAGTTCAGTTCATCATCCAAGAGGAGGAAAAACGAAGCATTCATTGTGCCTGGGTCAGTGACCTAGCCTGGGCAGGACTAAGCTATAGCTAGTCATTTCTATTGGCTAATAAGGCAACAATAAAGTAATAAAAAAAAAAGAAATGCAAACTTCACAATCACCATTGTCAATACATTCATTGGTCATCAGGTTTGAACTTTGAACCAAAGAAAGGAGAGAGGGAAAAAGGGAAAGGAAAGAGACAGCGGTTCGTAGTCTAATCAGCTTGTGGCCTTTGAGGAGCTGAGGTTACGAACCTGGGAGCGACAAAGGTGAGGGCGTCAATCCTGGTTTGCACCTGTTTGATCTGCTTGTATGCTGCATACACCATCGCAGTAGTGATGGCCCATCCAAATACAAGGAGAACCACAATAATGGTCATAATGTGAGTGTCGGTCGACTCTGTAGCTCTGGGGAAGCGAAGCAGAGGGGCCGAGCTCAACTCTGATGGAGTGAGACTGAATTTAATCAGCTGGGTGCCTGCAAGTAAAAGCTGTCTTTCAATGCCGACATCAATGCTGAAATTGTATCCCTTAAAGACATCTATTATTTCAATCTCTGAGTCATATTTATCAACGTCAAGGTGATGCAGAACCATGTTTCCAATGTGGACTGGAGCACCTTGAGGTGGGGAACAGAAAATGGTTTGGTTGGGCAGTTTTAGTCTAGTAACTGTGTCATGCTGCTCGTAGGATAACAGGGCTTCTGCCTCTGGGTTGCTAACGAGCCAGCGGTTACCTGCCCGCTCAATTTTGGTTTCCACACCTGCATCTTTAAGGGTCATTCTAGCCTGACAGTTTTGTTCAGGAGATTCATTAGACCACACAGGTAATTGGTAACGTCTCTGATAAATGGGTTGCTTGGGCATACCCAGTGGATGTCTTTGGTTTTGGTACACAAATCCAAATTAGTGACTAAATAAAGTTTGGGGTCAGCATCATGATAGGCCAATATTGAGGGAGTTTGTAGGTGTACGTGGGTCTCACCTTGCCAAAACCCGACATTCAATACTGATTCAAACCTATACACATTAGCTCTTTCAATGATGGGAAGGTTTAGCATAAATCCTATCTCCAAGTTGTCAGGATTTACAAATATTGGAATTGCACTACCTAGGCTGTACGCCAGGTGTATTTGTGGTGGTTGCAGTGTTTCACCAGAGGCAGATTTGAGAACCTTTTCGACCAAATCTACTGGTACCAGGTACGGAGGAATCCGTCCTTCAGCAAGGCTATTTATGGATGAACTAACCTCTCGAGTGAGGTCCTGCATTAAATCTCTAACAACCTGAGTATACATCATGTCATTCTTTACCACTTCCGTGAGCGTTTCCAAAGCAATGCATGGTGTTATGGCTGAGTGTGAAATTATAGACGTGAAGTTATGTATGGACACTTGCTTTATTTAGTGCATGTTTAAAGTGTCCTGATTGAACATGCACTTGTCCTATTTAATGCTATGCATTGTTCTCTTCGGCGGGGGCGGAGTTAGGCTCCCTTCCCTGCGAGGAGAGTTTGGTGGACGATTTAATTTGGTTCGCATGAACCCATTTGTACTCTGGACTTTGCACGCTGGCTTCTAGGTTCTTTCGAGGCCACGCGAAAGTCGTTCGGAGACGGTCTTTTAAGTCAGTGATGCACTGGTGTGCCGTGTAGACGGTTGTCACACTGACGTCTTCGGGCTGGTAGATGAGATTCAGGGGAAGTGTCCTTTGCCTTCCTGTCATCATCTGGAAAAGTGTCACCCCTGTGGAGCATGGTGAGGTAGAGCGGACTAGCATTAGGACCAGGGGAAGCTTTGTATCCCGGTCCCTGTCATGGCTGCTGGCATGTTCCTTTGACATGCTGACCACGGTGCAGTTCATTCGCTCCACCTGTCCGGATGACTGTGGGCGGTAGGTGATGTGGAATTTAACTTCCACGCCCAACATGTTGAAAAGCACGGTCATAATGTTTGACGTTCCTCTGTCCGAGTCGATGGACAGGGGAAGGCCCCACCGGCTGAAAACGTGATTTAGCAGCAGGGCTGCTGTGGTGACAGCGGTGTCATTCGGTGCCGGCAGACATTCGACCCATTCTGTGAAACTGCCTGTTATTGTCAAAAGATATCTGTTACCTCTTGACGATTTGGGGACTGGACCGATCCAGTCAGTCTGCAAATGTGACCACGGAAATGTAACCCCCCTTTGCTGAAGCAGGGCTCGGTCTAGTGGCCGTGTGGGTTGTAACTGGCTGCAGGTTAAGCAGCCTTGTACATACTCCTGGGTGTCCTGGGCCGTTAAGGGCCGGGACGCCACCTGTTGGAGAGTTTTCAGATTAGCTTTGCAGCTTCTGTGTTCTCCTACTGGTGAGTCATGGATGTGTGTCAGTGGGATCCCAAGTTCGTTTGAATCTTTGGGCTGAATGGGCTGAAACTCATAAAACAGCTCCTTAAGTGCTGTTTCCTCTGTTTCAGTGGTCAGTGCATCAGCTTTTTCCAGCTGTTGCATGATTTCTGTTTCGAAGCCAGGGCAGGGCTCAGTGGGTGAGTCCCAATTCTCTGGTTGATTTGGTGCTGGTTATTCGATTTAGTCTAAAGGAACGCCAATAAGTAGACTCGTACTGCCCACACCGGGAAAAGCCAATTTATGCTATGCCATAAGCTGGTTGAATATGCTTATTATTATTATTAATTATAATTTGGTATTATAATTTAAATAATAAATCATTCAACTCAAAATTTCGCTATAACAAATATAGTTCAAATGGTGGTGATGTTAGCTATAAGCTTATAAGTATTTATACCACTAATGCATTAGTTAACTTGCTGTTATGAACTCATTTATGCTGGAATAAATGATCAGGTCGGACTGTTCACCGACCAGGTTTATCCAGCAGGCTGTGAGAACCCCAATGTAACTGCAATTAGAGTTTAAATCCTTATTCCTTATCACCATCCAATGATATTGTCTCTGTATTAATGTCAGATGTTAACTCCAAAGGAGGTTAGCTCTGATTTCTGAATACCCCGGCAACTGTGAATTGGACTGAACACAAAACAATGTCTATTCCGCAGTGGTTGGTTTTATTGAACCAAAAGCAATTCCCTGTTACAGTAATTCTCTGATTCAAACAACTTTGGAATTCTTACTCATTACTAAACTAAAACATGCAAAATATATATGTGGAAATAAAGAATAAAACAAAATAAACAATGGATTAAAATGAGCGGTTAGCAGATCTTAACTTAACTCAAAGTTGTTTAACACCGCCCTCGAAACACCGGCATTTCACGTATCAGCCTTGATAGACAGAACAGCTTCGGGAATCTCACTGGACGCTTTGATATCTTACGAAAGCTAATTCAGCTAAGCTACCTACAGTTCAGATACACGTGACCCTCCCAAGATGGCTGCTACGATGACGTATGAGGGGAGGTCCTAATGACGTAACCACGCTTACGCTGATGGGGTAATGCCTCGCTTCGAGGGGCGTAGCTAACTGGGAGTTTAAAGCAAAGCCCGCGACTTGCTCGGACAAAGAGATTAAACTGATAAGGAGAAGCGAAAAGAGAGAGGGGGGGGGGAGCAGGGAAAAGATGCAAAGAAATAAGGCGGTAACCCACGGCGGGGTTATTGATGAATCACAAATCAACACAGCAAAATCAATTGTAAAATACATGCACAGACAAAGAAAATGTTCAGCAAAATAATTCCAACTTCGTCGTGGAATAAAAGCATTAACCAACACCTACAAAGTTCTACGCCTGCCCAGGCACTTCTAAACACCCTGTTGGTGAGACAGAAATAAAAGGGGAGAGTCCGTTACTTTGAGATGCCTCGGGGCTGGTCCGGAGCGCTCCCGAGTGTTGCGGCTTTCTGGATGCGTCTTGACGAGCGTAGTTATCCGCAGGCTGCAGCGGGACCGGGATGGGAAGAAGCTGCTTCGTTTCTTCCTCCGGGTCCACAGTCGCTTTGTTGGCCAGACAAAGCGGGGTCCTCTTCGATCACTGGGAGATATGGCGTCTCTCAGTCTTTTGATCAGAGGGAATTTAAAAGTACTTATTTTAGTCGACCTCCTGTCTGCACAGGGAATAGTTTGGCTTCGAAAAACTCTCGGTCCAGCGAGGAATTCGAGCACGTGTTGTGGGATCACCCCAACGGAAACAGCTGTGTGTGTGTGTGTGTCTTCTCGGGTTGGCTAAAGCCAGGGAAGAAGGAAGCTCATCGTGTGTGATCGGCTTTTATAGCCATCACTATAGCAACCTTATCTTGATCGGCGGCCATTTTGCCGTGTTGCGTGATGGGAGTTGGTGGCCATTTTGACCACATTGCATCATGGGTAACGCAGTCCGTTACGTCCCGAATTGATGCTGTTTCCTTGATCGGCGGCCATTTTGCCGTGTTGCGTGATGGGAGTTGGTGGCCATTTTGACCACATGAGTTGGTGGCCATTTTGACCACATTGCATCATGGGTAACGTAGTCCGTTACCGCTTTCTGTCACGTCTGAACTGGCACAACACGGTGCTGCTAAACGCAGGTTCTGGTTAAAGAGCATGTTTGTGTTTTACAAAAGTTTCCCAGAGCCAACCCAGGCAACATCCTCAGCAAACTGCGTTCCATTCCTGAGGGCAAATAGAGTGAGATCAAGAGGTCTCTGTCCCTCAGTGACCCCAACAACACTGGCTTAATCCCCTACGAGTCCTTCAGGTACAGTAATAAAAACAAATATAGGATAGCTTTATCACCACCCGTCAGTCTTATTTGATTGTTTTAGTTTTAGCTTTATAAAAATAACCTCTCCAAACATTTCAAACATTTTTTCATAGTATCCTAGCCAGGACAGGCGCCTGTTTCCATAAAATGTAGTTATGGAAAACACGTGATATACTTAAGCTACTGTCCCACAGGTTTCTATGTTGCCATGTATGCTGGCATATTGAAAGACGTATTTTACTCGTATTTTAAATGTGAGGAACAGGGCTTTTATGAAGCATCAAGTCATGTCACCACTTTAAAATGATGTGTGTTGATTTTAATGTGCTACTATTCTGAGTGGTGGTGGTGTGTAAATTGAGATCAAGAGTGTGGAATTCAGTGCTCAAATTCAACAAAACTGGTTATGGTACGTGGACCAAGACGTCTGTCTCTTTATTTTGTTTACTTATTTTCATATTTAAAGTAGCTGTATCTGAAATTATTTTCTGAGTTAAAATAAATAATTAGATGATAATAATTGACTAATTGTGCGATCAAGCGAGCCCCGGCTTTTTTTAGTAGGACTAAGCGGCAAACTGGGAACAACCTGTGACGACTTCGTCTGCCAGTGACACAACGATGTGGGGAGCTGTTGCTAAGCCGCAGCTCCTCCAGCGCATGCGTGACAGGGTATGTAAACAGAACAGCATGGCTGTCGAAGCATCAGGCCAGGTAGCCAAATATATGGTTCCCTATGCTATTATTTGCATGTAAGTATTGACCATTCACATAGGATAATCTCATTTACCATTTATGTCAAAGAAAACAAAGAAAAAGTCCCTTGATGAAGCCTTGTTTCTTCCGGAGGATTTTGCACGAGCTTGAGTCTCGTGCATGTCGACTGGGAGGAGACCAGGAGGGGGACAAGGTTTTCTCATGTGGAATAAACAGGTGGGGTCTTATAAACTCTTCAGTCTCAAAAACTGGAGTCTGTTTGTCATGTGATCATTGCTCCAGGTGATTCTTGAGGGCTCCACCTGTGTCTTCTGGAGTTTATGACAAAGCTAATTAGGCTGAATTGTGCTAGACTTGTCCACGACATCTCCTTCCATCTCATGTGGGATTGGGGCCTTAGTTGAGGTATTATTTAAGCTTCTGAAATGTTAATCAGCTTCTCGGGTTGTAAAAAACAAAATCATGTTGCTGGTGTCATATATCATAACAACCTCCTAAAAGTAAAAAAAAGTAACAGCACAGATTCTTCCAGCTGCACAGCAATCAATACCAGAGGGAATAATAGTTAAAAAAAACGCAGTGCCTCTACCAGAAAACAGAGAAATAAAAGTTTCTAAAAAGAAGAAATCACAACAAATGTAACAGAGCTACTCTAACATGCAGCGACCTTCAGAACAATTCTAGAGCTGAGTACTTACATATTTATACAAATATTTTAAAATGTTTAATTTTCTCCAAAGTATATATATGTATATAGATGTATTTATGCTGGAAATGTGTAAAACCAAAGCCAATTTCCTTGCATGTGTGCACAAACCTGGCCAATAAAGCTGATTCTGATAACTGTCCCCCAAGTAATTTAATCATGGTGGGTTTTCACATGCAACTTTAAGATTTTCAACCTCAAAACATTAAAGTAACAAAAAAAATAATAATTTCACCATGTATAAGGATACTGATACAATTTTGTGACATTTGGTGTAATACTTGTGAAATTGAATTTCAGTTTTGTAAACTTGACTGATATTTCCTTTCAAGTTTGGTCTTTAAAGTCTGGAGTAGTACCTTTTTAAATCCGCAACATTATTCTGACATTCGAGTCAAGATTACTCGTATAAAATGGATAGGATGTCTGAAGAACACTGAGGAAATATCTCCATCCCACTGTTGCATTTTAGTGGCCTGAGAAAACACTTCCTTAGGTAGATATTACTCCAGAGTCTCTCTTTTTTTGTATTTCATACTGTAGCACACAAATTTTGCTCTCCAGCTGCACACATTGAAAAATTCAGTTGTATCAGCTGTTCAACTCTGAGAATTTGAACATACGGCGCATATGTGCTGCTGCTGAGAAATTTACATAAATGCAACCTAAATGTTGCAGCAAATATCATTTCAATCTCATCCTATTCTATGTAGAGGCTCTGTCTGAGGATGATGGTGCAGATTCACTCACCTCGGCATGCAGAATGCTTGGAGTGGCTCCAACTCACGGCACACCGACCTACTTTCTGATTAACGCAACAGATTATTATTTGACCTACTGGGGAAACTTAAAGACCTTGTACAGGGTACTCAAGTATATGAAGCACCCATCCTGATGCAGTTGAACAATTTAATTTCTATTCTCCTCATTCTAGTACATATGCACTCTAAAAAATAAGCTTACCGCACAAGTGACACACATAAATGACCTACGTAAGACAGATATGTAGATACACCAGCCTAAGTTACGATATTAGAAAAAAAGTTTGTGAGAGGCTTGACTAAAAGAGACACTTTTCACACTATGTTGCCAAAAGTAATTTCTCCTTCGTCCAAATCAATCAATTCAAATGCTCCAGTACCTTCTGTGGCCATGTGTTAGAGTTAGGCATGCTAAATTCTTCCATAAACATTTGTAAAATAACTGTTCACCCTTAAGTCCTCAATGGATTCAACCATGATAGTTTAAAGGGTGTCACCTGTGCAATATGTCCAGGGATTCAATATTCACACCACCAAATAGTCCACAGTCGACTGTGGTAATTTGACTAAGTGAAAGTGACAGGGAAGGACAGCAACTCAGCCATTAAGTGGTGGACCACTGAGAATCACAGAGTGGGGCCAGCGGTGAGTGAAGTCACAGAGGTCACCTGCTTTACGCAGAGTCTATAGCCACAGACCGTCAAACTTCATGTGGATTACAGTGTGAAGATGTTTTTCAGGAGTTTGGCCTGCCTCCTTAGTTCCAGTAAAAGGAACTCTTAATGATGCAGATTACCAAGAGGTTTTGGACAATTTTGTGCTTCCAGCTTTGTTGGAAGAGTTTGGAAATGGCTACGTTCTGTTCCAACAGTACATTCTAGGTCCATAAAGACATGAATAAGCAAGTTTATTTTTCAAATTAAATTGGGCTGGACGGCAACAGATGTGTGTGAAGGCAGACGAGCAAACACTTTTGGCAGTATAGCGAACCTTCCTGTAATCAAATATGAAAGACAGGTTATTTTCGGTCATCTGAAACCAGTGCATTGTTGAGGGTTTATTTTTGGTCTAAGTTTACATGTAAAGTTATACTACGTAGAACAGTTGATGAAGATGATTGTTAAATGCGCTGCGTCTTTAAATGTATGAATGTTAGACCTGGTTAACTTCTTTCCTATCTCACCCTGTTTGCTTCACAACTGTGTATGTGCCGTCCCAGAGGCTTGATGCTGGGCCTGGACTGCGGCCTGACGGAGCATGAGGTTCTGGTCCCGGCCAGGCTCTCCTCAAAGCGCGAGGAGGCTGCAGTGGATGAGGGGTTGATGCTGGCTGTGGCGCAAGACCTCCTGTGGAAGAAGCATTTCGATGACTTCCCTCGCCTCGTTCACCATGTTTATGTACCACGACCAGCAAAAGTAGGCAACACATGTACTGTGTCACATACGTATGTGCCAGAGATGCTGCAACAAATGCACAGGCAGATGGCATCACAGTGTTGTAGTCAAGTCACTATGCATCGAGTCCGAGTCCAGGTTCGAGTCTCCAGTGTTCAAGTCCGAGTCAAGTCCAAGTCATAAAAAAAAAAATCCGAGTGGAGTCCGAGTCAAGTCCACTATTCATCCGAGTCAAGTCCGAGTCGAGTCACTATTGATCCAAGTCGAGTCAAGTTGTAGGAACATGCCGTGACGTGTGATGTATGACATGAAGCAGTAACATTCCATTACACTAATAATTTAGATATTAAAATCATACACCAAATAATATTCTAATGACATATTAAAATTATAGCCAAATGATATAAAAAAAAGTTGAGTCTTTTTCTCAATTTCCGAGCCAGAATGATCTGAATGTAGGAGTCCGAGTCCAAGTTCGAGTCATCAGTGCTCAAGTCCAAGTCAAGTCACGAGTCTCTCTCTAAATTTAGCAAATGACTCGGACTCGAGTTTGAGTCTCGGACTCGAGTAGTACTACAGCACTGTGGCATCAAAACGGCGGCTTATCTGGTGGCCTCACATGACGGCGACCATTAGTTCCTGCAATGTTAAAGAAGGTTATTGGAACCAGAGGGACCCTACGGACCAGCGAGCCATGTATCTGTCCTTTGGTCTGGCCTCTCCTTTTCTGCCCAAAATCGTGAACATGACGATACCTTCACCCCACCTTCAGCAGTAATTTTCACTAAAAGGGCTGGTCTGTAGGGTCAGCTCCTCTCTGTTAACGTCCCATTGTTCATCGGCGTTCCTGTAATGAAAATAGTGTGACAAGCATGGACCGTCCTGCATCGCTGTGGAAAACAACAAGGAGCCTCTCTGACACAGACTGAATACTTTTACACAACGTCCTCATGAGAAAGGAGGCTTTATGACGCTGTGTCAGTCCTTATTGGAAAGATATTCTGTCTAAATATCAGCAGCGGGGTGAGGGGTGGATGGGGGGTGGTGGGGGGTATGTGTGTTGAGACAGAAACCAGAATCGTCAACGTCCCGTATGCGCTCCACTCTAATCTGACCGGATCACTGCGGTAACTGATGCTGAACACATAACCTGCTCCAGATTTAACCCAGATGTTGGGTGCAGCGACTAATTAAAGTATTCACACCCCTTAAAGAGGCCTTGTCACATATTTTGACCATAAAAAGAAAACAGATATTCATCTTGAAATAAAACAATTTACGGCAAGCGTTCGTCCTGACACCGTGTACTTTTTGAGCCTGAAGAGAACTTTGGGCTGGACGCGCTCAGCAGAGATAAACATTGTGCCATCTGTCGGCAGTATAGCAGAACTATGAAAAGAGGGCAACAATTGTAAGAGCAGTATTTATTGTATTTATTCATTATAACAGCGTATATTTGTCTGTGGGCTCCATTGCTTCTCCTTGTTTACTCATTATGCACATGCACAGTACCACATCTCTGTCACGTGGTCGTGTCGTAGTAAATATACACAAAAGTGCTTTATTAAGTTGCACATCGCTGCAGGAATACTTTCTAAATACTGACAGATTTCAGCTGAGTTCTTGGCTTTCTGTATATTTTTGGCCATCCCTCTCTTATGTGCTCAATACTTATTCCCTGTGCTGTTCTTCTTCATTGCACATGACTTTATTTATGGAACATTTTGCTTTGATTTCTTTGTATGTGTGGATTGCTTGTGTTGTGGCCAACATCTGATGTGAACTTCATGTTAATAGGCCCATTAAAAATATTAAAACTTAAGACTCGGTAAATCCTCACTTTTTCTTTTCTATATTGAGTCAAGGGTGTGTTACTCACTCTTAGTCCATGTTACTGTAAGATTCTCCTCAAAATGGACAGGATGGTACTCCAGCAGATTCCCTTTCATGTCAAGAGTAGAGACTCTGAACACCCCAACCCGTCCTGATTATATTATATTTCAAATCATTCTGGTATAATCCATACTTTAAAAGGCCGTTGGTTGCCAGCCTGTTAGGAATAAATCCACTAGGTGTTGTTGATTTTGAATGGTTCAATTTGTACAACTTGTCATTGCAAGTAAGTCCAGACTTTGAATTTTCACAGATTTGAACACATGATTCTGGTTTAACGTTGCTGATGTCTCTCTAGAGTGGGCCATCTCTCCACCCAGGAGGTGAAGACCATTTGTACTGGCGCCCGTCTTCCCCTCCCTGACAGCCTGCGAGAAGGCCTTTTCCACAAGTAAGAGCCTGACTATCACTACACAGCTTAGAGATGAGCAAACTAAGGTCCCCACTGCTTCTTTTCCAAATGTTCTCAAACTGAGACTATGAAGTGCCGCTTGGTTCCTTTGCCCAGACTTTTTGGCATCGTTGAAACACATCTCAGCCAGTATTTCAGTTATGGACAGAATGTCACCTGGAGACTTTTTCTAATTTTTCTAACCATATTTATTGTAGATTTACAGATGGAGACAAGATGGACTACCAGGCTTTTGTTGCTGGAATAAACTGGTTAGAGCACCCAGCGCCACCAGTAATGCCTGACGACATATTAAAGGTAGGTGATAAGGATGACACGCATTCAGCCAAAAAGGCAGACGGAAGACAAAACTTTCAGATGAGAGGCAATCATGAGGATGCAGTGGGTAGTTTCACAGTGTGTGCCCAGACTTTTAAAGAAATGTAATTGAAAATCAATCCGCGTTTCACCCCAGCCTGTGATGACTCAGAGCTTAAGAGAGCCAAAGTCAGAATGAAGTGGGTGGAAAGGAAGAGTCAAATGGACAAGATGACAATTGATTGGGAGCAGAAGTTGAGAATGAGTGACGCACAGACACACAGACTGACAGAGAGGAAGAAAGCTCCGCAGCTCCTTTGTTCTTCCTTCTTGCATGTGCTTCTTTCCTGTCCAATGTTGATTTGGAATGGTCCACCACGGCCAGATCTAAGCAGAAACAGGTGAGCAGGAGAGACGTGCACCGGAGCATGACAACAAAGGGAAACCTTGAATGTTTGGAGTGAGACTGCAATGAATCTGTGTGTTTACGTGTGTGTGTGTGTGTTGATACCGGTGCAGTCGATCCTCCTTTGCCATGGTTTCCAGCTTTGTTTTATCCTAGATTGGTCACTCACTCACCATCCGTTTACTTTGATGTCTTAAAGAAGCCTGAAGGTGAAGCTGAAGAGGAAGAAAAAAAGGTTTAATAAGCATAACAGGAATGTCGTGATAACATGCACAGACCGATGAACTTAGGTCGCTTCTTGTTCTGCGTTTTTATATGGAATAAAATCAGCAGCAATAAATTAGTTAGTTTTTGCTTCATGCTATCAAATTTAAAAACAAATGAGGGAACTTCTTAAAAAACACGTTTATGTTGTTGAAAATGAACGCTAATGCTTTGCTTTCCGTTATGTTCAAAGTCAGAAAGCTTTATTGGACACATACAGCCTTGAAAAAGTATTCACACCTCTTAAACCTTTTCAAATTTTGCAGCTATTACTAATAATCACAGACATAATAAGGCTTATCTTGGATTTTATGTCACCGACCACATAAATGGGCATAAACTTTGAAGCAAAGGAGAATGATACACAATTTTCAAAACTCTCAAACACTGTACATTTGTATTTGGCCCCTCTTTTTTCTGATACCTCAAAATAAAAATCTCTTCAACCAACCAAGACTACTATCAGTACCCTCCAAAAATGTAGAATTCATGGAGGAAAATTTAAGTGAAAAAACATTGTTATAGAAGAAGACCATATTTAAGCCCTGTAGAGGACACAGGGAACATGTGGAGGGACATCATCTGATCACATCAGTCCAATTTTAACCTTTTACATTCAACACTGACATAAAACGCATACTGGACATCTCAATAAATAAATCATTCCCATGGTGGAACATAGGTGGTGGCAGCCTGATGCTGTGGGGATGAAAAATGTAAAATAGTATGAATACTTTTGCAAGAAACTTTATGTGTAAACTGTCATATCTAAACACAAGGGGGCCAGTTTCTTAAAAAAATATGTTTAGGATCTTGAAAATGATTATGAACAAAGCTCTTTAACTCTTTAGAGTTCATGAAGTTTTATGGAGATCATAAAAGAACAACAGATGAGCTTTAAATATGTTTTGCCACTGTTCGACAGTGATGTGTATCCATGTTTTCTCTAGTTTAAGGTGAATGCTAGGTCTGATGGCGGCAGATCTGCTCTGAAAAACATCAACTATGCCAACCTTCTGAACGATGTCTTAAGTTTTTCATCCACCGACAGCGACCCAGCGGCTACTGCCTCTGTGTAGATGCTTGGAGGGAAGGATGTGTGCTCAAAGACGAAATACGCAGCCATTTGTTTTTTGTTGCCCGATCAAAGAATGCCAGCAATTCACCACCACTGTTTTCATCATGCGTCTTGCTAAGTCACAGACGATGGGAGAATTGTGAACACTGAAAGTTAGTTTTCCGTGTGTCTAATAGCAGGCCGGCAGGAAAAGCTCGCCGGTTCAACACACTTCAGTTAGCTGGAAAATTGGTGCTTTAGGGGAGAAACAGTCTCAGGAACCAGATATGTTGGATGTTTTTCCATGTGTGTGTGTGTTTACAAGAGTTGATGTAAAGTCAAACGGCTGGGTTGAATGATGTGCAAGGCCTAGCAAAAGTATTCAAGCAGCTAGAACTCTTTCCATTTGGTCACGTTATCCGTTTCTTTGGGTTTGTAATGTTTGCAGGAATGTGAATTAGACGGAAAAGGACACATGGTTTTCAAATTCCTTTGAATAACATGTTTTATCAACACTCTGTCGAACCACCTTTCACTGCAGTTAAAGCTGTGGGTCTGTTCAGGTATGTCTCCACCAGAGACATACCTGAACAGACTTTACAAAAGGGCTCAAGCTCAGTGGAATTTAATGGCGAGTCTCTGAACAGCTGTTTTCAATTCTAGCCTTAGATATCGTCTGGATTTAGTTGTGAACTTTGACTTGACCATTCTAACACATCAATATGCTTTGATCTAAACAAGCCTGCTGTGTCTCTGGGTTTAAGTCTAGGGTTGTTGTCCTGCTGAACCTGAACCTCTGATCGTATTGCGGGTCTTTTGCAGCCTCTAACAGGTTTTCTTCCAGGTTTGCTGTAAGCTCCATCCAAAGGCATAAAGTTCAGTTTTGGTCTCATGTTACCAGATCACCTTCTTGACATATCTGTGTTTGCAACGTGACAAAGGATGTGAATACTTTGCCAGGCTCTGTGCTAGAGGTCCTCTTGCAGCCAAAGATGATTGCACTGCACCTTCAATGTGTTTTCTTTTTTTTTTTTTACCGTTGGCGAGACATTTTCACATCACTAAAGTGATATAATCTACTTATGGCTCTGCCAGATGCCCTCCTCCCGCTGTGTACACCTTCAACTCTCATCCATAAAACCCCCCAATCCAAACCCTTCATTGAAAAGCCTCAAATCAATGCTGAGCATGCCAGTGCAGCTCTGGCTCTGAGTGCATTGAGATCTGGCAGCAGAGAGGTACTCCAAAGAATAAGCCATCTCTAAGTCCACAAATCACAAGAAGACTGAAGGGGAGAGTGATACCTCTAAGTGGCACAAACTTTCCACCCCTTCACAGAAAGTTTGAGAATGCAGAATGAACTCCTCGGATGTCTGCCGCTTTGCTGTCTGTGGGTGGTAAATATATAGAGACACAGGTTGTTCCTGGTTGAGGCGCCACTGTAATCAGAGCCTGCGGTGCAGATCATTGTAAGAGGCTAAGCCAAACTTTGGGTAATCAACCAGCCAATCCTCTCCGATATCAGGGCCTGACCGAGGAATAAGCAAACTAAGTGGCTGCAATCATTTATTTATTTATTTTTGGACAATTAAATAACTTAAACAAGTGATATAAATGAATGAACGATAATGAAATAATTTATTTAAAGGTATACTATGCAACCGGGGTTGATTTTCCAGCGAGGCTCCCCCCAGAGGGCGAAAGTAAAAGTGCACTGTCGTAAACTGGCTGCGGCCGCTGCGGCGGCCTTGCCAGTTTTATTATTATTATTATTTTTTTTTTTTTTATTTTTTTTATGTTGGCGAGACGCTACCGCCACCCTCTCGCCAAGCCGCAGCCGCCGCGGTAGTGTCTCGCCAACATAAAAAAATAAAATAAAAAATAATAATAATAATAAAACTCGATATGCTTGCATGTTTATTTGACGTTAACACGCGGTTCTCTGTTGTTGCTTTCGCGCGTGCATATAGTGAATGGCAGGGCAAAAACACATGGAGTTCTCGCCGTAAAGCGAGACTTCTGAGCCTGTGGGTGCAGGGCCGAGGGCTCTTGCAATTGCAAGTGCGGTATTTCCCCTACAGACCACCAGGGCGGCCAAGAAAACCTTTGTTTGACCTGAAATGACTAATTTAATCATCCAAAACGGTATGGAACACATTCATTAACTGAAAAATGTTGCATAGTATGCCTTTAATATGTTTTGTGACAGTTTGTATTCAGAAGTTTTAATAAGAGTGAATTATTTTGTATTAATACATAATCTCACTGTATTTGTTTATAATATTCACTATAACATTATAGCGTGACATTTGTGTCAATAATCTTCTTGCATAGGTGATTCTGCACACTGTTTTTCCTCCTGCACTGTTACATCTGATCACCTCTGCACTTTATATTGTATTGTGATGGTGCCTTGTTCCACCTGAAATCCCATTACACTGTCGTAAGCTGTATGCAACGAAATTTCCTTCTGTATGCACTCTGTACATACAAAATGACAATAAAGTTGTCTAAGTCTAAGTCTGCGTGGTGGGAGCCCTCCCCCCCATCAAATTCTGCTCAGGGCCCCCAAGAGGCTCGGGCTGGCACTGCCGATATGAACCCAGTGCCTCGCCTGCTTCACACTGAGCACAGGAACAGTACATTACATCAGCCGGGGTATTATCAGTTACTCTCAGTCTGCTGCCACACATGCTGCAGCATTAGCCGGCGAATTACAATAGTTGACAGTGATCTGGTCGGGGGTGGCAGGGAGCTTCCCCGGACGCATAGCTGAACATTTTTCTTTCCTTTTTAGGCACGCTGTGAATGAAAGAGGAATTTCCCTCATTCTCCCCCCACCCCACCAACCAGCGTCCCCTTTTCTTCTGTCAAGTTTGCTTTCTCTTTGCAAACCTTCTCTGCCCTGTCGAGCTCTGCAGCACAGCAACAGCAGGCTGTATGAGCGGTGTCGTCATCGTCGGTCTTTGAAATCTGATAGCATCATATGACCGAGCATCCTTCAGGATTAGACCAGATGTGTTGCTCAATTTTAAATTTCGTGATAATTTGATGAGGAGGTCGTCATCAATCTGTAATGAACCTTCTGCTCTGATCGTGAAATCCATGAAAAAGACCAAAACAACGTGTAGGATTCAATTGTCAGCTAAATCATTTCCACAAGGTTGAATACACAGGTCTAGCTAAAATTATGGGACAGAAAAGTGCCTTTAAAATCCGTTCTTTGAAAAACTGGAAGCTAATGCACAAATCTGGACATAGGAATGATGGAATATGTGGTGTGTGTGCTTTTTGGTCTTCACTTGGATTCCCAAGGTGAAGTGATATGACTATTGCGATATGGTACTACCTTTTGTGGAATGTTGTAAATATGTATTCTGGAGCATGTAACAAAAGTAATTTCCCCCTGGGATCATTAAAGTATGTCTGATTCTGATGTACTCAACACTAGGCTGAAATACTGTTTAACCTTAGAAAAACCTGTTTAATCTTAGAAAAACCCTGAACTGACAAAGGTCGGTTAGCTAACTTTTGACATGCTCACAAGGTTCAACTAAATGAGAAGCAGGAAGATTCATTTGATTTTACCCTTTATCAGGACCTTTCAAGACAATCTTTCATCTGTTTAGCTTTTAAGAAATCCTGCACAGGCAGCATTTACCATCTATGAAGAAAGGACTGATATTTACAAGGTCAACTTTGTTAGTGGAAACTGAAATGTTTCACTGTGTATCATCGGCAAAGAAGTGGGAACTTCATACTGTATGTTGTGGTATATAAATTAAACTGAAGACCAAGCACTGAACCTTTTGTAACACCATAGGCAAATCGGATTTTATCAGACTTAAAATTAGCTGACACGCACAAAATCTCCAACAGTGAAATACTACCAAAATAGTTCACAATAACTTTTAAACCTAAAAAATGTTGAAGATGCTGAAGAATGACAGTCAGTGGTCTCAAAGAGCTGAGCTCAGGTCAAAAAGTTGTTTCTGTGGCTTGTTTGGTTTTAAAACCCGGAGGGATTGGCATCTGAAAAGCTGAGCCGTACATCCATAATATTAGCAGATCTTTGGGATGTCCTGATCAAGTCTTTTGTTCGCGATACCCATCCGAGTGATTTAAGGATACCCATTTCTGTATACCCAATGCCAGTCCAATACTTCATTTTGTCAGGATTTGTTTATCGATGAAGTCAGAACACACACACACACACACACACACACACACACACACACACGGGACAAAAGTTTGAGAGGTTTAATGAAGGGTTGATTATTAACAGATGAAGTAACCAGAGGTGCAGGAATACAGAGGCTAAGGGGTGCAGGTGAAGGCAGGAGCTGACGCCTGGAGAGAGAGTTCGTTGAAGCTGGGTGGCGTGGTACAGAGCAGAGCTTTCTCAGAGCGGCTAGTCAGGTTAGCTGATCACTGGAGACACCAGAACACAGAGCAGAACTTCCCAGGAACAACGGTGAGGTACAAAGTCTTTCAAACAAGGCAGGACTTAACCTTTAAACAGAAATAGCTCTTCCAAGGCAAGGACTAGGACTGGCATGGCGTGGATGATAACAGAAGATGGACCAGCTTAAATAGGAAGGCTAGCAGGTGAAATGTGTCTGATTGATTAATTACCAACAGGTGTGACTGACTGCAAGGAGAGTGAAGTGAAGGTTGATTGGAAGGGAAGGAGGAAACTAAAAATGAACAATGAATAAAGTCAAAACATAACTAAAACCCAAACAAGGTGGAAAAACTCAGAATAATAGTAAACCAAAGCCGAATCAAAACTAAACAGTGTCACATTTAAGTTCATCAAAACAGTTTAAAACAACAACAATAATAATAATAAGCTGTTTCAATTCTTAAAAACAAACAGAAGTTCTTTAAACTGAACTCTAAGATAAACAGGCAACCAGTGAATGGAGGCCAGGATCGGGTAATGTGCTTTATTTTATGTTTTTCCATTAAAAGGTGTGCAGCAGCATTTGAACCAGCTGCAGACATCTGAGTGAGGACTGACCGATTCAGAGATAAAGAGAATTACATTAATCCAGCCATGATGAAATGAAGGCTTAGAATAGTGTTTCCATATATATGCCTTGAAAGAATAGGTTTTACCTTTTGCTTTGTTCCTTACATGATAAAATGACTTAACTGAGGTCCCTTTTTGACTGTCAAGTTTAAAATCACCGTCCATTTTAAAATCGAGGGATTAAACTTTCATCGTCAGGGTGTCTAAATCAAGACAAAGAGATTTGAGTTTTGATGCTCTCCTCAACATTAACTTTATCTCTTTCTTAATCCAACATTTGGATCCAACGCAACACTACATGCGGAGATGCTTTGTTGTCTGAACACAACCATCAACAAGTACTCTCTCTCTCTCTCTCTCTCTCTCTATGTGTGTATATATATGTGTGTATATATATATATATATATATATATATATATATATATATATATATATATATATATATATATATATAATATATATGGGTACTTTTTGATGGCATTAAAATTATTTCTATGAGCATTAAAAGAGCATTAAAAAGCATTAATTAGGGTTACTCATTTCTGTATAAACCCTGTTTTGTGTGTGCTCGGGAATGGGGAGAAGATCACCAACATATACCTGAAGAGGACATCAAAATTTTTTATGAGCTTTCCGATCCTACAATCTGCAGCAATTTTCCAATCACTGTAGAAAAAGAAACTTGCTGCTAAAAAATAATCTGATTCCTAGACATATTTCTTTCTTTGTTATACTTCATTAGCAAATTCTTGTAAGTTTTGCAATCACCCAGTAATTTGATGTCACGTCACTTTTGCCATTTTTGCGGTCGGTTCATTCTAATGTCTTCACGCACACCACAGATCTTTCTTTTTATATTATTTATTAAAATGTACCATGATGGAATATTGGTCTGATTACTGTTAGACAGTCTGCAGACCAGGTTTTAATCAAAAACTCATTTTGGATACTTAACCACGGTGACTAACACGCGCAATAAAAGTTTGAAGTGCAAACATGAATCAGCCTCCTTCTGTCAGCATGCAACGTGTTGATGTGATTTGTGTGACTGCTTCCTGTTGTCTGTGTGTGTCTGCTCAACACAAGCACAACATAGGGGCGTGCTGCATAGAATTGGCTCTTCCTGCCTTGTCCTTGTTCCACTTTACTGCTGTTCTGCTCAGGATTGCTTCACCGTAAAAACTGATATGCAGGAAATTCAAACGTGTCTCTGGAGCAGAGAGGATCTGAGAATATTGTGCACATACGTGTGTGTGTGTGTGTGTGTGTGTGTGTGTGTGTGTGTATTAATGTTCACGATGGCCTTACTGCAAGTCTGATGCAGTCTAAACAGATATATGAAAGCATGAAGGAGGAAAGTTTCTGTTTACTGGCAGCGTGCCTTTCTTTTCTCCTGACAACAAGTCTTGAACCTGGAAGGACATGGAAACACATGCATCACACAGCACCTGCGTTCAGATGTTGTTTTTCTCAGAACTGATCCTCCAAAGCAGCAGGTTTTGGCTTTACAGTTCCCTGGAAATATGTTTTCAGTTGCATGACTTAGTCCAATTTTTTTTCAGTTTACATTTAAAAATATGCATTCACACCGAAGACAGAGCAGCAGCACTAGTCCATTCTGGCGCTCGCCATATATGCTGGTATACTGAAAATCACAGTCACAGTTGGTAAAACTATCAGCAGAGGAATTAATCAGGATGTAAGGATACTTCCTGTATCCAAAATTACAGGAAATAAAGGCTAGAAATTTTTTACTCTGCCCAAGGACACAACGTCTCGGTCGTTGTATCTATGGTCAAGGGTCTTGCTCAGGGACCCAGAGTGACAGATTGAGTTTCAAACTGGGGAACTTTGGGGCCTGTCCAAGACGCAAACATCAGGCTCTAACCACTAGGCTTCTAAAATTGAAGGGGGCATCCGGATTTCAACCAGAGGCCTCTTGATCTGCAGTCAAATGCACTACAACTGAGCTATACCCCCACCTGCTATCAGCATCAGTGTTAAATTAAAAATCCCTATAAAATAACACAGTTTATAGTTATTTAGGAGTCTATTATAAAAAAGTATTCCGTGCCCCACAGTGAATTTAGAAGACTGGTTTGACTACTTTTATTTTTGTGTGGACATCTGAATGTGCCCACTCATTACTGCAGTGCTAATATAGTTCAGGCCAACCCACCCAGACCATGCCTCTCAAGACAGCATATCAGTACTTATCCTTATCAAAAAATTATTTTCCACAAAGTATTTAACAAATTTTATATATATATATATATATATATATATATATATATATATATATATATATATATATATATATATATAATGTCAAGCTGCAGGCCAGCACAGTTGGACATTAGAGATTTATTCCTAGGAATGAGAAATGAGGAGGGGCACCCACACAGCAGAAACTTTCAACATCTCAAAAGACAAAGGAGCAGCCTGGATTAGCTGGTGATCATGTTGCGTATGCTACAGAGTCAAAGGTGTGGTAAGGTGATGCCGGAGCATTATTTTCCAGTGACCTCATGTTGTCCTGCACCAGGGTAACAAAAAACAGTTATGGTACTACTGATGACAACTCAAGCTTATAGAGATCATATTAGTTCAAAGGAGCACTTTACTTTGACAAAATGTCTCACTTCCTGTCCGACTCAAGGTTTTTCCCGTCATATTGCTGGTTAGCTCCAACCAAGATATAGCAGGGGTATTTTTTAAAACATTTTTTTATTGAAAAGAGATCATATAGTGAGCAATTGTACATAAAGAGATAAAAAACAGCAAAAGCGAAACAATAATAAACAAAAAAATGGCATATGTAAGGCAACATATTTAAAACAGCAAGGATTTGGCAATTTTTTGAAGATCATAACAGTTTTCTTGTTTGCCATAGAAATGTGTTTTAGTGGCTTAAAATATTTAACAAACTAGATCAGATTAATGACATCAGGAATATCAGAGTCCAGATGGTCCATGAAATAAAGGGCGTCCTTAGATGTGAAGGGAGGTATATCAGAGATTTTGAGTGACATCCAACTATGAATATCAGACCAGAAAACACTAACATGTTGACAACTATAGAACAGGCGAAATGTTGTTTCTGTTTCCAAGGAAGAAAAGATACATGGATCAGTGCCAAGCTTAAATCTTCTGTGTAGGAAATCTCCCACAGAGTTTATACCAGATATAATTTCGAAGTGGGTTTCCTTTATTTTCGTAGAATTGGATATTTCACATAGAAGGAAAAATACTTATTTTAGAAAGTGCTTTCCAGGCCTTGTCTAACATTATTAGCATTAAAATAGCTAAAAACGTACTGTTTATAGATTAGAGTGGGTAATTTGTCATTGCATTTTCTGCTTTGTAGTGGAATATTATCAATCGTCAGTGAGAGCAAGCATTTATTGATAGATGAAAACTGCATAGTGTTTTGTATAAGTTTAATCAAAGACGTGGGAAATGTGTTACAGACCTCTATATAATCGTTACATGAAATCTTTACCTTGTACCTCTTTATGAAATGATCATAACAATACAACACTCCATCTGTATGCAACAAATCATAAATAAAACATATGCCATTTTTCATACCAATCAGGTTTAATCAAAGATTTATTGTTAACTGCTATAACCCTGTTGTTCCACAGGACTGAGTTGTGAGGAGAGAAATTGTAGTTGAAAAGCAACTTCCCAAAATCTAATGCCTGCTTATAAAAATGTGTTGATTTCAAAGGTATCTTGGAAATTTCAAAATCACATTTGAGGAAAAATTCTAACCCTCCAACTTTATTAAATATTTTATTTAGAATGTGGTAACATAGATTGAGGCTGGGAAATACACTCTTTTAGCCATTTGACTCTAAAAGCTGCAAAAATAGACTCAAAATCTAAAACGTTTAACCCTCCATTTTCAGAATCTTTTACTAGTTGTGATTTGCGTATGTAGTGTGTTTTACTTCTCCAGGTAAAATTAAATATCATAGAACTGGCCAACTTTTTCACCATTTTGGAAGTCAAAACTTATTGACAAGGAAAAATTTGTCTTGATAAGCCCTCTGCTTTGAACAGCAATATACGGCCTGATATTGATATATCACGTCTTAGCCAATGATCAAAAACGTTTTGAAAAGCATTCCGTCTAGGAAGTGTTTTAGCACTCTGTCATTGATATTTTTAGATATTATCAGACCAAGATACTTCACCTCATTCCTTACTTGGATGTTTTCAATACTGCTTACATCGCAGGTAAGTACACCCAGGAGCTCACATTTTTCAAGATTTAGTGTCAAATCAGATCCACTTGAGAAAGAATTTATATTATTAATTGCAATAAATACCATGTTTTTATTTTTTGAGAAATAGAGCTGTGTTATCAGCAAACTGGCTAATTTTAAAACGCTTATGCCTTCAAAATCTGTAGAATATTTAAGGGAGACGGCTAGTAATTCAGCTGCAATAATAAACAACGGACTAACTGGACATCCTTGACGAATACTGCAATTTACAGTGAAGCTATTTGACAAACCTTTGTTGAGAGCGATACTACTTGTTATATCTCTGTAAAATATGCTCATTATGTTACAAAATCTGGGTCCAAAACCAAAACTTTCTAAGGCCTTGAATAGAAAATTATGTTCCAGGGAATCAACGCCTTAAAAAAAACAAGAAAAGGGATGAGACTGTCATAAGACACAACAGACTTATAATTAAAATATCTAAAATGAGGCGAGTATGGCGATGAATGTGCCGCCCTTTTATAAATTCTGTCTGTGTCTCATAGAGCAGGGGTATCACTACCCGATCTGTACCGGTAGCACAATCCGGACCATTAGCTAACTTCTGGTTCACCGTTAAATGCGCTTTGTTAGTTTAAACAGGACTGGGAAAAAAGTATACCCATACTTTCCTACAACATGCTATAATTATCTTGATAACAACTATCATTATTTTGTACAAACGTTTTTTTGTTTTGTTATTAAACTTATAGAGCTGTTACATATTTTTTGCTGTCAATGTGCCCTCTGGTGGACCCATCAATGACAAAAAGAAGACCTCGTTATGGTGGCCACACCGTTTATTTCTTACAAAAATATAACTGTAGGTGACAAAACACTGCAAACGGATCCATTTTGTGATCAACACTGTTGGAGTGCACAGTTAACTACAGATAAAATCAAATATTCAAATGAATTAAAATTTTCGCTGTGTGACGTATTCATAGCGCAAGCTCAGAGCAGTCAAAGTATCCATCGAAATGCGATTTAACCATATTTTCCTGTATTATTGCCTTTAAATCATACAATATTCACACAAATATTTTTAGAAGCTTTTTTTTAACCCTTTCACAGAAGGCATGTCTTTTGCAAAGTGACAAAATCCATTCCAAAATTTACCTCTGCTTTACTGGGCTAAGTACTGACTTCTAAAGTGAATAAAAATGAATCTGCAAATCTGACTTGAAAGGGTAAAACAATGCGTTGTTATATTCCCTTGACTTTCATAACGCCTGTAAACAAAAATACACATTTGAAAAATGTTAATATTATAGAATCTGTAGCTCCTGAAATACAGTAGTAGGTGAGCAATGGCTGATTGCAATTGTTACGAGGAGCAGAATTTACTGTAGAGTTGTGGGAAAGGTATCTATCTATCTATCTATCTATCTATCTATCTATCTATCTGTCTATCTGTCTGTCTGTCTGTCTGTCTGTCTGTCTGTCTGTCTGTCTGTCTGTCTGTCTATCTATCTATCTATCTATCTATCTATCTATCTATCTATCTATCTATCTATCTATCTATCTATCTATCTATCTGTCTATCTATCTATCTATCTATCTATCTATCTATCTATCTATCTATCTAGTTCCTGTAAAACCTAATTTAGGTTCTGCCGCAAATCAGAAAGGAGAACAACAATACTTTCATTTGTTACAGATTTGGTTTATTTTATGCCATTTAATCACTTAGAGCACATTAATTGTGATTTTGACAATTTTCAAGTGGTGTTTTTTTTTCTGTTGTAGCTTAAGATGCAACAATAAATAGTAATTAAAATCAGCTTTAATCACCATGTTCTTGCACACAAACAAGGAATTGGACTTCGGTTCTACTGTTCTAAATAAAGACATTTCAAGTATAATAAAAAAAAATTGTAAAGATGTACTGTTTATATACAGTATTTTAAAAAGAGTAAGACATAGTTAGATTGGTGCAAATAACCATGGTATTTTTCTGGGTTCTCTGTTGTTCATCAGATCGACAGTTTGGGTGAACTAACTGTCTCTGGCCACTGGTTTTTGTAAATAATGCTCTGTAGCGCTGACGTGACAGTAAAAGTCTAAACAGGATCTGTCCAGGATGTGTGGGGTCTGCAGAGTTGTTAGCGGCCCTTTTCCTAATCCTAGCCCTGTCCAAGTCCAGGATAGAGGGTTGTCGATGTTGTGTGTTCGAAAGCTGATGAAAAGGTGAGGACTGCATGTGGTATGTGACTCAGTGACGTCATTACACCAATTATGGTTTATGTAAAAGCAGAATAAAACAAAAACACACAAAGTACAAGTAGGCTCGATGTACTGAGCCTACTATACATGGCAAATTCATGGAAGAATTCTGATAATGAAAAAACAAAAAAAGATGTCACATGACATTTTTTAAAGCTAGAATCCCACGTGGTCTGCTCTCGGTAAAGCTGGTAATCGTTTTTGTAGAGGCTGACGTTCTTTTCCCAATGATGGTGTTTTCATACTGTAGCTCAAGCACGTAAGGATTTGCCTCCCCTAAGCTTTACTCTGTAAGTAAAAAGGGCTCAACGAGAATACAAGTCTTTTGGTGGTCAATTGAACTTTAAAAGCTTCATCTACATTAGTTTTCATTTGTTGTTCGCTGGCAACCGATGGGAAATACTCTGCTGCTTGCAGGATTAATCCACCTTCATTTCCCTCCAGCTGAAGCTAGTGGTTTAGCTTGGCCTGACTGAAGGTGCAGCTGCAAACAGCGCAACAGAAGATACAAACATGATCAATCCTCCAGCAGCACTATCAGGAATGAGATATCCGTCACCAAACATGGGAACACCTCAAACATATCACTGTCATTTTCCATAGGACCTGAATAAGTTTAGTTTGTCTTTGAAAGAAAATACACAGCATCGAATCTAAAAGTTGGGCTTCTTTTTTAAGTATTGACCATTATAAAGTGTAACACTTGGTGAGCCTAATCTTTACTGAGTTGCTAATCATAGGAAACTGAGCACTACCTGCTTGTTAGCTCCTCCTCATCAGGAAGTTAACAGCAGAGCCAGCCACTGTCACAACTCCACTGCCAAGATGGAGCAGCTTGTTAAGTGTTCTCTCTGTGGACCACACTCCTCTGTAACGACTCTTCTATAGAGATGAACAGGGCTTAGTTGACGGTGTCTGGCCACTCTCCCTCTTTCCGGCGATCCCTTGGTGCCTATGGGCATTGGTACAGACGGAGAGAATGCTGAACGGGGTCAGGCACTGCCCAGGGTATTGGGTACACATTGGGAGACTCCTGGTTCCTCTCCACGCCTTCCACTGTTTTGACCTCCAAATCCTTCACTTTCTCATTTTCATCTCCGATTTCTCTCTTTGAGCCGCCACCCAGGGGTGCTGTTCTCCTGTGACATGCAAGTGGGATGCGCATGGCTATTTGCATGTGCGCAAACGAGTGTTAAAACCATTATGCGCTCCTTTGTCTGTGCAGTTTCTATTCTGTACCTGTGCTTGACATTATCCGTGTATTCTGAGCTTTTGCGCTGCCTCGTGTTTCCCCCTGAACTCTACTAGCAGGCCTGGTACACTCATCAAACGCCGAGTTGTCTTTGGCAGACACGACTTTACCTGGTCAAGAACACAGAAAGTTATTCTACACCAGCTGTAAATTACAGCTATGGGACTATTTTTGTCAGATGTTTGGCTCCCAGTGGAGACCATTTTCGAGGTAAAGGCGCATATTTTTTCTGTTGTGCACCGGTTCAAATAAATCTCCCAAAATTATAGCCCTCGTCCATTTTTTCATGTAGCTTAAAATAAAGCTGAAAATCTATCTTCGAAATGAAGACTGAATGTCTGTCAGTCCGTCCACATCTTACAGTCACTGAGAGAAAAGAGCACTGAAACAGGCTCCTCAGCACTGATGAAACCTGACAGAGAAAAATATTTACAACCTCAAATCAGACAACGTTCAGACGGTATGAAAATTGCAAATTTGGGAAAATACTTTATGTATTGACTTTGACTCTAATTTCATTGCAGAGATGATGGAAATACTGTGCTCATGGTTTGTCTTGTCATCTTCAATTTATTTGTTCAGTTTTGGGTAATTTAGGGCCTGTAATTAAATAACAAACATAACAAGATTGATTTAAATAGTTGACAGTGATTTCTTCAGTATTCAATAAAGACTTGAGTCTCTAAGAAGCAAAGAAAATCTTCCGATTGTCAACAAACAGGTGACAGAAAAAAATTGCTCCTTGAAGCAAAATGGGACAGGAAGGGTTTTCTTTCTACAATGCCAACTTTAATAAAACTCCAGAATATCTGAAACTGTGTGCTCCCAACCACTAAACAAAAGGGTCATCCAGTCTCTTGTCTGAGCCAGGGCGACCATATGGGATGTTCTCAGTAAAGCTCAGTTACACTTCTCTGATGGCAGCATTAATGCCGAGGTAGAGATTGTAGACCAGCATGTGTCATAATTTGTTCCAGTAACATGCGCTATGCACTTTCATAACAAGGCAATATGATAATACCAGTCGGCATGATCAACCCAAGAAGAGCAGAGTGCACAGCACAAATATAGAGGCTGCAGCTCTGCTTTTGGGAGAAAGGTACCTCATCATATTTCACAAGAACAAACAATAGTGGAGCACTATTGTTATGTCTAAAACGGATGAAATCAATTCTGCTGCTATTTTGTCTGGTAATCAACACAGCAGCACAGCTAGCAGGAGGTTAGAAAAATAACATTTAAAAATGCATCTTAGCCATTGCTTTTTAAACATGCAAGATTATTTACAGTCTATCTACAGTAGTTTTTTTTGACATGTCACAACTATTATTTATTATAGTGATCATGTTCAGTATTTTTCTAATATTAGTATTTGAAATGATTTTGTACCATTGTCCCATTGCAGGTGCTCTCCTATTCATGGAGTGTATTCTGGTGGTGGTGGTTGTGATGTGTGTGTGTGTGTGTGTGTGTGTGTGTGTGTGTGTGTGTGTGTGTGTGTGTGTGTGTGTGTGTGTGTGTGTGTGTGTGGGGTGGTGCAAAGTGAACTCAGCCTGGGTGTTTGTTGTCTTATGTGGTCTGGGAGTTGTCCAAAGGTTGGGGTGGGTGTAGCATTTTTTCTCTGTGGGCAGCCATGGGTTGCTCCGTGTCCAGCTCTGGCTCCCTGTTTCGGCTACCGGATCCTGACGATTCTCAATGCTGATTCTGGCTGGAGGTCAGTGGGTCTATATGGTTCGGGCTGGGTTCTTGGGTCCTGGGTTCTTGGTGGGTTCTGGCCCTGACTCTGTGAACTCTCCTGCAGGGCTGTGAGGTTTGGGGGTGAGGGTGGTCCTGGGAAGGTTGGATTGTTGTTCCGGTTTGCGCTTGGTTCGTGGGCCTCGGCACCTGTCTCTAGCCTCGGCCCCCGCTGCTGGTGGTGCCCCCCTCTCCTGGTAGGCTTTAGAGAATGGGGGTGCCTATAGGAGTCAGTGGGGTGCCTGGCTCCCTGGGAGAGGATTTTGGTTCCCTGTCCTCTAGCCATCCCCGGATATAGATAACCCCAAAAATTAGCTTTGGCTGTCTCTAAATACATCTTGTATCAGATAATACGGTGCATTTTTCAGTGACGTTATCAATGCGTTGGTTGTTTGTGCCTGTGATACTTTTTCTGTTTTTCTTTCCACATCTCTTTTTGCAGGTGCAGTAAGCAGACTCTGAGGATCTCTCTTTTTCCTCTACTCTGTTTTTGTCACCTTTTCTCCCTCTTAATATTTTGCCAAATCTATTTCTCTTAATTTCTTTCTCTTTTACCTTTCCATTTCTGTGTCCATTGAATTTGAAATGGTCCCAAAATAATATCCAATAAAGTTTTTTGCATTCATATCAAGCGAAGCACCAAGGAGAAAGCAGTAACGCTCCACTTGTGAAAGTAAATCTGTTGGGCTCTCTTTTGGCATTAAGACAGTGATTATTAGTGCAACACAGCCAGAGAGGACATGTAAAGAAGTATTGGAAAGAATACTCTAAAGGGGCAATAAGCGATATTTCACGACTAGGTGGTGCCCCTTAGGGCTGGACGATAATTCAATGACAATATATATCGATTGATAGACATATATCGATGATAGAAAAAAGGGTCAAAGAATAACAGCTTTTCTTCCTTTTGCATTCTAGCCATGTAGGTTAATATTACAGTCATTACATCCTTCCAACCAATCACAAACGCAGACCCAGGAACGCTCCGTCATAAAGCTCCGTCTCCTTCAAAGAGTTCAGAGCACACGCGTTCTTTTTTTCATTTTGCTAAAAAGTTGGTTGAATCAACGGTTGAGTTTGAATTCAGTGTGAAAGTACTTTAAATATAAAACTACTACATACTGTGCAATAAATTATATGTTTTTTTTAATTAAGAATAATTTTCATTTAATCATGTTTATGTGGGGGAACCCATCTTGGTCAAGAATAGTACTGTCACCTCCTATTTTGTGACGTCACTCAGCGGACCCGCTGTTGAGCTACGACGCACTATTTTCCAAGACGGCGACGACTGGTGCTCTGTACGAAGCAGAGAGTGATGAAGTACTTAGTGACAGTGATGGGAGTTCCGGGGAGCTTTCATCATCTGATAGCGATATGGATTTTTTTAGAAGAGCTTCTTGACAGAAATCGGACTTTTGACGGAATCCAGCCGTACCTTTTTCCAGTGCAAACTCAGTTGGGTCCCCCAAGATATATATATACGCGCGCGCGCTGAAGTGACTTGAGTTATATTTGCCCCCTAGTAAATAGGGCAGGTGGTCATTATTGTATAAATATTAAAATATAAAAGTGTTCCAGCACATGCTGGGGCGGAGGGATACCACATCACATGTGGTATCCCTCCGCCCCTCTGGTCGGTAACCATCCCTGCAAATTCTAAATTAAAAATTCTAAATTAAAAAATAACTTACCGAAAATCCTCGCTCTCATGTCATGTTCAAAACATTCTTCTTCAAAATGGTCGCTGCATATGACATGTTTTCTCTCTAGTCAGAAGTTAGATGGCAAAACCGCTCTCTTCAAGTTGGCAATCCAGCGAAGAGCCTGGTGGCTCATGAATCAGAAAGTTGAAATAAGCAATGTTTTTTTCCACTTTTGCCAGTTGTGTTGGAACATCCAATGGCCATGCACGTGAGCATTGTTGCTTTAACAATAGCTCTTGCGAATGTCAATGGTGAAGTCCTCTGGAAATCCGAAAATATTGTTGATGATCGCAGCTGTGTAGAACGGCTCCCATTGGCTTTGCTTAGAAAGAGCGGAGAAATGCTGTCGCAGTTCTGCTTTTCCACGTCGCAGGATGTGATGTCAGATGGCCCTTACTGCCCAAATATGGGCAGTAATGGCCACCCCCATACACAGTGATCCAGACGACAATTTATGTTTTTATTGATTGATTTTATTGATTGAATAAAGATAAGTTCATTAAATAACCACAAACGTATTAGTTTTAGTTATAGCTAATGATACCCTGATTTTTCCTTGTTGACCGGACTTCCCCTTTAAGCAACATCATAAAATGGCCAGCACTGCACTTAAAATATATGTATTGAATTTGTTGATAGTTATCGATATCAATCAATATGATTTCTATTTTATCGTTATGCTTTCTTTTTCTATATTGTACAGGCCAAGTGTCCCTCCCTTCCCTTCTCAACCATCATCACCTATGCACATATTTGTAAAGGATAAAAACATTGCAAATCAGCTTCACCTCTCACAGAAACATTTCAAATGAAGAAATAAATATCTCATAACTCTTTAATGCTTAATATTTCGATCTACTGGGGTGCTCTCCTCCATGTTGCTCCAATGGTCTCTTGCTCTGATGGTGGTATTTTAGGGCAGGGAGGGGCTAAGCCCTGAGTCGCAGTTGTTCACATGCACGTACGCGTGCGGGCATGTACACACACGGTCCGTAAACAAGAGACTGCAGAACAATGCAGGAAGCAGTGGAATGACATCATACCATAGTCCATCTGAAATATTACCTTCACATGATATTTTTTTATCAACATCACTTATTGCTCTGCTAACAATGCCATTAAATAGTAACTGCAATCAATTTGCTGTGTTCTTACTGCTTACAAATAATTTGTGTCTTGTTTTTCGCTCCATGAACTGTCTTTTTTTTTCTGCAAAAATGCACCCAAAATACTGCCCTATTAATCATTTAAAGTGACACATGTTGCTTCAGTGCTGTAGTAACAGACAGTAACAGTCCTCAGTGGCCAATTCCCTTAAGAAAAGATCACAACTTGATAACTGCTTCCTTTTTTTCTTTAGGATAAAGGTCTGGAACAAAGATACAGGGTGTCAAGTCTAAAAACATATACCTCAATATCCTAGGCTCGATAATACCTTACACTTTGCTTTCACCCGTTGAAAGCAGGTCGATCGCAAATGGAAAACAGGTTGCATGACAGAATCTACTTTGATGAGAAATACCTCGGCATTTGGTTAGTTCCAATGGGATGAGTTCTCACAACAGGTACGTAGGACATGTTTGTTGCTGGCCATGGTGGTTTTCCTTTATTTAAGTTGCCTTAAGTCGTGCCAAGCTATTCCTTCTACTAGAGATCGGCCTTTATTATACTCTGTACAGGAATATAAGAACGGCTGGTGCTGAGAAGACGTGCCTGAACACTTGCAAATGTTTTAACTTGGGTGTGATTGAGCTGTAGGATGACCTTGCCCTGCTAATCCTGCTCTGATGAGAAGATGGCCCACATCACGTCAGATCCAGTCACAACTCACCTGCTCATGGTGACAGCCGGATCAGCCGGCCTACAGCCAAGGTGGGGCTCGATCAAGGCCTGGACATCACTCACAAAGGCCACTGGCTCAGTTGCTGATGTAACGAGGGTGCAATTTGACCGGTAGCCTAAATCGTTGGAGCCTATGGGTATGGTGTAAAGAGCTAGCTGAGCAGTGACGTATCACTAAAACGGATTTGAACAATTCAGGAAGTGAGGAGTTTATTATAATCCGTATAAAGCAAGTAACCTTTCCACAGCTGTCACAGAACACTAACTTTATTTCTTTTTATTGCTGTCCAATTACCAGCTACCGCCACAGGACATGAAAGTGTTTTTACAAGTTGTCAGAAAGCTGTTTTTCTAGTGGTTTGTCATCTTAGAGGGTCCCAAGCATTTGCTCAATATATCCTCTGGCTTTTTCCTCCCCTCTTTGCCTCTCACCCCACCCTCCTCTCTCCACATATGGGATTCACATTTGGCTTCTCTGGACATTTTCTTAATGCGATATTGTGATACAGTATCTGAAGCCATTTACTCCCTGTCACCACCTCTCGTGTGGACCCAAGCTGAGTAAGGCGAGCAGGGGCTGTCAGATTCTGTCCAGGTGAGTTATGGCCATTTAATCTGACACTGCCCGCTGCGGTGATCATTTACAATGCCTGAAAGTGTACTCAAAACACAAACTCTGCTTACGTGGGTCTCTTGGTCTCGTTCCCTAGGAGCCTGTCGGTGGTGTATAAGTTTTCACTCCCACCCGCTGCTGGCTGTAAATCGCTTCTGTCGAAGGTGTGTGCGTGTGTGTTTGTGTGTTTGTGTGTATTAGAACAGAAGGTGAAAAATTTGAGGGTCAGTGGAGGACCTTCAGGTAATTGTGCTTCTTAAACTTTTGACCTGCTAATCCCTACTTAGTGTGGAGCAGCTTGCTCCCCTCATTTCTCCTCCAAGAATTTTGACTCTGCATATCGGCACATGTGTGTCTCTATATGTGGGCGTTGTGTGCACGATCCAATGGCCACGAAAGTGAACATGTGCTGGAAGCCTCACACGTCCAGCATTATTCCTTTTCACCTTCTCCTGGCAGCACTCATTTTTATCCCCCCAGTCCCCCCTCTCTGTTTGCTCAGGTGATGTAAAATACATGAGTTTGCCTTGTTGTTTGACCCCTAACCATCTCTCCTCACCATGCCACTGGTTGTTGCAACTTATTTGTTTTCTTCTTTTTGTAAAAATGTTCTCTACACCTCTCTTATAAGACATGCATCAGTTGACTGCTGTAGTGTTTAAATTAAACTTTTAAATAGATTTTTTTGGAGATACAGATCGTCATTTAGGGGGAAAAGGGCTGCTTTGGGTGGAGATCACCTTTCTACAAATGGAAACATCCTGAAAAGACATTCATGATTGTCTCTGATAGTTTGAGTTTTTGAGGAGAGGTTCTGTGGAGAAATTATTGGTAATGGTCTCCTTACCTGACAGATATCATAATGGCATAAAAAAAGAAAACTAGGAGCAGTGTAAGATGGACAGCTTGTCAGATGGAACTCATTTAACCAGTTTTTAACTCAAATGGAAAATGTTCACATTTGTGGCATACGATTAGTAGATAAAAGCTACAAATGGTAATCCTGTTCAGAAAAACTTTTTGTTATACTGGGTAAAATGGTCCTTCCATCCTGACAGTAGTTAATACATTATGTATTCAGAAAAAGAAGGTTAAAAAAATCTGTCTCTGTGGGAGCTGCAGACCTATAATAACTGTCGTGCCCTTCGGACTGAAGTCATAGTCTTGGTCCTGCCCTCACCCCCTTTGTCCCTCAAGTTACAGTGGTATTGCGGTATCCTAGATGTTGTCCTAGATGCAAATCATTCAGACACGCTCATGTAGCACCAGTGTGTGTGCACGTTTCTTGTTAGTTTCTGCTGGCTGACAGTTAGCTTTGTGTTAGCCATTCGTTGTGGCTCCGCTGCTCTCACCGTGTACTTGGGTAAGAGCTGCAAGAAGCAAACCACATTCATGTTTATGAGAAGAAGAGGAAGGCCTCAGTAGAAAGAAATAAGAACAAGGTGAATTTGGGAAATTTGTTTTCACGCCACCCCCCTGGGGAGCGGAAGAGTCAATAATATGGTCTTGCACATTTATTCAAAACTTCTGGAAAAATCACAGACTCTACCTTTAAGCAATGGCTTGCAGGCTGGCTGGTGAAGCAGATAGTGTGACTTTTCAGCTAGCATCAACGTGTTATACTTGAGGTCCACAAGAAAAACAGAGAAAACTCATTTTGCTGAGTTATTTTGTTGAGTGCTTATTCTTTTCTTGGGCAACTGTAGCTCAGTGCGTTGAGTGGTCGTCTTGCAATCCAAAAGGTCTGCATTTGACTACAGCTTCCTGCTGCCCCATGTGTATGTGCCTCTGGGCAGGGCACCCAGGTTGCCTACCCATTTGAGTATCAGGATATGAACGCATGAGCATTAGTAAATGTGGCTCTTGTGTGAAGCACTTTGAGTGGTTTGGCACTTTTGCAAAGTGCCAAAACCACTTAAAGTCCTTTTACCATTTAAGTTTATGTATTAAACTATTTTTTGTGTGTGTCTAGAAACCATAAAACCAGAGTCTTTTTACTGAAGGTTATTGCCTGGTGAGAAGCTCATCCCAGTCCTAAACGCTTAAAGAATTTCACCAGCCCGGACACCTCCAGCAGTGTGGAGCCTTTCTGATGAGGAAGGAAAGGTCAAGCTCCATCTTGAGGCTGTTTGTGAAAACGGTCTGTGAACGGCGGAGCAGTAAGCAGGGCGACTGATGTAATGCAGCGTATTGCGATGATTTGGCAGCAGTCGAGCAGCTGTCTCACAGAGGGTATGACTTTCAGAGTTTTATTAGCTTTCCATCGATTGTTAGTTGCTTTTACATTTTCGGGGTGGCTGTTTTTTATATTGACTTATGCAAGAGTGATTAATGTAGATCTTACAGTTTGGATCCCTGCAACCCTGTTGCAATTGTTGCCATCTTTCCCAAACGTGCAGCCACCAGATTGTTTGGCGATGGGATGGTTTACGAGCGAGGATGAACGAAGCGTCCTCTGGGCGGATCTGTTACTTGCGCAACTAATTTGCCGCGTTTAAAAATTCAGCCTTCAGGTGAGTGATCGCTCCGTCTGGCCACGTCCACAACACAAAAGGTCAGGTCAAGTGAAGATTCTTGAAATGACTTCCCCATCCTCCAATTTAACTGCTGGGGAAAGTGACTGAGGAAAGCGCACGAATTGGAAGACCACACGGGCCTGTTGTTTTCGAATAAACTGAATCCCCTTAGTGTTTTATAACCCCAACCTTGTAAAACTGGCTTCAGCTTTTGGTCAGTCAACCCCCCCCCCCCCCCCCCCCCTCATCCCACCACCCCTTCCCCTAGATAGGGGCGAGCAGGGCCGCCCAGGCCTGGAATTCCCATTTGCCGCTGTGGAGCGTGTCGGTGCGTCAGCTGCTGTGTTTTGTGAGGTGGACGGCCGGGGGAAGAGAGAGAAAAGGGCGTTTGATATATGATTGCTGTGTCACGATCCACATGTGACGGCCGTCCTAATGGGCAGAGCATCCAGCCCGCTCCCTCCCTCTGCCAATTTCCCCCTGTCGGAGATGAAACGAGGGAGCGTGTGAGTGTGGGACAGAGGAAAGGCAGAGGGAGGAGGTGAGAGGGAGACAGAGGGAGGAGAGAGTAATGCTCAGACAATCCCTGTGTGTGAGGGAGAGGTAGAAACAAGAGGAGCTGGCCGGGAAACAATAGTAGAACAAATCCTGTGTTGCATGCAGGAGCTCAGATTCTCAGCTGACTGCGATTGAAGGTAAGACCATCAGCCGGGGGGGGGGGGGGCTCCACATACCTGATCATCCCACCTACAGCTGCAGAGGGGGTTCCATCTCAGACTGAGACCATCTATAGACTTCTTCATGGCTGGAAATGCAACAGTTTGAAGGACAACTCTGCTTACTTTCTTTTCCCCCTCCCAAAGATCAGGTGCACATTTGTCTTTATTTTGTGGCATTTTCTGCTCTGCGAGCATCTGTAATCAGATTGATGTATTGCTGCAGGGAACCTGTTTGCGTTGGCACTGATGGATTTGCTAATCAGGTACTGACAGGGAAGCTGGAAGGGCAGTGAGCTCATGCGGAGTGTGTGTGCGCGCGGGCGCGTGTGTGTGTGTGTGCATCTGGACGTTCACGGCTATGTGTTTTACAGATTTGTTATGTCCTTGACTGTGTGATCGACTTGGCCTGTTGCGTTGGACCTGGAGGCTGCTGACTTATAGTAGTGGAAGATGATGACAGACATAACCGACTCTGTGGTAGGTAGGAGGAGGAGAGAGGCTACCACTTCCAGTTGACCACAAAGGAAAGGGAGAAGGTGTTTAGATGAAAAATTAAGTGACCATAAAAGATTGGTGGGTAGTGAGAGACGACTCAAGCAAGGGGAAGAAAAGGTTGGCAGAGTCGGGGAAGGACGCAATAAATAGGAGAAACAGAATGAAACTGAGATGTGTGAGAGAGGTTAGGAAGAGAGACGGCCAGAAGGACCCAAGAGGCGAGCCAAAGAGACGGAGTGATGCAAACATCCCCGCAGACATCCCTCTCCAACTTCCGATGACACCAGATGAGAAACAGTTTGTGCAGTCAGAAAAAAAAAAAGAGGTTTTAGAATCCTGCCATCGACTTCAGAGCACATGAAAATTGTTTGTAGATGAGAAACGCAACGACGGCGAGTGGGAGGTGTGTTTGAGACGCAGCAGCCAGGTGCAGATAGACAGCGACGTTCTGGCAGAAGACTGCACGCTTTTAGGTTTCATGTCTGAGCTATCCAGTTTCATATTCTCACAGATGCATGTAAACGCATGCACGCACTCTCTCTCACACACACACACACACACACACACACACACACACACACACACACGCACTGAGGCACGCTGTGAATCTATTTATTTAGACGGCAGTGAAGGTTCAATATGCTGTTCACAATGGCTCACCGCTGCGGGGCTGAACCTCTGATGAATGGTTGTTCTGCACGAACCGCTGGACGTCCAGAGGAACCTCAGTGCCACCCTGGTGAATCTATTCTGGCTGGAGAACTCCGGTCCGGAGCGGCGGAGCATAAACAGCCGGTTTCCCTTCTCGTTCACTTCTCCTCAGGCTTAAAACCAAGAGAGGATTTATCGGGTTCAAGCATTGCTTTCCATCCTGCAGTCTCAAACTTTTCTTTTTCTGTCTGGAGAAAAGTTAGACTTGGAGGAAGAAATGGGCCAGTATAGGATTCTCCTAGTAGTTACAATGACCTTGAATAGAAATCAGACCGTTTCATTTTGTTAGCACAATGATCAACTAAAATGTATAACATGCTCTAGTTGCTTTTATCTAACACAAAAATGGATTATACCAACAGCTGGATTAGGATATCAACTATTAGGATCATTTTGTTATAATGTTTTGTATAACAATTGTTTATTGTTATTTTGGTATTAATACATAAACTCGTATTTTTATTCTACTTAAGTCACAAGTAATGAGCCACTGTTGGCCAAAATGGAAGGATGTTTGATATAAAGTGGAAGAACACATAATAAATCATATAAAAGTTGCATCTTTCAAGTAAATGGGTTTATTTCACTAACTAAAAGGAGGAGACTAACAAACTAACATTAGCTGGCTTGTTAGCTGGGTTATCTGCTCTGGTAGCCAGCGCGTAGCGGGTTGCTGGAAAAACATGCTGCCCCTAACTTGTGAAACAGCATTTTTTTTCTTTTAAGAAGAGAGATCTGTGGCACTTTAGTTTCCATACCATGACTTTAGAAGCAACCAATGTTCTCTTTAATGTAAAGAAGATAAATTATAAAATTATTCTGAGCAATCAAACCCATACAGCAACATTGGGGGGGGGGGGGGGGGGGGGGGGGGGGGTTTCTGGCAGAGGCTCTGCTTCATACCGCCGTGGAAAACTGTGGTCAGTATTGCATTCTCTCTGGCGTCGGTGTATAAGTAGAACGTTTGAAAGAGATCTGCGTCAAAACAGGTTTTCTGGAGTAATTTACATAAAAATGTGTAAAGTTGGGACCCAACAAAGAATATTCATCACACAAACTAGTATAATTACCACTCTGTTGGCTATTGGCAAGAAACTCAGGGAAGAAAATAATCAGGTGATATTACTGAATTCATTAGTAACAACAAAGAAAACTGAATCATCGCAAAGTTACTTATAAAACAGCTGTCCTGCATTTGGTAGGGAAATAAATGGTCAAGCATCTGTAATATAAATATTCAAAAAGTCCAGATATCTGTTTGTTCTGTAAAAAGTGAGATATTTAGACTATAGAAAGAGATACTAGTGCTCGTAAATTATACGTCTTTTGAGGGGATGAAAGTAGCATTTAAACCCAGTCTTCCAAACACTTCACCCGCATTGCCTGCTGGCGGTGGGCAGAGGGTCCGGTGGCACCGATGAATGGCAGCCTGGCCTCTGTCAGTCTGCCTCAGGGCAGCTGTGGCTGCTACCATAGATAATGAATTGATTTCTGGGTGTTGTTACCTTATGCTATTACCAGCGATCCTTGAAAGTCTGGGCCCCCAGCAGCAAATAAGAAGCATTTTCTTAAGGAGGCGGCTCAGCCGGTAACATTATTCCAAATCCAGTGACTGAAACAAAAATGGCAGCTGCAGAGTCACATACAGTCAGAATAACGGAGAACCTAACCTTGATACCTGTGTTTAGCTCGTGCCTAAAGCCGAACTTGTCTTGTAAGGAAGGACGGTAGTGTAGGAGTGATGGAGACTGGGCAGAAACAGGTGAGGGAGGGGTTACCAATATGTTGTGTTGCTTCGCACAGCTTGAAACGCTCCCGTCATTCTGGCCATCTCTCTGAAACCTCAGTATACAGGGAGGACAGGAAAATGTCAAAGTTTTTTAAAACCTTGCTAACCACCTCCAGCCAACACTGAGGTGTGTGAGTTAAACCACCGGGGTCAGCGATTATCAGAAGGCATCTGCACTACAACCGCTTTCCCCCCCGGGCTGCAGGGCCAACGGAGACCAACAAATCAGTCAACTTTCATGTAGATGTGTCCTCTGTGTCAGCAAAGTTTCTGAGAAGCCGTAAGTGCAAAGCTAACACAAGCTGAGCTGCGGCTCACCCTGCCGCCTGTCATTGGCCGCAGAGCACTCTCAAATCCACACTGTTTGTCTTATCTTTACAGAAGGGGATATATTTAGTGAGGAGCTTAGCTTTTAGGAGGTTGGCGCGTGGAGAGGGTGAGAGTGTGGATGAGAGAGGAAGTTTAGATGTGTGTGTGTGTGTGTGTGTGTGTGTGTGTGTGTGTGTCGGCGTCAGACAGTGGAAGAGCCTGGCACGCCGCATGCCAAACTGTGTTTGTGCATACTCTGTGTGTGTTTGTGTACGGCTGGAGGACAGGTCTCTACCCCCCCCCCCCCCCCCCATCCCCGTGCACAACCCATCCCCCGCCTCCCCCTTTACTGCAGTCAGGAATCTGCCCTTTAGTTTATTAAAAGCTGGTGAAACAATGGAGGGGGTGAGGCTGGGGATGAGGGCAGGTGGGGAGGTGAGCAGAGAATCGTGACGTAAACTCTGGGCACTTGACAGCGCTGGAGCAAATGAGAGGCGAGCTTTGTGATGTAGATGAAAGGGACACATTGAAGGGCTCCGAAATGTAGCACTCTGCCTAATCTACCTGCAACTTCGCTCTGATTTCATCTCCTCCTTCCAGTGCCCTTTCACACACCTGTTTTCTCCGTCTGATTACGGGGGCTCCATAACTGAGACCCCCCCCCCCCACCCCCCACCACCGCCACTGCAGACAGGCCTATCCCTTGACACCAGCCACAGCTGCCGGCTGGCCAGTAAGACGAAGCAGAGGATCTGTCGGAAGGACTAGCTCCTCTGCCTGGGTCGCCAGCATCACAGTTAAGTTTCGCGCTGCAGCGTTATTCGCCAAATAGCACCCGGCCCTTCTGTACTGCGTGCACCGGGTGCAACTTTGTGTATTGGAGAATGAATTCCCATATGTTAGGTGGGCAGAGGATATTTATACTAGCACCCCACTGGGAAGAACAACACATTTTGCAAGATGTTAGAAGCTCTCCTCTACACACAACACATGGCTTACACAGTCAGGAGGCACAATGGGGTTCTTCCTTGTCATAAATGTGAGATGATTAAAAGAAAGTCACTTAAAGGTGGGTTTTATGACTGATAAACTGCACAAGTCTTTGGGTTATTGCATTACCGGGACATTATCAGAGCAGTATTGAATATTCACAGTGGTCATGATAAAAGGATGAGATCATTAAGCGCTCTTACATGCTGCACACGAGTAGCTTCGGTATCTCCTGTAACCGCTTTCCCCCGGATGGCGGTGGTGGCGGGGAAGAGCGGTATGACGCAGATCACCAGAGAAGGTGGGAAACACCCGGGAGTCTGCAATCAACCTAACCTGCATATTTCTGTGATTGTGGGAGGAAACTGGAGAAACCCCACTCGTGCACAGGGAGAATGCAAACTGCAGACAGAAAGGCCCGAGCTGCTGTTTAATTCAGGGACGGTCTTACCACTGCCCTAGTATTAGTATGCATTGTGTTAATGCTTTGAACATTGCCAAACGTTTACAAAAATGTATATTTGGGCATCTAAATGTAGATATAAATAACTCGAAAATTATGGAACGTAACCGTCAGCTGGACATGGCGCCTATGAAAATGATGGAGTGGACCTGCAGATAAAAAAGAAATAGAGACAGATCATTAGAAACCTGCATGTGATTTACTTGAATGATCCGTTTTAATAATCTAGTGAAAAAAAACATTTAGTCTAATGAGATTCGAAAAGTCCCGATAATCAGCAACCTTAGTCTGCCACAGCTTTCGGACTCCAGGGTAATGCTATCCCTTCATGTTTGTCTAACTTGGCTGTGACTGAACTCCAGTTTGGCCTTTGTTCTAGCTCTCAGTAAAGTCCGGGTAAACTTGCTACTATGGGGAGGGGATTTAATGGAAAGATGTAGGCCAGTGCAACATGTTCAGCATCCTGTTCAACGTCAACGTCAACAGTGATTTCACTTGTGCTGAAAAGAAACGTTGCTTCCAGTACGCCCAAAGCTCAGTACCTCTGATAGGTTAAAGGTATTGGGTCACACACCAATTGATTTCTATTTTGTCATTAAACTGTCTCTTACATACTTGTTTATTTGCGCAGGGTCTACTTGTGAATCATGGGATAAAATTACGATTTACTAGAAATTAAACGGATTACTCTACAGGTAGGCCATATATATATATATATATATATATATATATATATATATATATATATATATATATATATATATATATATATATATATAAAGAAACTAATAACAGCTAAATTGTCACATTTTTACCAGCTCTGGAGTAAAATCAGCAAACAATATTGCAAATAAGGAATGTAGTCAGATAGATTTTTTTGTAGTTACCAGATGTGTAAATAATTTTAGATCCAAAACGCTCCTTTGCCGTATTAAAAGAAAGGCATCCAGTTTGCAAATTTGGGATTGATTAAAAGAAAAAAAAAAGTATTGCCTATAAGAACAGGACTTGGGTCAGTCTTTTGAGTGATTTTTTTTGTTGTATTTAACCAAGTTCATGAAATTGATTAAAAGCAGGCGTGGTTCAAACACAGTTAGTTTTTAAGTACAAATCACTGGATACATGTGGTCCTATTTACTATGACATTAAAGTGCATAGTATCTGACATGGTCAGTTGTCAGTAACAATATTGTCTTAGATAAAATCAAATGTCTCCATCTGTATGGAAACAGAGCAGTTTTATTTCACTATTGAATTGGAGTCTGGGGCCACACGAAATCAGTTAAGGGAACCCAAATGGCCCCTGGACCGTGGACACCCCTGCTCTAGAGTCTAGTCCTTTGCAACCTTTCTAATTCAAATAGCCATTTTGCCCTCAGCCCAGCTATATTTAGAGCTACATTATGTTACATGGTCTTTTGAGAAAAAAAACGATAAACTTATAACTTGTAAAACCTTTGCAAATTGAGCATGGAATTATTTTATTCAGTAAGATGTTGGTATTTGTGGAACATGATGTTGTGTCCAACCTAATGACAAGACAAACTGATCCAAAAACTATAACTGGTACTTTCAGTATCATTCTGATATCAATCCACTCACTTAATGAAAAAAATTGCTAAAGCCTGCATTTGTTCTTATATCTGTTTGTTGGTCCTTTATCGTTTTAACCAAAGTTATTAAGAGCCAATTTGAGAGGTCCAAAGATCCACTAGCGACTCTGGAGCCACATACTGTGGACCCCTGGTCTAGACCATTTGGTAATCCTTCAAAATGGCAAATCATTTACTTTTTACAAGACAATTAAGACATTTTTTTAACTAAATATTTCCTCAAATGAGTAGATCTATTTTTTATTAAGTGATATCTATGAAAACATCCATCTATGAACTGATTTCCATCTCTGTGTTATTTGAAAAGTAAATATGTTAACTGCTTGATATTACCTTTCAGATCTTATAATAAAACTGTTAAGACATATTCTGATTTCTTCCAGAAGTAAGATCAGCAATATAAGTCAACAATTATTACAATACCATAAGAACAAGCTGTTAAACCCACACAAATGCAGGGACAGATATATTCATCTACCAGCGAACCGTGGGTGAGAGTGGGAGTCATCTTTCCCACCACAGCTCCGAAGTACAACATCTCAATGTCTTCAGAAATTAAGCTGGGAATCAACATCTCATAACTCTCCAAATCCAAAAGCTTTCACAGCAGGGGGACATTATGTAAGGATGGGCCCCGTTGTTCTCTCCAGTTCTCAAACCGGGCTGGTTCTTTTATGTGTGCTGAGCCTTTCATAAATGATCTGCCCCTCAGCAAGGCCCCTGAAGTCGAACCTACATAACAGAGATGGAATTTGCTTAACTAGATTTGATCCATGAAAGATGATATTACTTTTAATGAGCAGTTAATGCAGACCTAGATATTGGTCTAAAGTTTCATAAAATGGATGTTGTTTAATAATTTGGTCTGCCTCTGGGCCCACAGGCTGGCCTCTCTAATTAGGTTTTGAGTAGCATGAACTCCACATTGGTCGATTAGGTAGGAGATCACTTTGGATTTTGGGGCTGTTGTGTCAGATTATTGAAGTTATTGTTTTTTAAGGGAAAGATTTGCGGTGAAGCTCATCCATGGGAGAGATATTATGGACTGTCATTTTACATAAACTAACAAGTCACAAGTAAGGTGGATGTTAACACCAGGAACAAAAGCTTAGTGTTTCATGATGTTTGTCAAGTCTAAACTGAACTTTCCATACTTCCCAATGTTCTACATATGTTTAATATAAACTATTAATGCTAATCTGTCTGCAGTATGGTTCATTCCCATTGAACCTTCACACATTTTGTCACAATACAACTTACAACATGTATTTATTTGATCATGATTCGGTAATATAATTGTAAAGTGGAGGGAAAGGGATATGCGGTGTTCAGTTATACCAAATAAATTCTGAAACTGACTTTTTAGAATCCACTCTTCCTGGAATCACAGCTGCAAGTACCTTTTTGGGGTGTCCCCACCAGCTTTGCACATCTAGAGAATGAAATGTCAGCTTATTCTTCTCAGTCTTATTTAGTCAGATTGGATGGAGAGGATCTGCAAACAACAATTTACCAAGCTTGTCCAGATTTTCAATGGAATCTAGGTCTAGACTTTGATTGGGCCATTCTCAGATGTTTATTTGCTTTGATCTAAACTTTTCCATTGTAGCTCTGAGTGTTTGTCTAGGTACAAGGACAAGGAGAAGGCTCCCCTAAAAAACTATAACTGGAAAGGTACGTAAGGTGCTCCTGCGATAAAATCTGCGAGAACTTGATGGGCCTTTTATTACATTGGGCCAAGATCAGGTGCGGGAAGGGACAGCATACAGACAGTGTCTGGTGAGACGATGGAAAACTCCAGTCAGGAAATACCTTATAATACAGGAGATTTCTTAGCACCTGTGTTACACACAAACCAAGGGAGGATTGCCATGGATGTCACTCTGCCAGCTGAGCCCACGAAGGAGAGGGTTAACTGGAGTGGGTTAAGTGGGTTAAGTTGCTGTATGCAATCTCACGGAGATTGCATACAACCGATTTGGGAACACAGAGAGAGAGAAATTCTTAAGTTAAGGGCAGAGATCAAAAACCTCAACAGAAGGTTAAAAATAAGTAATGCTGAGGAAACGGAAGGAATAAAGGAGCTTGCAAGCAGTCTTGGGTCACTGCTCATCAAACTTAGAAATGTAGAAAGGGTAAAGCCGGGCATACACTGTACGAGTTTTGCCCCTTTTTGGGCCGATTCCCCCAACCTCGCGCACTGCGCACGCGCAAACAAGTTATTTCTTCTTCGTCTTCTCAAACGAAAACATAGAAGTGGACAGAAATGTAGTCAAACTACGGAGGAGCAACTTGTAGAATTGTCATGGCAGCGCGTTTCGTTTTAGTGAGCCTCATATATAACAGTGAGCATCGACACTTCCGCCTTTTTCTTCTTCTACTGTTGACATTTGGCTTCTGTGTAGATGAGTCCGAGTAGCGCCAACTCTCTACGGGGCTGAAGCCGACGTGTGGTTTTTGAACGTAAAGTGTGAGCAGTCAGGTCGCACAGTGTAAGAACATATATCGTGAGAAGTGAACTTTTAAACCCTGCGGTTTAGTCGTACAGTTTGAGCTGTATACGTGTACCACGATTGAAAATATCGTACAGTGTATGCCCGGTTTAAGGAAACTGAGCAAAGAGAAGGAGAGGAGAAAGGCTCATTTCATAAAGGACGCCTATAATTTATCATATCTATTTTGGAAGAAGAGATGGAAAGACGATGATCACATATTTAATTGATATGTGGTCTCAACGTAAACCTCGACACCTTGATCCTGCCTAATGTCTATGGTTCCATTTACCATGATATAATCAAGATAGCACTGAAGCATTATCATATCCCAGATCAAATCAAATATGTCTATGGTTAATGTATAATGTCTATGGTTCCATTTACCATGATATAATCAGAATAGCACTGAAGCATTATCATATCCCAGATCAAATCAAATGAATCATCAGCAGCTACCCAGAAGGGATCAGGATTCGATTTAAAGCCCAGAATTACATCACACAAAAGTCTTCAAGAGCGCCTCAAGAAGGGCTTATCATTAACACTGGGGAAAAGAAAATAAGAAGCCCAAAGAAGGGTTTTGGAGTCCGGCAACCAGCAATTAAGGGCTTTGACAATGATAACGTCAACCCATGTACAAGCAAGATGGGTCCTAATGAAGCCAGAAAACGTTGCAACTTGGGCAAGAATGAAATTCAAACCCAAGAAATCAAGGAGTTTGATTGTTTGGAAAATCAAAGGTCCCCAAGAGATAAAATCTACTCATCCAAGGTGAGACAATTCCATCGCTAAAGGGTAATCCCATCAGGTTCCTTAGAAAGTTGTTTGGTGGGTCATTGGTAGACCACAATAATGTCTGCAGCACTGAGAGGCAAAAAGAGATCTGGTTGAAGAAAATAGAAAAATCTTGTCTTCCAGAGAAATTCAAAGCATCGCCTTACCAACATGGACTTCTTTACAGATTGTTGTGGACAATAACTGTGTATGAACTCCCACTAACTGTAGCTGAACGTGTGGAGCACAAGATCAAGTCCTATCACAGGAGGTGGGTGGTTGATTTCTCCAGCTTTCACATCTGTTGACCCGTACATCAGATCAGGGGCTACCCCTCTCATCCCTGGTGGAAGAGTTTTGAGTAACAAAATGCAGGGTTGTTATGACTTTTAGGGATTCAAGAGACGCCAAGATCAGGGAAGCAGGAATAAAAACAAGATCAGGACGAAAGTGGAAGGCCTCAGACGTAATACCCAAGGCAGAAGGAAACCTCAAACTTAAGGATATCATTGGTGTTCCATGTACAGGAAGGCAGGGGCTGGGAATGACCACCCCCCAAAGGTGGGGGAAAGCCAGCCCAATGGAAAATAGAACCATGGTACAGGCAGAACAAAGGAACAGTCAGAGGAAGAGCAGAGAAATGCAAAAGTTGTAGAGCTAGGACCCCAGAGGACATGGACAAGGTAGGAACTTCCCAAGAGGAGGCTTACATTCACTGCCGTATAGAGGCTTGAGACTTTCCAGACTTCCTTATATCTGATGGCTGTCTATGATACCCTTCCAACGCCTGTGAATCTGCATAGATGGGGCATGAGCGATGATCCAACATGTGAGCTCTGTGGGTAAAATAGAACCATGGCAAACATCTCTAAAGGTGGCACCATGATAAAGTACTGGCAGTACTCGTGGACATCTTGGAGCAGGAAAAAAGAAAGAAACATCCTAACACCATCAAGCCTCCACAAATATCATTCATTAAGGAATGAGTAAAGTTACCAGCAAACCCCCCCCCCCCCCCCCCCAATCATTGGAGCTAGGGTTGATCTAAAGAGAAGGCTTCAATTCCCAGATATTGTTTAGAGACCACTTTAAGACCAGATGCAGTATTGTTCCCTACTGAGGCAAGGAAGATCATTCTGATCGAGTTAATGGTGCCATGGGTTGAGGGGTGTGAGGAGGCATTTATGAAGAAATCAGATTGTTGCAAAGAGCTGGTCTGCAGGAATATGGATTGGCAGACGTGGTTGCACCCATTGGACATCAGATGTAGTTTTTTCCCAGCTAAATTGGCTTGGAAGGTGTTGACAGCGGAGGGATTGATAGGAAGTGAGAGAAAACGAGCAGTGCAAAGATTGGGGAATGCAGCAGAGATCCTCATGTTGGCAATGGAACAGGAGAAAGGAGTTAAACTGGATGCCAGGAGGGAGTGAGTAGTGACTGACCACCACTGCTGAGCCGACATCAGGAAAGCGTTATGGTTAAGGGTTGAAACACTCTGTGATTGTTGGTAGTCATCTAATGACACACCTACGGGCTGATGGCAGATGACCAAAGGATAGGCGTCTTTTGGTGTAATTACTTTTGGTGTAATAATTACTTTGGGTCATTGTCCTGCTGGAAGGTGAACCTCTCCTCCAGTCTCATGTCTCAAGTGGCCTCAAACGGCTTTCTTCCAGCATTGTCCGGTATTTAGCTCCATCTGTTGTCCTCACAGCATGATTTGAGGATGAAAAAGTGCAGTGCATGCACTGTTAGTTTTCCAGCACACATTATTTTGTACATCGGCCAAAAATTCTATTTTGATCACCATCTTGGACAGTTTTGCCGTTTTCCCTACATTTGTTGTGGCAAAGTGCAAACCAGAGCTTAACTTCAACCTTCCCCACAACTCTATCCCTGACCTTCCTACTGGGCTTCATGGTACTGTTTGTTCTCTAAACTTCTCTGAAGCCAAAAACAGAACAGCTGGAATGTAAATTACACAAAGTTGACTCAATTTTGTAATGAAGTGACTTTAACATGCGGCTGATTTTACTGAATTTAGTAATTTTAGTGACATCAAATTAAAGGCGTAGAAAACAAATGCATGCCACATTTTTTACTTTATTTGTAAAAAATGATGTTGGATACGTGTACCCTTTTCCCTCTAGTTCTCCATGATGCACTTCTCTGTGTTGGCATCACACATAAAACCCCAGTAATACCTTCTCTTGTTTTAATATCACAAAATGTTCAGGGGCTGTGAATACTTCTGCAAGGTACTGCACTAATATTATCAGCATCCTCTGTTAATATGCTCGGTTTCAAGTCCAGTAACTATTACTAACCGTAATCTAAGTCTAGTGTCTTTAATATGTGATGAAGTAATGAAAGCAGAGCAGTTAATAAATCTTGTGGCACTGTTCAGTATCTGGTTATACATTTTTGATGAACAAATTAGAATGCTGGCTTGTTCAAAGGTGCTAACAGGGCAGGTCATTTTATTTCATGTGATCATTATTTTGGAAAGACTAATTTTTTCTCTGAGGCTTACTAGCCCCCTGAGCATGTTTCGGTAATTGGAATTTAAGGTTTGTACAAACCACAAATGGGTTTCCACTGTTTGAACCTTAGAGTGTAAGCTCAGTTAATCATGCCTGCCATTTTCAGAGAAAGCTTAAACATAACATCAGTGGCATAGCCAATCAGTTATGGTGGGGGCAATAAGTCATCCCGGCACAGGTTATTTAAACTTTAATGTTTCTGATGGCTTCATTCAGACATATCCATCATTGAGGGAAAGAGCCGTGGAACAAATGCAAAATTTTCCACTTCCACAAGACTGAAGTGGTATTTTATCCCTACCCTAAAGAGTCTGGAATTTTAAAACAGAACGCTCCACATTATTGTTGGAGTTTATGTTATTATACAAACCTCCTTTGCAAAAGAGTAGGATTTTGCTCTCCATTATATCAGACTTCAGAACAAAAGAAAAACAAAAAAATCCCCACCTTGATCTAACAGACATTTGTCCAGGGATGAGTATTTCTGACAAATGGTTACAGATTTTCTTTTATTTTGTTACTGTTCAACAAGACAGACATGCGCATAGAGCTAAACCAGAAAATAACATAGTACTCTGGGGTGACCAACTCAGTTTCTCCTTTGATAATTCTTTAAAATGCAAGCAAATGTACTTGTGATTCCTTTGATAAGTATACTCAATAGGCATCTCTGGTTAAGTCATACTTTGGAGGTATATTGCAAGTACAGCTAAACAAACATTAAGCAATTGGACTTTTTTTGGTTACATTCTGCTCTGCATTTGATATTTTCTGGCCTGCACTTAATATTTAAGAATGATGCATCTGCTTGATGGTCTCTTTGAGGCGAAGTGTTATGTCTGCACTTCATTTTAATCAAAAGATGAACTGCCTGCAGTTCAAATATGATTATATACTTAACAAAATGTCTATAAAACCAAAAATCGGCTAAGTGCTATAGGGTGGAGTTGTTGTGTTCTTTCACTCAATTAAAGGAAGAGGTTTTTTTGTATGGTTGTTAAAAATATAATAGCTGTAAATATCTTACTTGCACTGCTAAAACAGATTAGTTGTGGTGCTAATGGGTATTCCCCAACTTTCTATGTGGACAACCATCTGGTGCAACAATTTAGAAAGTTTATGAAAAGAAGTCTGCATAAACTGCCCTAGCACATTTAAAAAATGATGCTTGGTTTAACGTGACAGGAATCCCCTTTTTGTCCTAATTCTGCTCTGACTAATTCTTAGCTGGGAAAAATTGTGTTTTTCATCAAAGTGAAGATGTTTGTTTGCAACAGGTTAAGACATTTGTTGAAAATAAAGTTATAAACTTCTTTCCCATTAAAACCTTGGACCCCTGAGGTCTTCAGTACTTTCCATTATGGGCTTGGGCTCCCCATGTTAGCAGTCTCTGGTGTAAAACAAGCAGGATTTGAGTGAAACTAGGTGAAAATGTAACATCTGTGTGTCTCAGCCTACTTTACAGCTAACATGATAAAGAATGTTTGTTTTTGCTCTCGCAATGGTTTAAGAATTTCATCTAACACTGCCTCTGTCAGATTTAGAGACATTTTTTTGTCTCCCTTCCTGAGGTTCATGGTCTTAACGGTCACATCTTTGTCAGCCGTATGTGTGAAGTATAAGATAAAGCTATAGATTGATCTTGAAAGCTGGTGAAAATAATTAATGCGAAAAAAATCCTAAGAAACCTCAGATACAAACCCACAAATGAATGGAAAAACATGGGGTAGGAAAGTTAGATTGGGTGTTTTGGAACCAATTGTTTATTGAAGAACTATATTTTGTGGACTTTGTTGGACAAGAAGGTATTAAAAAAACACAGTGAAATCTCTAAAAGGGTGCATTGCACTCCAGAATAATATCATTTCAAGAACAATAAGCTGTTGGATTTATTTTGCAAACATAACCAGAAAGTTAGAACAACGCCAATAAACATGTTGTTCTCACTTGGGTCTGTTAAAATTGAACAGGGACCTCAAAGGCGAAATGAGTAAAGTTTGCATATATTTGCTGAACCTCTGCCACAAATCAGTGTTATTGGTACAGTGTTTTAGCAGGATGGGGTCAAATGCACTCAAGGCTGTGTTTCTCCTCTGTTCACTGGCCAAAAGCTTAAAGTGTGTCAAGAAATTAGCCCACCGCTAAATCCTCAATGCCACTAACAACAACCACAACTGATACAACACAGGATGGTTCCATGCTGAAGATCTATGTTGTTGATACCAAATTCTGACCCTACCACTTGAAGGCAGCAGCTGAAATCAAGACTTGTTTGATCAGGCAACATTCTCCTAATCTTTTATTTTTCCATTTTTTAGAGCCTCTACAAATTGTAGCTTCACTTTCTGTTCTTACCTGACAAGAGTGGTAGTAAGTGGGGTCGTCTGCTGCTGTAGCCCAACTGCTTCAATGTCTGACGTGCTGGGCATTCAAATATGGTTGTTTGTGGAAATCCCTGTTGATCAGCAGCTTCTCAGATACTCATGTGACATCAACAACCAAGACACACAATGTTTTAATGTCTTCAGCGAATAGTCTTTACCACGTCTAGATGCCTAGATGCTGATTCGCTATGTTAAGAAGCACTTGGAACAGGTATGCCATGTAAAGGGGCCAGTGAGTGTATCGCAAGTTTTATGATTGTTCAATTCTAAGGTGGTCCTAATGCCATAGATGCAATTCATGAATCTCAACCCAAATAATTTCTGTTTAGTTTAAAGTATAAGAATAACAATTCATTTATTGTCCCGCGATGGGGAAATTCGGGGGTGTCAGTGGCAAACACACAAACAGTTAACACACTGTCCGTGACTGACAATGAGAAAAAAAGAGAAGAAGAAAATAGAGCAAACCTGTCTAATCTAAAGTTAGCTCTAAAGAAACACCAAGAGTAGAAGATAAGTGTAAATACCAGAGTAAATATTGAACAAAGGAAAACTAGGCAGTGGGAAAAAAGTCTAGCCTATTTGCACACAATAATAGAATATGCAATATTTACACAACACCTGATAATGCAATATACATAATGGTGCAGAAGCATTCCCAGCTAAGGCATGTGCCAGTTACTTTAGCATCTGGGAAATAGTGTAAAGAATTAATGGTTGAATCAGAACCTGTGCAACGATTAGTATGATGCAAACAGAGATTATAAAGTCTGACTGCATCTGGGAGGAACGACCTGTGGTAGTGCTCCTAGAGCATCTAGAATATGGCAGTCTGTCACTAAAAGAGCTCTCCAGCTCTGCAAATGCTCCATGCATGGGGTGGGAGACATTCTCCATCAGTGATGTGATTTTCCTTACAGTCCTTCTGTCTCCCACCACCTGCACTAAAGGTCCAGAGGGCATCCTAACCGTTCGAGTTATCCAGTAAGAAGCTACAAAGGTGATGCCCACTTTAGCATTTTAGCAGCTAGGATTTGGCAGGATGTGATATTCGAACAATATTTTTTAAATTCATCATAACTCGTTGTCACCCCAGTGACAAATCAATAGTCTAACAATCAACAGTTCATGTCAACTCCATGAACATCTTGCTAACTTTCAGCAGACGTTCCAGTGCAGCCATCTATCCTTCTGCAGCCCCAAACAGCATGCCTCAAATTCAAGCTAACTTTCTCACAATGTACATCCATGGGGATATCCAAATCAGTTTATTAATATAGTTCAAATTCACCCCCCCCCCCAACACACACACACACACACACACACACACACACACACACACACACACACACACACACACACACACACACATCAAATGGAAACGTCTGGAAACGTCTTTGTTGGTGGTTGTTTACTACATGGAGCCTGCCCTTGAAGCCCTCTTTACTCCCACGTCATCACGCGGAGTAGTTTACTTTAATGGAGGTAAAATTTCACGGGTAATTCAGAATGAATGACTTGTTGTATTTTGCGGCGCTACGCTGCCAGCGTAGCTGGGTTTTGTGATGAAAACAGCGAGGACCAAAGGTGACACTGAGTTTGGGTCCAGCACTCTCTCCAAACATAATCAGTGAAGTTTAGAGCACCATACTGGAACAGAGTTGTACGAGTACTTAGAGCTGGACACAAATGAGGATGTGATGGAAAAGGGATGTAGGAGAAGAATGCACTTTAGAGTGCAACACAATGAGGATTTGTACTTTTGAGATTACCAGACATACAAGTGTGGTTAGAGAGGAAGACAAAGGTAATTCTAGGTGATAGATATAAACAGGATGTGGACTAAAACAGTTTGGGCTTTGCTGGTGATTGTGCGCTATATGTCTGTGGAGCGGTGAGGTGGGAATAGTCTAAAGGATCCAGCTGCTTTCTGCAAACTGTCAGGGCTCCATAAATCTGAGCAGGACAGGTGAGGGGGAACTCAGGGAGAGGAGCGCAACGTTGTCCTGTTGCTTCTACAGCCCTCTCAACCTCATTCACTTTGGCTCCGACCTACACAGACACGCACAGATTGGAGTTTTCACCCTCACAGAGTTGTAATGAACTCACTTGCTCAGATCCATTATCCATTTATTATCCTAAAAGCCCCCATTATCTGAAACAGCTGCCATTCATACCTAAGCATTGATATCAGCGGCTTTCAGAGCTCAAGCCCGAGCAGCCAAAAAAGAGACAGTAATTATGATGTGAAGACACCTTGTACTGAGAGATGTGTCTGCCTCAGTGCAGTTGGAGTCTCGGCCGGTGGCGTAACACGCAGACGCAGATCGATACAGAATCATCTCTCCGCCGTACATAAAGAGGTGGGATCGTCTGGCCAGCTCAGCTAAGTGTTAATCAGAGAGGACACAGCTGGACCGGGACCAAAACGACATTTCGGGTAAAAGAAAGTTTATTTGGCTTGTTAGGGTATTTACAAGCCGGACCACTGCTGTCATTATCTTTGTTTGTCTTTCCTTCACGGTAAGGCCAGGACCTGTTGTCTGTTTAACGAAAACACATGTTCCAAAGGGGAACTGTGATTTATGAGGAAATGCCGAGGATGTTTTCCCGGTGTGACCACAACCGCAGCTACATCGTCCGTGTTTGATCTCAATTGATTTAACATGTTTTCACTTAATAAAATCCATTTACTGGCTTCGCAGGATAATACAGTCGCACATGCTTTCTGCCCATCGAAGCAAAACGGGAGTATCATGTAGCTGAAGCTCGCAACAGTTTACTGGGCCCCTAAAACATCCGAGATCCCTGAAATTCCCAAACTCATTACATGTGTAGATTTGATTGGAAACTTTGCAAGCTGGAGTCGCTTTCTCCACTGGGTAGAAACCCTGACAACACCCGTGGGTAGTTCACGAGTGTTCACCGTCTCCAGCTTTGACTGGCAGTTACGGAAACATGACACAAGAAGGTTTAAAAACCACACCATTTCTGTCCCACATGGAGGCTGCAAGGCAGACAGAAGCTTATAAAAATAGTCAAACTGCTCATTTTTAGAAGCATTAGTTCAGTTTGTTGGGTCGTCTGCTGTGGTTTAGTGAAAAGTATTATTCTCAGTGTAAATATCACCAGAAACTGTAATCTGCCATAAACTGTGGAATAGCTGACAGCCGTCCCTTCCTGTTCGGCTCACATGGTTTAAATATAATTAGAGTGACCACAATGTATATGGTTACAGGAAAAGATTTACTTTCTTTGTTTCAGCTGGTCTACATGTGATTTAAAAACAAACGCATGCATTTTTATCCGATCTTGTGAACAAAGGGTCAGAACTAGTGCTGGGGTGGTGGGAGATTCTGAATACCTTTAGTAAAATCAACATGGTTTGATTTTACACACATGTGTGTGTGTGTGTGTATTCAATTTCATTGCTTTTATTGAAGAGAAAACAAGAATTCTGATAATTCACATGACAATCATGTTGGCTACTAAAACAACAATTTTAAATGAACAAAAATGAGATGACAATGAATTGACCCATGATTGAGGTCAAAGACTGTTCGAAGCACACAGCACTAACAGATGTACATGCCTGCTCATGTAGAAAACAGTTGATGACGCCAAGATACTGTGGTTGATCAAAGTATTTAATTATTTCATTTCTGCACTTTCCTGGAACGTCTTAAGTACGGTGGCCTAAACGGTTCAACAAAATACACAAGGCACAACACAACAACAAAAGCTGCAGCAAAATGACAAAAGCTGAAGCAGAAGTAATTATAAAGTTGAAAATAAAAATACATTTAAATATCTGTGCCGTTTCTCAATACCGAAGTACGTTCCTGTCTGCTTAGGAAGTTCTTACTTGGCACGATCTGCTGAAAGTACAGTAGTTCTGCCTACGGAGCTTACTTGATGATGTCACCGCTTGGCTAAGACCTGTCTCGAAGTTTTTAGTAAATCTTCTTTTTTTATTTAGCAATGGGATTATTTTCACATTTATAATGGATCATAAAACAAGAAAACATTTCCTGATGCATCTCAATAACCCAGGTAGAAAAATACCCCCTAAAAAAAAAGAAATAAGATAGGTCCTCTGGACGGGTTCTTCTTTGTCGAAATGTTCTCCTCCAAGAGACTTCTGCAGTCTGTAGATTTTCAAGCTCACAATAACAGGATTGTAAAAAGGGGGACAATTGGATGCGGAGGCCATCCCCCCTGTTTAACCATGGGCATGCAAGCATGACTCAGCCCCCTGGAAACAATAAGCAGAGCACTAACAATTGGTGGTGGGCTGATGGTCCTCTTTTGCATTTGAACAACCACTTTTGATTATCACGTTTAAACTTGTTGATCCACTATACAAGGCACTGCTTACAAGGCTGAGTTTACCTACCACTCTACAGACTGAAGAAATCTCTTGAAGAAGAGACGAAACGTTTTAATAAAGAAGAACCCGTCCAGAGGACCTATCCTATTTCTTTTTTTGTAAAACAAGCAGAACAATTTTTTTTGTCAAATTAAGAAAAAGTTTTTTTTATTTAACAAATATCAAATATACATAATTAGTTAGGAAGACGTGTTAGATACATTGAAATCTTTTAACAAATAACGAGCCAAAGTTTACATTTTTCATCATAGAAAAGCTTGACTCAGACAAGATTTTTGTTAAATATTCTGCTTATTATTTTTATTAGCAGTCCTTACTTTATTTGATTTATATCTTTACCTATTTTAGTTGCTCTCTGTAAAGCACTTTGAAAGGTACTATATAAATAAAGTTTACTTACTTACGTGCTAAGTAAATATTGGTGATTTACTTCCTTATATTGTTTTTCAGACGTCTGTTACCAGTGAAGCACACTAAAAAATTAAAACCTTTGCTCCCTTCATAAGACTATTTGCTTATACAATATTTTTGGCCCCAACTGACCAATAGTAGATCATGACCAGTTTCCTTCAGGTCCTTCTGGATCCACAAGCATTTTACCAACCTACATCTTGCTGGAATTTTGTATTTTGTAACTGCATTACTCATTTACAATAACTCCTAAACACTGATTAACAAACTTTATTATCGTTTATTATTATTATTATTATTATTATTATTATTATTATTATTATTATTATTATTATTATTATTATTATTATTATTATTATATGTGATCTGATCAGAATTATTAAATTCACATCAGTTATCTACAGCATAAACAGAGAAAAGGTGTTTTATTTAAATGTTGTTTATTAGAATAACAAAAACACACAATCAGTTAGTTGGCAAGTCCAAAGAATTGATACCTGGACTGTCTAATCCTCGTATTTTGGCTTTTCCCTTTCAGGGGTCGCTGCAGCGAGTCATCTGTCTCCATCTAACCCTATCTTCTGCATCTTCTTTGGTCACACCTACTACGTTTACGTCCTCTTTAACTCCATCCATAAAACTCCTCTTTTATTCTCCACTCAACTAGGTTTACATGAAAAGCCAATAAAATGTGTATATTTTACGTACAATGAAAAGGGAAAGTGCTATCTTTGATCATTAAGAGGTACATGTCCAGGCTGGACCAAGCTAAGTAAAGTCTGTTTTCTGTGAAACGGACATCAAAATCAAAGCAGTGGTGATCTTTCTATGCTGCTGGAGAAAGCTGACACAGGAGCCAAGCCAGGCATCTGCAGGCAGAGCAGCGATCCCCACGCTGCAACCCCCACAGGCTGAGACCACGGAAGCCCGTGTAAAGTTCACCGAGGCCCGGTTACCAAACCATGGCTTTCACCCTGAGCTAGCCGCATGTTTGCGAGGAACCAGCTTCTTTGCAGCTGGATGCCCAAAAGTCATCCGAATGGACACAGAGGCAGAGATTTGGCAGAGATGAGCAGGGGAAGTTAGGATGTGATAAAGCCATTTAAAATGGTTTACTTCTAAATTGTTTTGGGTCGTATTTTACAGTTATAACAAACTTTATTTCCATAAGGGTTTTCAGCACTGATGGGACATTAAATTTTGTGGGTTTTTTTGGTCCACTAATTACACCAAAATATATCTTAAAATCTTTCCTAATAACTTACTACCAGCCCTAGTGTACATGAAGCTAAAGGCGGAAAATTCAACTGAAGAAACTCTTGCTTACTTCCATCCAATCGGAGGCCGGTCCGTCTCCGACGCAGCCAATCCGCTTAGTGCCACACCTCCTCGAAGCCCAATCATCATCCAGCGTTCACCTTTAAAAGCGACTCCAAATCATCTCTCGGCCTGCTTTTCAGCAAGTGCAAGAACCGTCACCATGTCGGATTTTGATTCAGACGACCATTTCAACCCACCTCCATCCCCTTCTCCACCATTGTAGCAAGCTCCATCTGACTTTCCTCGACGCTCCTTCAACCTCGCCTTTCCAGAGTGTAGTTCCTTCTGGACTCTCATGGAGTTCCCTGTTACTCTTAAAATGGTCCGGCAGAAGACCGCCATGTTGAGCCTGGTTCTGCCAGAGGTTTCTTCCCAAAGGGGAGTTTTTTCTCTCCACAGTCGCTTAATGCTTGCTCATCATGGACAGTTTATGCAAACTTTGTTTATCCAAGTTGACATTTAACTCAAGCAAGTACCTTGCAAACCAGCCTCTATGGATTAACCAACTTCATCTATCTAAACTCCACCACCAGTTTCAGGCCTGGGGGGAAACATCCCTATTCTCATACATCTGCTTATCTACATTAATGTTTAAATCAGCGTTTATGCTTCCTGCCGAGGTCTGAGCGCCGAAGTTTAAATCATTGTATCAATAAATTCTTATAATTGCCTTTCCTCTCTTTGTGAGTTTTTCAGATTGAAATAACTATGGTTTGTTTAAACATAGGCTTGTTTTCATGTCGCTCCGCCATTGTCCGATTGCATTACTCCAGCAGTAATAAGGAACATTAATGTCGATTTAATGGTGTTTTGTGTAACTTAAGATTAACTCAACAACAAAATGGCCTCAACGCCTGGATGTGCTCTCTAGATTCTTAAGCTAGCAATTTGTGCCTTAAATATTTTCTAGAGAAATAATTACATAAATAAAATCCAAGTGTCCTAAAGGTTTTTGACTTTTATTTAGCATAACATTTTTTATTTCCTCAAATAATGTTTGATCGAACCTGGAGTTTCATTTTGAATGGGTTGTACACATAATGAATGTTGTTCTAAATTAGTTAAGCTAATTTAACCTCATTCCACATTCTTTAAGATAAACTTTGGTTCTCTAACTTGGAGCTGCAGTGAACACAAGATTCACTAAATCATGCGAATAGCGGCACAATGTCACCACTTCTGCGTATTGACATTACTGCCAGCAGTTCTCATGACTGTCGACAGCAACTGCACAGTAGCCAACAAGCCAGAAATACAGCAGTACAATGACGGCATCTAGTAACGCTTTCACTTACCGGCCACTCCAGTCTCCTCACTCACTCTTCTCCAGGCTTGCTCTTTCTGAACTTGTCTCGGTAGTAATAAATGGTCGAGTCATACAACTCAGGCCGACTGCAAACTGCCACTATCAGCTTGTCTTCCTTGTTGAATGAAAAATGCTTAGTCTGCTGCAGTCCTTCACCCCTCATTACAGCCGCATCCAGTGCCTGATTGGCTGTCGCAGCGCCAAAAGACACAAAAGTTTCGATATTTCAACTACAGAAACTGTCATTTCGCATTCATCCCAGGTGTCTCTGGCTTCGCCGTAATCCCCAAAATTGTGCATTTTGCATCGCTAGAATCGTGTCTGTTGCCTCGCTTAGCGACGCATTACGTCATGTTGCTCCTGTGTTGCACCTGTACGTAGGTATTGTGTAAATCTGTTGCTCGCCTGCCATGTTCGCGTTCAGTTTGAACACACGTGTATGGTGATGGTTTTCAACGATTTTAATTTGTCTTTTGTTCTTTATGTGTGTAGATAGTTCCTTAGTTTCTTTAATCTTAATTTTGCTTAGTAGTTTTAGTTAAGCTTCACTAGCCTGGTAGAGAGGATTTGTTGATATAGTGAAATATAGTGTTAATTAAGATAAACTTTATGTCCCAGCGTTCCCTGGACGTTAATTTTATTTCTATTAATAAATTCCTGAACTTGAAGAGAAGTTGTCACTCATTTATTCTGTGTGTGCAGAGTTTGCTGTTAAAAGAACGTGCTCAAATCCCCCTTTCAGCTATCATTCTGATGTCAGCTGTTTGGGCTGATATTCACTGGACAATACCTGAAAGACTGAGAGTTATTTATTAAACATTATATACCTTAAAAACACATGTAATGGCACAACAGTTGTGCTTTGGCTTTTGTTGTTGTGTTGAGACTTTTGTATTTCGTAGAACTGTCTGGGCCACCATATATTGGACTGTGACATGATGTGTTGCTTTTGAAATATTTGCATCTACTCCACATTGTCGTACAGTTTCTATTTGCATTATTTCTTCATTCTGTGAGTCAAGCAGTAATCCGACATGCATTTGGCTGGTGAAATTTAAGAAAAGATTTGTTTTTGTTTTCCACATAATGAAGGGGGAGTAAATACTTTTGCACATGTGGCAAGGTTGATTTTGTATATATTTATTCCCATTGTAAAGGTAATCTTGATTCAAAAACTGAATTTTGTATTTAATCAGAATATCTTTGTCTCATATCAAAATTAGCCTGATGATCTGAAACGTTTAGGAAAGACAAGAAAGCAAGAACAAATGAAATCTGTTAAAGGTGCCATGACATCACTGTATAAACCATTTTGTGCAGTTGATATTGCTGCATATGTAAGTTCTCCAGAGAATTTGATAAAAAATACATCCATCCTATGGTTTTGTCAGGCCAAAAGTCCCTCCTCAGTAAAAGGGTTGGTTGCAGTAATGATTAGCAGCTCTACCTAATTGATTCCACTCTGATTGACTTGGGGAGGGGTGGGGGAAGGCTTGATGGTGCGCTCTGATTGGAGAATATGAATTACGTAGGAAGACAACCCGTTTTCTGATCTGACCGTTATTTTTAACACATTAACAAAGCTGACTGCCCCAGAGCAGGTATTTTGGTATTTCAATTAGATATTAATACGGCCTCATCAGTGCACAATAGATCAAATTATACCACCAAACCTTAAAAAAAAATACATTTGTTGTCACAGTCTCTTTATAGTGGCACACAGCATTATAAGTTTATGCTGCTAACAGGCCTGGGCCTGGTCTAAACTTAAACTCCATTAAACCAAAATCAATTAATTTGTTGGTGGTATGGGGGAATGGGGATTAAAACATCTCAACATAACAAAAATAATCTGCTGGTTTTATATTTTCATTATGGTTTTATGTATTTTGTGTTCTTTATTATCTGTGTAATCATGGACTTAAATCTGTTACTAAAGCTTGCTTTCTTGATTGATTGTTGTATTAAGACACCCAATATATAAAGTTATCTTTACACATGGAAATTAGTGAAATAGCTGGATTATCAAGCCCAGACCTCCATGGCAGCATTTCTGTCACATACATGTTTCAAAGCTTGAGATTTCTTCTTCAGTCATTCATGCTCTCAACACTTCAATTGCAGAGTATTACCAGTACATTCAGTGCACAAAGAGAACACAGAGCTAGGGAGATCATTGGCTTTGTGGCATATTTAGAAGAAAGTGCAAAACTTATCTGTAGCAATACCTGTTTTGTGTTGCCATTAATAAGCTATTTCTGGCCAGTACCAAAGTCCAGTTTTCATTCAGGTCCAATTCAGTCAGTAGTCCTAAAACGACTATAAGTGAAACATTTTGGGTTCTTTGACAGAAGTAGTAGTTCTGGATGCAGCTGAAATGAAATGACCTGGAAATAGCTAGCTTTGAGTCTCCTTCATCCAGCCACAGCATCCATACTGTGAATGTCCCTGTCAACACGACCTGGTAATGCTTAGATAATGTGGGTTCACTGATTGAAAAAGATTGGATTTTTTAGTTTTTTTAATGGCAGGGTGAATGAAGCCAAAATTTGTGTGATTACAGTCACCAGCCAATTTCCAAGACAATCTCATTAATGTTTTGTGTATTTTAAATCAGAATAAAACACGTAAGTCAGCAAAGAACATTACAGTATACAGCAAAAGATTATTAGTAATCTGTTCCTATCATTTGTAAGGGGGTTCTGGAAAGTGCGTATAAACTACTTTACCCATGATACATAAATATTTTATGAAAGAGAGTTTTCAGAAAAAAGACATGTAATAGAGGAAGTTAAGGGTTGGTCAACTCAAAAAATCTAACTCAAAAACTTTATACGAGTGAAAGTCCATAATGCGTGATTAGCAGATTGTCAGTCAGTTAACTGTAAATGTGCTTAGTCTGCTGGTTGTATCAGTCTGCCTGAGGCTGTAGTTGTCACCAGTATAACTGAGCTGCTTCTCTCACTTTATCTTTTGTCTCTTTAATCATCAGTTCTTCCTCTATATATTTTGCCTTTGACAAGTATTTTATTTAATCACATATTTTACCATCTTATCATTGAATTGGAATAGTATCACCAAATCGGTGAGTAATCTAACTAATCTAATTTTCTTAGTGGCAGTAACACAGTTGCTGTTCATTATATAAAAACCTCAAGAACCCAAGAACGGTATAATGGTAGAACGTTTAGGGCTTCGCTGCCCATTAAACTGGCCTTTATTTAGAATTTTTGAGTAGGAGTTGTTTATTGTGGTTAAAATCTGCTTTTCCAGGAACCCCATTCTGACCTCTCTCTTTCTGTCTACTTCAGGTAAGCTACCACTTCAATGGTTCCCACTTCACAATATCTGCACTAATGCTTATAATAAATAACACTGTTTCATAGATACCATGCATGTTCTCATTTGATTATTTTTATATTTAGTCGAGCGTAGGTTCACTAAATCTTCAAAAAAGTCCAGATTGAATTTCGAAGACAGCTAAGCTCTCGCAAAGAAATTATCATATGTATAGAGGCTTTGGTTCACTAGAGTTGGCTTTACTTCTCCTTCTTTGAATTCCTTGAGAAAATGAGTGAAATGTCTCTAGAATGTGCCGAAGCTCATATCTTCATGTTGTTACCAGTTCGAGGTCATGTCCTGTTGTATCTATTCAACTTCTTCTCTAATTTACAGAAAACACAACAAAACAGCCTCCTCAGAAGGCATTCCATAATGTTAGATGAAATTATATAAAAACTTAATTGGACCCAAAGCCGGCAGAAGGCAAACAGAACCATGGGTTAAGATTTGATAAAATTAATAATCCAAAACAAAGAAGAAATACACCACAAGGTCAATGCTTAAGAATAAGTAAAATAGCTCCTAAATAGAACATCAGTAAACACATGAATCTACTAAAATGCTAAATAAAGTCAAAATAACTCAAAACCCAAATTGACAAAACAGAACCTGAGTCCTTGAAATTGTGGGACAGCTTTCTGGAAAAACAGCATCAGAGCTCTATAAATCAACTCTTGGTTAGTTGTTTCTTTGTTTCTAGTCATGGAAGGGAGCTGTCACATGTCTGCACTGCATCGTCAGTGAATCTAATGGTCAAAGGGCACATGCCGTATGCACAGAAGGTGCTAGGTAAGGGTTAATAGTGGTTAGAAGGGCCCCTACAGCAGAGCGCCTTCTCCCAAATTAACATCCATGTCTCCATTTGGGAACTCTTGACAGGTACATAAATCTTTTCTTCAATTGGTCTAATCTGTATGACTCCAATGTTGGAAGACGATCTATCACTGATTTCAGACACGCTCGGCCCATAAACACTTAAGAGTGTGTTGCCAAAGACAAGCAGACTAATGATGCTCACAGTGATACCGGCAGCAGAGATGGCGTAACAGCGTTGGTCGTACGGCTGGCAGGGCCCGAGGTGCTGATAGACGCTGGCAGTGTGCGAGAAGACCAGGCCGTCTGCTATGTAAACCCTGCAGCACATGTTCAACAGGCCAACAAAACTTCTTGGGCAGTATTTATTTTAACAGGCCAAATGATACTTCTATTTTTCTCAAGAGGAATGTTAACATTAAATGATTTCCCCTCAGAGAGACAAGCGCTGGGGCTGAGGGAGGGGAGCTGGTGTGTAAAGATTTCACCAGTGCTAGTTAGCTGTTTTCAACAGAAAAAGGGAAATCATCACAAAACTGGACTCACTGATGCTTCACTCAGCATAAAGTGACTTATTTAATTTATTTAATCTTTGATCGACTGCTTTTAATTAGGATGTGCTTATTATCTCAGTGAGCAATGTCACATGACGCAGACTGTACCTTATGTAAACAGGCAAATATCTGACCTCTTAGCTATGAGGACTTATATCCATCACTTAATGTATTTGGATATGATGGACTAAATAATTCAAGGTTTGTTCATTAAAGTCCAAAGATGATGGTCTTACAGGCTTTGGATTGAAAAGGTTTACAGGGTTTAGATCCAAGCTATAAAAATTACTTTCTTGCCTGGAGTCAAAGCCTTAAAACAAAGACAAAAACAAACCAACAGAGTGTAGAGGGACTGGGAAGTGCTCTGAAAGTTACAAAATCTGTTATAACCAGGACCCAGACGTTTTCACAAGTGTGCAACACAATGGCCGCTCAGGACTGTATGGTGAAGTCTCCAGAATGTAAACTCAATAACAAAGACTAATTTGGGGAGTCATCCAATGACGAAGAGAAATCCATAAGAAATGTGAGAAGCAGTATCTTGGAGACCTAATGGACCGGCACCCTGCAGGGATCTAAAAGCACTCGTTAAAGGCTCAGTCTGTCTGTCATTCATCCCGGAGTTGAAAATCTGCCTGTAACAAAATTGTACTTGAAACAATGAAAATTCCAGCAGCATCCAGAAAGACATTGTCCAGGCTTTTCTGTGATAAGTTTGCATGTTTTTTTTATGCATGTGTGCTTCCTCTGATTTCCAATTTGGAATTCTCAACTGAACAAAAGAAAATAATTTTTTTGGGAGGCCGAGCCTGCAGGTTGTTTTTTTCTTTAAAAGGGGACCTATTCAGTTTTTGGCCCATTTTTGTTCTTCCATTTGAGTCTCTACTTCATATAAAAATAGTCCAAGCTCTAAAAAAAGAAAGAAAAAATATCCAGTCATTTTATGAGAAAAATCCATGTTTTGTTGGTGTCTGGAAAACCAGATGTCTCAAACCTCCTATTTTTTACATCAACATCGGTGTGCACTGCCGCTCACCTAGCAACCCCAGCAGAGCTCCACCCAATTTATTATTAGCAGACAAGCATGTTTGGCCAACAGGCTCTACCGCTGTATCCGCAGTACAATGCCTGCAGGAAAAGACAAAGGTTCAGTTGTAGGCTGTAACTAACAACACGTGTCCATGCACACGCTGTTAGTCACAAAAAACAGACTTCATTTTAGAAAGAAAGAAAGTGTGAGTGTAAACAATGAGCTGGAGGGTGTGGCCAGCTGCAGCTTATTGGCATAAAAGTGACAGAACCCTAAAACAGCTCATTCTGTAAGGAGCTCAAAATAGGCGGAACTGGGAAGGCAAAACATTATTTGAGGAAATGATATTTTAAAGAATGATTTGCTCAGTAAGAATCAATAAACTTTAGGACACTTAATTTTATTAATGCAATTTTTCTCCAGGACACTAGAGGACGCTGTAGTGGACAATCACTCGTTGGCTTGAGGGTTAATTCTAAAGTTACACAAAATCATTAAATCGACATTAACGTTTCCTGTTAATGTCACTCGTATCACTATCTAAAGACGGTGGAACTAAACGAAAACCAGCATTAGGTTTAAACAAACCGTAGTTATATTTAACTAGGGTATTGGAAGTAAATTATCAGAGAGGCTAATAGCGCTATGCTAGCGGACATTCGGCCCTAAATTAAAAAGACCTTTAAACTCTATTTGGTCATAATAAGCGGACTGGATAACACAAACATTAATATCCCATCAGTGTATAAAATATTTATGGAAATAAAGTTTGTTATAACTGTAAAACACACTCAAACATATAAGCATAGCATTGTTGCAAAGGTCGATAACGAGGGTCTGTTTACCTCGGTCAAACCAAAACAGTAAAACACATTAAGAGTAAAGCATTCTAAACTGTCCCTGCGTATTTCTCTGCCAGACCTCTGCTTTTGTCTGGTTGTGGCAACAGGGCGTCCGGTTGCAGTGAATCACTCCAAGGTAAAGCCGGTACTCTGAATAGTGAGCAGGCGGCCGGCACTGTTGCCCAACGTCACCAGATGACATCATCATGCATATTTGTTCATGTACTTATGATGTATGCTTTAGGAAAGAGAAGCTTTTGGGAAGACAAAAATGTGATTAAAAACACTCTAAATATATCTGGAACTACAACTGAACCTAATGAAATAATTCATGATTTTTTATACATTGCCTGAAACCACACTACGTAAAACATATTATTACCAAAAATACAGTTATCAGAGGCACACAGTGAACAAGGTGAATAAGAAATTCAAGCTGTATGTGAATCAAATTCAGTCAATTATTTTATAGCAAGAGCTTCAGAGGGGAAAAAACACAAAATTAAAAACTATTCTTACATTATATTTATGTCCTGCTTTGTAATCCAAGGCAAACACTTTGCTCACGCATTATACATTTTGGGAAACAGAGCGTATTCAGTCTCTCTCCTCTTTGTCCTCTGCTCTCTTTGACTGCAAGCGCGGGGCTTTCAGGACGAGGCAGATGCAGTCTGTCTGTCTGTGAGCGTGTCTCAGCGTGTGTCTGAGACAGACAGCGCTCACTCACTGCAGCGCTCGCTGATTGCTCAAAACAGTAAGTGCAGATTAATTGATGCTTTCACGTGAAGTTGCTAGTCGCCAATAACACCGAAAAACATCACCAGTTTTGTCGCTAGTCGCCTTTTTGAAAAAAATCGCTTGAGGGCTCATATATATATATATATATATATATATATATATATATATATATATATATATATATATATATATATAGAGCGACAAGGTTGTTAAGTTGGCAACACTGGTGGCTGGCTGAAAAGGGGTAAACTCTGCATGGTATGTGCTTTACACGAGCTCCAATGGGCAGCGCTCGGACCTCCGCACAGGTGTGGCTGTGTTTGTTCTCTGGAGGCTGCAGTGTACTCAGCTCGATCTGTTGCAGGGAACCGCTTCCAATCAGCCGCGCCTCAGCTTTCCTGCAAAAGCTTAGAAAGGTTACACACGGCCTGTTTCCATGGCAGTCGGCTGCTTAGGTTCAGATGTTGAAGGAGGCAGGTATGCACTTAGGTTCGATCCAGCCTGCATATGTGCAGTGGAGGACTCCTCTCCTAAAGGGTCCATGGGCAAAGAGGAAGATAAATCCTAGGGGGCTTGGTACATAACAGTGTTGGCACCCCCTGCTATTATGGGCAGTCGCCTGCAAAAGTCTCACATTTCAGTGGTTTTAACCTTAGTCTGATTTTATCCTACATGGCTGATTGCACAACAAAAGAAAATAAATTTCTACTAGCTAATCCAATTGAAAACAACACTTGAAAGTTATTACGTTAAGCAGTTATTTTTCCAGGACTCTATAATAATTCTGTTTAGATTTTTGCAATATTTATTTTCATATTTGTTAATCTGAGGTGATGAACAAAACCTTACAGGAATCATCTGAAAGATGTTTCAAGTTATTGTCATTGATAATTACCTGTACTAAACACATATTATAGAGCAATGAATTTGTAAAAATTCAATAAAATCCTGAAGAGGTGAAAGGCTAACCGCCAATATGACTGACCCTTCCGGTTTTAGCTAAAGTTTACAATTTAAAGCTACTCACAATGAACATTTTGACGTCTGTGGGATATAATGGCCATCCAACCTGTCGCCAAGGCTGCTGCTGTTTTCTCACTAGAATGAATATCTGTGTTTCTACGCTGTTAAGATGGTTGATGATGCCAGCTTTATCACTAACTCAGCAGTCTGTCTGCTCCAAGTCCACCAAGAGTGGAGTCAACTTTTGGATTTTACATCAGACCGTCATTTGGACAAAGGCATCTAAGCTGGTACATTACTGTGCTCTCCCAGATCTTGTAGTTGTTTGGAAATGATCTCAGTGGATTCATGATGTGATGAGTGCGACTGATACAGCCGGCAGCTTTAAGTTACACAGAGGCTGTTTGGCTAAGGAAACAGCAACAGACTTAACACTGGCCTCTTGTGAAAGCGTAGAAAATTAACATCCACTAATATAGTGTTCTATCTACTGAATCAGGACATTTTATAATTTGACTTAAACAGTTAAATATAGCTAAAACTGGGAGTCGTAACCCTAGGTGTCGGCCTTCCAACCTTCTGAGGATATCCTCACTTTACTACCATCTCCCTGTAGTGTGACATCTTTCTACGACAGATGAGAAAGCTAATACTGATAATCCCTTCAAAGGACCTCACTCCCAAAAAAATTCAAACTATCTCTTTGAGTGTGAAGCAGGGTGGAAGAAGGCAGCCAGACCATGTTGCAGGGTGGGCATAAACAGAAAGTTCAGGAACGTGCTACACGTGGCCTTTGCATCGTTGTCAGGGTCTAATTCTGTAACTGAGTGGTGACCTCCTCACGGTTGTACCCAAAACTTTACCCCTCGATTACTGGAATGAACTCTATTTTCTCTGTGACCTGAAGAAGACAAAAGAAGAAAGAAGGTAGATGTTGTACACTCTAAAAAGAGAACGCAGCTCTAACTTAAATAAATTGCTTCAAGTGGGAACAAATAATTGAATTAAGTTTAATTGAATTTACGACGGTTTGACTTGAAAACTCAAGACTTAATCCAATTACTCGTTACCAGTTGAAGCAATTTCGTTAAAGTTGGTGTTGCATTCTATGTTTAGAGCGAGTGACCCTGAACGAGGGACATAAGGTATAAACATGATGGATGGATGGACAGATGGGCAGATGGACAGATAGATGGATGGATGGATGGATGGATGGATAGATAAACTGATAGATTGTTGCACTAGCCTAACCCTTTTAATTACAGAAGTATAAAAAGGTGAGGGCCTTAACAGACAGATACAAATTAATTCACTAATTACGAGTCGGAAACCAGTCCAGCAATGGGCATGTTTTTTTTTTTTGGTTTTTTTTACATTTCAGACATTAATGACATTTAGTATTTTCCGTTTTTCTGAAAGGGCTAAAACCTCAGTTTTTGTCTTCGTCTCGCTCTCCCTGAGCCCAGACCTTTCCATAATTAATAACACATTGCCTTTCAGAAAATCTGCGTCAGCCAGCAACATGCTCCCTATTAACACGAGCCCTATTGTCAGGAGAATTGTAAAAATATGAAGTCGAAAAAAAGAGGGAAGAAAGTAAATAGTTGTGAAAATCTGTTGCAGGACTGGCAGAGGGTTTACGGTCCAGAAAGGGCTTGTTGGGGAGAGCGATTTGTTTTAATAAAAAGGTCGTTCCTGCAGAGAGGAAAGGGCTGTTTGTGCTCGGCTTTGGCTTGATTATAAAACGACAGGACTTGTGTCTGCATGTGTGTCCTGTGTGTGGGAGTCAGCAGAGGTGTCTGTGGAAGATAGCTGACGACGCCAGCAATAAGATTTGGAATGACATGCAAACTTGAGCAGTCAGACCCTTAAAGCTGTCTGGAGGTGGCTCCATTTACTGCAAACACTTTATAGTTCAACAAGTAGAGAAAAAAACAATTTACTGCTGGACCTGAACCTTTTCACATTTTGTCATGTTTTAACTTTCAATCTGCAATATATCTTGGCGGATTTCTTGTGACTGACCAGATAGTTGCACAGATCTGTAAAGTGGGAGGAAAATGAGACATGATTTTCTAATCCTAATACAAAAAATAATAATAAATAGAAAAAATTAAATCTGAAAAGTGTGGTGTACACTTATATTCAGCCTCCCTGAGTCGATACTTTGTAGAACCACCTTTTCCTGCAGCCTCTACCAGCTTTGAACATCTAGAGCTCAGATTTTTGCTCGTTCCTTTTTGGAAAACACCTCAGTTACCAAGTCTTGCCACTAGCTACGTTTACATGGACAAAAGTAATTAGAATAAAGGGCCGATCCGAATAAAAATATGTCATGTAAACAAGCCAATTGGAATATGATGATCAGATTAAACTTAATCTGAATGTAATTGTAAACCCAATGAGGGGGTGGGGGGGGGGGGGGGTGGGGGGGGGGGGGGGTTATATAAACGCTTGTCAGGCTCGAGTTGTTCTGAATGTGGCAAACTAACCCGAGTGCACATGTGGGCCCGAAGTAAAATGAAATACGTCAGGAAGCAAAACGGTTGGGGCTCCCGATACAACCTGTTTCTGTTTGAAAAATTAAAAGAACTCAAAATTGTTGCTTACTCAGTAACTTTTCAACCGTAATTAGAATATGGTGCAAGCCTGGGCGCTTGGAAGACAAACAAACTCGTATAATACAGCTTTGTTTATTATTTTTGTTGTTTAGCAAAGATGGAAGTACTTCTTCTTCTTTTTAGAGGAATTTGATGACTGCGCATGTCAGAGTGGTTCTATTCTGAATAAAGTCAGGTGCATAGACACGCGCATCATGATCGGATTAATGGATTGTTTGCCCATATAAACAGTGCAATCCAATTATTCAATCCAAATTTAATTCATGAAATGTTGTACATGTAAACATAGCTAATGATTCTCAGTGTGCTTTAGGGCTGGATAAAATTATGAAGCAGTTTAAAGCGGTTTTAGGTTATAATACAGTATTCCAACATTTTGAACATCTGATAGAGCTTTGTTCAATCCAACATCTGAATATAGAAATAGTACAGCCCAAAAGCAAACCTGCCAAGACAAGGATGCTCACCTTAACTGACAGGCCAGCTGAAAAAAACATTCATCAGAGAAACAGCCATTAGGCCAATGGAGGAACGGCCGGATGTCACATCTTAGGTGCGAGAATCTGTTGACAGGATAACTGTTATCTGTGTGAGGGGACATAGCAGATTGGTGGAAAAGGTGCTTAGGTCAGCACTCACATGCAGAACCTACATGTCTAGCATCAGAATAACACTGCACATCACCCTGAACACACTGCCTCCTCTGTGACACTTGCTGGTGTGGAGGCTGTTCTTCAGAGACAGGGATACTGGACAGCGTCAATAGGTGGTGGATGGAGCTAAATACATGGCAACCCTGAGGAAAACCTGTTAGAGGCAGCAGAAGTCTCAAGTCTTCAGGACAACAACCTGTTAGAGGCTGCAGGTTGTTTAGCAACAGCTGTGCCGGCTGAGGCACAGACCTATTCTGTGTCGTGTCAGCCTGCTCTCTCCTATCTCCTCGAGGGGCTTCAGGAAGAAAAATGTGCCGAGGAGAGAGAACGAAAAGAAATGGTTTAGATCAAAGCTTATATGAACAAGTCAAAGTCCGGACCCAGATGAATTGGAGAATCTGAGGCAAGACTTGAACAGTAATGTTCACAGATACTTTCCTTTAAAATCTGAGTGAGCCTGAGCTAATCTGCAGAGATAACAGCGACATGATTTAAAAGACTCTCAGCTAAGATTGTAGCGAAAGGCAGTTTGACAGAAAAAAAGCTGTGGTGTTCAAAGTCAGCACTCAAGGGACAGTGTCCTGCATGTTTTAGATGTTTCCCTGATTCAACACACTTGAATCGATGGAGCGGGTCATTAGCAGAACTTGATGACCTGCTGAGGATGTGACTGCTCCACCTCATCCTCTGTGATGGAGCAGGGACACGTCTGAAAGGACCCTTAAAGATGGGACTCTCTGGAAGTATTAACCTGTAGATTTACGCACTACTCTGTTAGTCTGTCACATACAATCCCAGTAGTAACGCAGCGAAATTTGTGACCTTAACGTGAGAAAAGATGAAACAGTGGTATGAATACTTTTTGTCTTTATGTGTCTGAAACGATGCGTTCATGTTTGCCTTGTTGTTCTTCCAGACTGAGATGGACTGAGGCGGCGAGGGATGGAGTGGCCTGCCCTCCTGCCATCTTTCTTTTCCCTACACCATCCTGACCTCCAACCTGCGTCGCCCTAGAAGGCAGAGAATAAGAAACGCTCCTGTGCGAGACTCGGCTAACCAACGTGGTAAGCTGCCAGAGGGGCCGCAGTTAAGAAACGTGACACATTGGCCGCCCCTGCAGCATCAGGAGCCTCGGAGGGTCCCAGTCATGAAACCTTCGATCTCTGCCGGCCCTCCTTCTGGACTCCTGCTGGTCCTGATGTGTTGTCCCCTGCTGGGCCTGGTCCAATCGGCCAGCAGCAACAAGGCTGGCGACAAGGGACACCAGCATCTGGTCGACACCGACCCAGAGCGCTGCATGAGGCACCACTTTGTGGAGACCATCACGCATCCAATTTACAAATGCAACTCTAAGGTAAATCGTGACACCGATGTGTGCAAACAAACACTGTAAGTCAACCCGCTGTGTTGTTCTTCCTTCCCCGCTTTATTGAAATGTTCCACCTGAAACGTTGCAAATATCTTGGAAACAGATTGTTCCAAATAAAAACCTCAGGGGCCCGAAGAAAACTCCAGAACGCAGGCCAAAATGCTTGTATTACTCCTGCTCTCCACGTCTCGGGTCTCTGTGTCCTTATCTCCATCTCTCAGTCATTTAGACAAGTCACGCTTTGTTTCTCAGGAAAAGTGTGTGTGTGTGTGTGTGTGTGTGTGTGTGTGTGTGTGTGTGCGTGTGTGTGGAGTGCTGGACCCCGGCCATGCTGCAGACCTATTCTGTGCCTCAGCTGGGACTCGGCTTCTTGCCGAAGTGGACGTGTCGTGTCAGCCTGCTCTCTCCTATCTCCTGGAGGGGCTTCAGGAAGAGAAATGCGCCGAGGAGAGAGAACGAAGGGCGCCTGTGTGAATAATGACAAAGAGGTGCAGCTCCCATTCTGATGCTGAAGAGCGCTTAAGGGCAACGGCATCACGTGGACAGACCGGTGATCCACGGGGCTGCAGCAGACGTGCGAAGGCTTTTTGTGGAGAAAGGTGCTGTCAATTAGGTCCCTTTACTTTGTTGTGGACCACAGCAGTTGTTCCCCTGCTGCGAGTGATCTGCTCTTTGGTCTTTTTTAATATTGTGACTCTGAGTGCATTGAGCAGGTGGCCGAACCACAGCTCAGCGCAGGCAATGCCAGCTTGGCCAGCGTGGCTCCTCTGTGACCGTACACACAGAGCGGACTGGAGGAGCGGCAGCCGTTTCACACCTCAGCGTGTAAAAGTTTCCTGAAAACCCACCTTCTCTCTATGTGGCTGCGTGTGATTAAGGGGGGTTAGGGGTTAACATGGCTGTTAAAGTGGAAGGCTGGGCATGTCTGCTGCTCAGTAATGCAGTACCTTCCAAAATCCGTCTTACTCATCCAACCTCTTCACCTTTTTTTGCATCATAGAGTCAATGCATTTTATTGGGATTTGAAACTAGTTAAAGGTCAGTCACGTGAACATCAATATCCAGACTTTGCCAAAGGCTCATATTTAGGTCTGATTTTTGAGTGGACCATTCTAACATGTGAACATGTGATCTAAACCGTTCCCCTGTAGCTCTGGTGATGTTTGGGGTGGATTGAAGGCGAACTCCTTTGGAGCTTCTAACCAGTTTTCTCCCAGGGTTTCCCTGCATTTAGACCTATTCACCTTCTCATCAATGTTAATCAGTTCCCACATTCTTCCTAAGGCAAAGCATCCCCCCAGCACAATGTTGCCACCACCACGTTTCACCAAGAGTGATTGCACAGTTTTCCACCACACAGTCTTTTGCATGTAGGCCAGAGAGTTTGGTCCCAGTTGACCCAAGCGTCTTCTTAGCTTCACTCTCCATTTTATAAAGATGATTGAACAGAGTTCTGTGAGCTTCCTAAAGCTTGGTAAATTAACTATAAACCAAGTCTGCTTTAAACCTCTCCACAGCTTTCTTCCTGACCTGTCTGCTGTGGTCTGTTGTTCCCTAATGTCTTTAACAAACCTCTGAGGCCGGAAATAGAACATGTGAGATTTATGCAGAGATCAAATTACACACATACTTCTGAAGTAGTTGTACTGGACTTTATCTAGGGGTATTAGATTCGAGGGGGCTAAATGGAAATGTGTGCCCTACCTTTTCAGTGTTTGTGGTAAGGATTGCATCTTAAAAACATCAGTGGATTTATGTGGTCGTGCTGTGACAAAACGTAAAAAGGTTAAAGGTACATACATACCATTAGCTCCTACATTAGAATTGTCTGCAAAAAAATGTATTTCATGTTAAACAAATTTAACATATCACACAGACTGATTTTTAACATCATTAATATTAAAAACCAGGAAAAAACTACACAGATTCTGAGATTTGAATATTTCCAATGTTTACCATCTCGGGTTTGAAGAATGCTTTTAATTTCTCGCTTCATGTAAGATTTCTCCATGCTTTCTGCAGCAGAAACCCAGAGGCACTAGTACACGTCTCTATTTATGGCCCTGTTTCTCCAGTTAACCTGACAAACATCATGGGTTCTTGTTCTTGTCATCTGAGGCAAATAAAAGGTTATTTAAAACTGATAGAGAGGAACTTACAGCCGCTTGGTGATTGGCTGCTTTCTCTAGGCTGCTCAATAAGTCACGCAATGCGGTCGATGGACATCGAGGCGTATATGCGTAACTGAGCCGCTGTCAGTAAGGGTCAGTTACCACAACAGACTGACAGATCACAAACATGTACGACAAATTCCACAGCCTGTTTGTGTTCAGCTGTAGCATCCTCCCCTGACACGGGCATCTCTCATCAGAACGTGTAACAAATTTAAAACAGATCCTCCTTTTTATTACTAACATACCATATTCCCACTATTTAAGTATGTTTATTCAGTAGTGATGGTGGGGAAATCCATAGTATAAGTTTTTTGATAAAATCCCAGTGTCCCAAATAATTATTTTTAAAAAAAATGCACCCAAAGCCTTTTTTTGTAATTTAGATTTAACTTTTTTTGTTAATCAGAGATGGGGCTTTCAGTTTTAGCCTTCCTGCTTCCCAGGGCTATGACACAAAACAATGTGATAACAATGTCCATTTCTTTCAGCCCCTCTTCAAAATGCGAAAGACAAGGGAGCATGCTTTCCGTAGAATCAATAAACCACTACAGAAAGTACTCACCAATAGAACAACATTTATGGGCAGGGCAGCCATTGGAGCATTTAAAACAACTGAAACTGTCTGGACAAGAGTTCATCGTGTCAAAAAGCACACTCAGGATGACCGAAAGAGAGGTAAAAACATCTTCATGAGTTTTAGATCCGTAACAAAGAGTGGCATATCAGTGTTACCCAATCTACGGGTCAACCTGCCATTATGGGGTAACACCAGGAAAAATGGCTCCTCTCCTTTACCATCACTGAAATGTGTAGCGGCATTTCAGGGAGTGAGTTGTTTTCAGTAATAACTCCCTTCCCTGTGGTTTGCTCAAAGACAGCAGTCTGTCATTTTGCCTGCATTATTTTCACGTTAGTGGGTTTCATGTCATTGATTTACATAAATAAAAAGCAAGAAGCTAAGTTGCTTTGACTCAAGACATTTCTGTCACTCTAACTACATCTTCAGTGATACAACTAATTACAATCACTTCAGACAGATAAGAGACACATAAGCTCAACTGGCCTCATTTACTTAGCTTATTATCACTACACACACTGTCAGACTGCAGGGGGATTATTTATTTCAGGAAAATAAGCAAATTGGGTTATTATAACTAAAACAAATTACATTCACCCAATTTCCAAGCTGATCCAACTTGTTTTTATACTTTATAGGTTAATCTCAATTGAATTTGTCTTCAGGTTCCACACCACTAAATCAAACATTGGGGGTGATTAATTGACAGAAATACAATTATCATATTAAGTAATCTCTTATCAACAACTTATGATATACTTCATAAATTTTCACTATTTTTATTAAAACCATGTTTTTTTCCCCCTTTTCATTATTGCACTGCAACATCAACGTGAGATGGGGTCAGCTGGTTCAGGCCGATAGCGTTTACAACCACGTTTTACGGTTCTAAGTTCTCACTGGTCTCACAAGGCAAGGCAGACAGCATTTGACGAAACTTTAGGCTGCAGGAATGCATGAAAACTAGAATGGCTCCAATCAAAGTAAATCCGGTCACAACGTGTTCAAGTTATCCGCCCTGTTTTTCTCGGTAACTTTGATGAGAGTCAGTAAGATCCGTCCGGAGAAAGATTATTAAGCTTTTAAGGCTCGTTTGTCCTTATATAACTCAATCTCAACATGTGACGAGGAAGATGAGAGATCACCTTCTTTGGTGTTGCTGTAACCGCCAGCAGTCGCTATAGCTCAAGATTGCTCCAGTCGGCTTTACCTTACAGGCTCGAAAGAAGAGAGACAAAGAAAACTAAAGGCTACCAACTCACCAGACATTCCGTCAAATATTACTTAGACTTAAACTTAGACATGTTTCATTACCTCAAACATATGAATGATCATTAAATGACCTCAACATTGTGTCTGCTTGTTTAAATTTCTTGTCAATGGTTTTAACTCAACATAGTTGGATATCTATGTAGTGTCTTTAAAGGTCCCCAGGGCAAAATCAGGAGGCTATAACCATATCATAGTCCTCCAGCTCCAGAACACTTTCCTGGTCCTTTTCACTTCACTCTTCCACACTCTTGTTCGCAGCATGTGGCTGTAACTTGGCGTTTAAGGACTGTAGTGACCATTTAAGCTATTTCTGCTTTTATTCATAGCATTTTCTTCCCACACTGTTGCATTTGCATAAAGGATGAAGAACAGTTTATCGTTATGAGATTTATCATAGTTACTTTTCTGAAAGTATTCTGTGGCTCGGATTCTTTGGACCACACCGGTGACTCGGTTCTTCCTGATCCTGAGTCAGTGGATACATGAATGACAGCTCTCCGGCTGTTTTTGCGATGCATCCAGTCTTGAATGAATGGCGGGGCAGCAGCGGCGCAGACAGAGACAGGGCGAACAGAGGAGGGGAGAGTGCAATGGCCCGATCCTCGCCCACAACAAAGACAAATGGTCTTAAAGTGGCGACAGCCCTCCTGACGTTGGTGTGTGTGTGTGTGTGTGTGTGTGTGTGTGTGTGTGTGTGTGTATGACTATGCTATGGCCCCAGACAGGATTTTGTTAAAGTGGGTACACGGGTGGCGACACACAGCAGCTGACAGAAGGACATGACACAGGAGGCTGTTTAGGGTGGTGACAGGAATGCTTTGACCCACAGCAGAGCGCCAGTCGGATGGTCACTGCACTAATCAGGCTGATGCTTTGTGTGTGTGTGTGTGTGTGTGTGTGTGTGTGTGTGTGTGTGTGCGCGCCTTGCTTATCAGTCAACCTTGGAGAAGTCTTCATGCCCTCCTTCGCCGGCGCAGGTGTGGGCGTGTGAAACTGCTTTTGTTGCTAGCTCTCATTTTGCAGGTGCAAGGCACAAAGTAGGAGGCCAGAGAGGCGCTAGGAGTCAACTTACTGCCGGAGCAGACTCAAAGAATGATTAGTTGTGCTCAGAACCCCCGGACTTTATCTCCGACAGAACCAGATGTTGATGGACGCCTTATCTTCTCTTCTCTTTCTGCAGATGGTGTTGCTGGCACGCTGTGAGGGCCACTGCAGCCACACCACCCGCTCAGACCCTCTCATCTCCTTCAGCTCTGTGCTCAAACAGCCCTTCAAGAGCTTCTGCTCCTGCTGCCGACCACACACCTCCAAGCTGAAGGCGGTGAGGCTGCGCTGCGCCGGCGGGACTCGCATTACGGCCACCTACAGATACATCCTAGCCTGCAACTGTGAGGAGTGCAGCTGAGTAGGCAGCGGTTCCCTCCGACATCCCCAAGACTCTCAAGCTCCAGCATTTTTCTTGGCCTTGGACCTCGTTCTAAAACTGTTCTGAGTGCTCGGTTGATTTTTGGATGAGAAATGTGCTCCAAAAAATGCTGGACGTTAACAGTTTGTGGGGAATCAGATCCCCCTTCACATGCTCCTTATAATTGACCTGCAGCCCTGGGACACATGTAGAACATACTATACCGTCTCCATTATACGTGCTTTCAATCACAGTGAACCGTGCACAGCCTGTTTCTTCAGCTCACGAGGCCAAACACCACAAACCACTGATCCCAGGGGCCAGTTTGAGACCCTCCCCACCCGAGAGACACACTCCGCTCATTAAAGGCCTCAGTAATCCATTACACACACGCTCGCAAACCGCAGCGTGGCGCATAGAAGTATCTGTGACAGCTAAGCGAACCCCTCCCATGCATTTGACAACAAAACAACATGCCTCGTTAAAATGCGGCATGGGTAAAGGACGAGGCCCCCACACGCACGAGGGGGGTCCCGCATGAGCCCAGGTGTACGATGGGTCTATTACAGGAACATCTGTGCTGTTACTCACCCAATAACATTTAACACACTCCCTGCAGGCCTTCACCTAGCTGTGTAAAAACCTAACTGATGCTTACAGGAGAGCTCATCATGTGCGCGATAAAAGAGAAGCAGAGGGCGAAGTGAGCCCCGAGGTACAAAAAAAAACACGACCAAGGACGAACGTGTAACCCGCCCATGGTTGTTGGCTTGGACTGTGCCTAGACTGTCAGTCGTGTTAGTGTTCATTAAAAGTGTAGTCTTTTCGAGTCTTTGTGATGTTCATGTCAGCGTTGTTGTAACTGTGGCCTCCTTCATGCCAGGTTGCCTTGAAAAAGATTTTATTCCCCTCACACCTTTTTTCACATTTTGTTATTTATTGGGATTTTATGTGATAGGCCAACAGAAGGTAGTGCGCAGTTGTGAAGTGGAAGGAAAATGATACATGATGGATGTCAGATTATTAGTATTTTTTTGGTAAAACCATCTTTTTCAGAAAAGTATAGACTGGAATGTTTCTACTTTGCACTGTTAGCAAAAGTCTCCCTAGCAAAAACATTGAATTCAGGTGTTTCCTACGGCTCCCCCGGTGTATAAAACCCCCGCACCTCCAGTAGACTGCTTCTACAAACATTACTGTAAGAATATATTACTGTCAGGAGCGCAATGAAATTTTCCCATTGCTGAATAGTCCAGAGTCAACTGTCAGTGGTATTATAACAAAGTGACAGCAACAGCAACAGAGCGCACACAGGTCACCCATTTTCTCCAATTGTCACAGACTTCTAGACTTCATGTACAGAGATTGCATTGAGAGCTTCATGGAAAGGGGCTTCCATGGCTGAAAAGTTGTATCCAAGCCTGCATCAACAAAGGCAAACCAAAGCATCGGAAGCAGCGGTGTAAAGCACACCGCCTCTTGATTATAGAGCGGTGGGGACATGTTCTCCGGAGTGAAGAACACTCTGTGTGATGATCCAATGATTGAGTCTAGGTTGAGTAGTTGGCAGAAGAACAGCACTCTCCTGACTGCATAGTGTTGTGTCTAAAGTTTGGTCCGGAGGGAATTACGGTGCTGGGAAAGGTTGCCAAGGGTTGGGAACCTCTTAATGCTGCACTGTCTCAAAACGTTTTTGACAATTTTAGGCCTCCAACTTTTTGAGATATATAGGTTGGGGAATGATCCCCTCCTGTTACAACACGACTGCAAACCAGTACACAAAGACATGGATGAGGAGGTTTGGTGCGAAAAAAACTTGAATGGCCTGACCTCAACCTGATAGAAGACCTCTGGGAGGAATTAGGTTGGAGACTGTGAGCCAGGCCTTCTCGTCCAAGGTCAGTGTTTGACCTCACATATGCTCTTATAGAAGAGTGGTCAAAACAACCTCCTAAACTTTTAAGCAAGCCTTCCCGGAAGGGATTAAGATGTTATCACTTCAGAGGCTGGGTGGACATCATATTAAATCAAATGGAATAAGAAAGACTGTCACTCAGGTTTCTGTGTGTGAGGGCAGATGAGCAAATATTTCTGGCAATATAGCAGAGCTTTTTCGTGAGGAAGAAAGTCTTCTGTGATCAGCACGTGATCTGTCTTGTCACAGATTCTCCATTGAGTTTAGGTCTGGTCTTTACTGGGCTGTTCTAATGAATAAACTTGGATTTGAATCATTCCACTGTAGCTCTTGGTGCATGTTTATAGTTGTTGTCCTGCTGGAAGGTGGACCTCTGCCCCATTCTCAGAGTCTTTCACTGCCTTTAACAGGTTTTCATCCAGCATTGTTTCACATTTATCTCCATCCATCTTCCCCTCAACTTTCACCAGCATTCCTGCCCGCTGGGAGGATTGGGACACCGGTCACTCAGCATGATGGTCCCACCACCATGTGTCCGTGAAAGGGATCATATGTTGCAGGAGATGACAAGTGTTGGTTTTCTGACCCAAAGTGTTCTGCATGTAGGCCAAAAGGTAATTTGACCAGGTCACCTTATTCCACGTGTTTTTCATCTGTCCTCTACATGGCTGCGCTTTCAACATCCGCTTTCTTCTTGCAACTCTTCCATAAAGGTCAAATGAGTGTAGGGCCTGACGAATGGTGAACCTCTGCAGCTCCTCCAGAGTTACCATGGTTGCATCCTTTGATTAATGTTCCCCTTTAATGGTTAGTTTACATGGACGGCCATGTAATCTCTGAGTTTTAAACCACAACTTTCTCCCTGACCTGTCAGCAGTGCTCCTTGGTCTCCGTGATGCTGTTTGTTCACTAATGTTCTCTAACAAACCTCTGAGGCCCTTCACAGCAAAGCTGGACTTATACTAAGCTGACATCACCCAATACTGGACTGTAACATATAATTAGGTTACTTCAGAACAAAATAAGTTGTACTGGATGTATTTAGGGGTATGAGAGTACAGGATGTCAAGTACTGTACACAGCACTATATTATTTCTGCCGAACATCTAATTTTCATTCCCTACGTAGTAATAATAATGCCCTTCTTTGTGTTGATCTATCACATAAAATCCCAATAAATTCCACTGAGGTTTGTGGTTAAAATGTGAAAAAATGTGGTGTGTGTATACAAGGCACTGTTCAATTGCTGCTATTGCCCGTTGTGTATTGTTACTCCTTACATGTTCAAACATTGCTACAGTTGCTCTGCAAACGTCCGTGATACCTGCAACCATTCTCCTTACAGTCGAGGACGATGAATACAGTACGTTAAACTCTTACACGTTTCCCTCTGTTCGTGTGTGACTCATTCAGCCTTCAGAATGTCTGGTCCGTGTATCTAAGTGTAAAATATGTCAGTGTTGAAATTGTGGTTTTTGTATAATTAAAACCCTTAAACCACAACGTGTTCAGTGCTTACATGCAATAAGCTTTTTGTTGATTTCTTTTGTTCCCTCGTGTAAACACCATTGTCCTTGCTGCCTTTGGCGGTCATTGCTGTGCATAATCTCAGACTCATGTCCGCCTCCTCAGCTGTAGATGCTTTACAGAAAGGGTTCATTTTAAGTCGAAGCATGCAAGTAGTTTATGCATCTAAACCTGAACAAAGTTGGCAAAAATAAAACTGAAAAATAATGGTTTTGTGAAGGAAATACAAACAGGATCATTAAAGTAAAACCACAGAGTGTCGACATTTCACTCTTTTCATGGTCACAGTAGGATGCACAAGACTGGTTAAGCCTGGTTTACGTTCGAAGCTGCTTTATGCTCGATGCACGTACGTTCTGCGAGAAAATGAGATGTGCAGACACAAAGTCTGCAGCGTTTATGCTCCGTGCGGCTTTTCCTCCGAAGTAGCGCTATTCTTCTAGACTCTAGAGGGCAGCGTTGTGCTCCTACGCCAAAGCGTACTACACGCCACTACATGTCAAAGTAGAAAATCCAGTTGTCTCAAACATTTTAAAGCCTCTTACTTTTTTCCAAGAGTGATGGCGATTTCTGTCCAAGAGTTGTTACCAATTTGTCAATTACACTGATCTTTTTAGGCAGAATCATAAAGATGTCTATATTTTTGAACCTCCACCAGAAGGAGTGCTTGCTTGTTCGCCATGTTTTTCTGCACGGGACTGTTTAAACCACTAGATGGCACTACTTCCTGCGCATTGGACCTTTAATAACACTACTAATCACAAAAAGATAACCGGCTGTTCAATGAGCCTTAACAATCCAAGGTTTGCACTGACCCAGAGGAAAAGAAAACTGGGAATGAGTTCTCAACTTTGTCTCCTGTTTGTCTCTTGAGACCTAAAAGGGCAACATTTGAGGAAGAAAGTTTTCCTCTGGGGACTGCTGTCAGAGTGGTGGCAAGGTTAGGGTTAGAGCACCAAAGGTTTTCTACCAATAGGGGGTTTTCAGCTGACGTCACGCTCACGTGACTACTCAGCGCGTCCGCCATATTGGGTGGCAGTCGTTTCGCACCGTTGACCTGCGTTGTATGACGCCTTAGGCAGTATTGGAAGTGAACAATGGGGAAAACGTGTTTAATGGTTGGTTGCACGGCCCGTGGAGGTAGAGAACAACGCTCTTTCTATCGCCTACCAGCCGTAATAGTGAATCAATGTGAAAAAACAAAACAGCTGTCTGAACAACACCGTCACCTATGGCTGACACGGATATCCAGGTCCGATTTGGACGGTGTTAAGATGGAATACGCCAGAGTCTGCGGTGCTCACTTTGTCACAGGTAATTAACTGTTAAGTATTTAAAACATGTAAGAATATATTAATAATAGGGCTTGGGCGTTATGACTTATTACTTTCCGCGGCTGCCATGTTGACTGCCTCCGCCGCCTCTACTGCCTATGACTACCGCGTACTGTACTCCCTCTCTCAGCCGTGTTTTAATTTGATTATTTCACCTTAACTTGATTTCAACCATGGTAAACCGTTGCTGTATTGTGGGCTGTAACAGCGCAACACATGATCGCCATGGGAAAAACATAGAAACAGATTAATTTTCCACCGCTTTCCTGCCTGGAGGCGCAACCACGGAGAACAACTGTTAGTGATAACAAAGAGTCGTCGGCTCGCTTGGATCGCGGCTGTAAGTCGACCGAACATAACTTTCCACAGTATCCCGATGTCAATGAGAGTGTGTTCTAAACGTTTGAAACACATAGCAGCAAGTTAAAAGTCCATTACATGCGCGAGTGGTTGTTAGCACTGACGGTTAGCAGCTACTAAACTAGCATGTGCCAGAGCCCGTCTGAGCGCAGCTTACCTTTGAACGAGTTGCTGTGTTCCCACTGTTTGCTGGCTTTGTGAACGGCCTTCTGCAGCTCCTACCGGCGCCAATACGGTAAATACAACTTAATTTTTCACTGGTCATTGTTCTGCTTAAATAATTAAAGCCGCGAGCGGCGTCGATCGGCCCTGCAGCCAAGCGCCTTCGCGCACCGCCGGCCGTCAGCCACCGCAGAAGCATGCGCCGCATTTGCGTCGGATTGTTTACATTTTTACCATCTTATTAAAACTCACCCGTCCACGTATGATGGCGATTTCCTTGATGTACATAACCAGATGTGAACTGGTTGTGAGCCTCTAGATCCTTGTAAGCTCTCATTTCCTCAAGAGTGTGCAGAGGGTTTTCACCGAACACCAGGTAATGCACTATGTCGCCGTGCTCTACATTTGGCCAATCATCTGGATTACGGCTAAACAAGGCACTGTGGAGGGCATAGGGGTCCATATGGTCGATCACGGAACATTTCCTCAGGTATACGTCCTTATCTGGTCGCTCTAGCGTGCTGGCGTACTTATCCATTCGCGATACGATAATACGTGTACGACAACTAGAGATAAGGAAGTGTGCCACCCAATATGGCGGACCGGAAGTTGGCCAGTGACGTCAGTGAAAACCCCCTATTGTTCAATTCCCGTTTTTAGTTCCTAGAAAATATAAAAGTTGAAATTAAACTCCAGCAGTAGCCTGGAGTTTAATTAGGTTCAATTGTTACACCTTCTTATATTTACATTTCTTGTTTCAGTTTCAGACTTTATGTTTTTAGTTTCAAATCTGTTTGAAACTAAAATCTGTTTGGACCCAATCTGGCATGAGAGGGTGGGCAAACATGCAAACATGATCAACAGCAACAATGGGGCTTGGAGGATTTTCCCCATAATTTGCCAACTCTAGAAAGTCTCTTTCTAAGACTTTTCAGATAAAATTGTCACCAATCACATTGATAAAAAACATATCTGACAGTTGCTTAAATTTTCTATCATCACTTTTAGGCATGTGTAGTCAATGGAGAGGTAGTGCCCCCATGTGTTAAATTGTTGTCTTTCTGCTTGGTGTTGAGAATAAGGATTATCAGCACTGCATTTCTCAGATGACTTCCTGCATTTTGACTCATTTGACTCTGGTAGAAACAAGGGTTCAACAAGTGGGCGCCCTTCATGCAAAGTCTGCCACTCATAAGATTTGTAGTAATATGGAGAATTAACAGTCATGCTTTCGGTAGAGATTTCCTACAACCACAAAGTAACCCCTTCGCTAAAAGTCAGTGTCTGGACTGAGAAGTACAAGAGGCACCAGTGATCAGGTAAGTTTCAGCTTTTGTCAAACTATTTTGTTGCAGACCAGAATGCAGTCTCTAAAGCACTCTTTACTCCAATTGGCTACTACATATTAGTTTATCTACATGTGCAGTTAAGTCTAAAATAAGTCAAACTCCTGGCAGATTTAGATTTAAAGGAGCACTAAGTAATTTTCGAGTGGCACTTCCACACAGGACCTACATATCTCTTTATAAAACAAGTGATGAGTATACAAGTAGAATGACCCAATAATCTAGTCAGTTCTTTAAGATGACACATTATATTTGAGGTGGTTAGCCAGAGTTAAAACGGTAAATAAGGTTTTTCTTCAATAAGGCACACAACTTGTGCATAGACAACAAAATACAGAAATAATGGTTTTCATACTAAACATGTCCCTTCTATATGTCCGTGGGCCAGAATCTGTAGGACGTCTCCTTAAGAAGTTTCGTATGAACTGTCAGGGGGCAACTTTCTTGCAATTGGATAAGTTGCTACACATAGCAGTGATCTCAAAACATCAGTGTTCCCATGTTTTCAGTTGCACATTAATAAGTTATAGCCGATAAAAAATCGAAACTGTTGCACGCCGGTGCAAGAGGTCACATGATTCGAATTTTGCTGCTCAGCCAATCAGATTGCTGTATTGTCAGCTGTGCGAGTTTAACCAGTTCATCATGGCTGCGCCCGTAAGATGTTTGTATGCATCTATTTCCAGACGAAGAAAGCCCAATAATAGCAGATCAGTAGGCTAATTAACATGAGTAAGGATGAACTGAAATACTAAGACATCTAACCAAGGAGAAAAGTCTAACAGAGATGTAACCAGGGGCGGTTCCAGACAGGGGCCAGCAGGGGCCAGTGCCCCTGCAGAACTGGTCTTGGCCCCTTTACCAAAGATATGATATTAAATAAATTTTTTACAATGACATATGCTGACAAAGATACTGTAACTGATTGGTCACTTGGACCAATTGTATTTTTTACCTTTACAGTTTTACTCTAACAATAATTAAAACATTAAGCTGTTTCACATTTAGCTCCTGTTTAGTTTTTTAGTTTTTTTTTTTTACCAATGTTTTGTTCTTTGCCCCCATGAAAAAACACTGGCCCCACCCTGGCCCCCCTGCTAAATTTGGTGTAGAACCACCACTGGATGTAACGTAAATTATACTAAACGTACTAAGACCAGAACACAAAAATAAACTAAGAAGCTAAACACAATATATATATTTGTATATTATTCCACTCCCGCTGTACATTTGCATGATCATTCAGGTCACCCCATCAACTCCAACTAAATGATGGAGTTGAAACCATGCAATCGAAATAGGAAAACTGCCGGAATCGTTAGAATTAGCGCTAATAGCAGTTTTGCCTAAACCAGGGAAAGACCCGAAGGTATGTAGTTCATATAGACCTATTTCACTTCTATCTACAGACTACAAAATGTTTTCTAAAATACTTGCTCTGCATCTAGGGAAACATATCCTAGATTTAATTAATTTAGACCAAACTGGATTTATCCACAACCGCTCACCACTTCACAACGTCGGGAGACTTTTTAACGTTATACATGTATGGGAAACGGATAACTCCCCAGTAATAACCATATCCCTAGACGCAGAGAAAGCCTTTGACCGCGTAGAATGGCCCTATCTGTATGAGGTAATGAATAGAATGAGTTTTGGATCTACTTTTTGTAAATTGGTCAAGATGCTATATAGAAACCCCAGGGCCCAAATATAAACAAATAATGAAATTTCTCCTAAAATTGTGCTCTCGCGCTCTACGAGACAAGGCTGTGGTCTCTCCCTTGTTATTTGCATTAGCAATAGAACCGCTGGCTGTGGCAATTAGATTGCACTCCTTAATCAAAGGGAAACAAATAGGAGGGGCAACTCACAAAATTTCACTATATGCAGACGATGTCTTATTTTATTTAACGGAACCCGATATATCAATACCACCATTACTAGAAACAATAATGGATTACAGTGCTATCTCGGGATACAAGATTAATCTCAATAGGAACGTAATCATGCCGCTTAATGTAGCAGGAAATACAATATCGACACACAATATTCCCTTCCAATGGAGTCAAGAAAAGCTAACATACCTAGGCCTTCAGATTCGCAACGTTCGTTCGAGGACCTTCTCATTGAAGTATCTACCCCTACTTAAAAAAACAGAAGCAGAACTCAGCAGGTGGGCAAATCTCCCCTTGTCGTTGTTAGGTCGTATCAACTGCATTAAAATGAATATCCTAACAAAGTTTCTTTTTTTGTTCCGAATGTTACCCATTGCTATACCTAAATACTTCTTTAAGCAACCAAACTCAATGATATCTAGGTATATATGGAGGAACAAGACCCCTAGAATTAAGCTAAGAGTTTTATACATACATATATATATATATATATATATATATATATATATATATATATATATATGGGGGAGGGAAGTTTGGGGATAAGGTTAAACCTAATAGATGCTTAATGTAAAACTGGCCATGTTTTGTGTTATAAGAAAATTTAAATTATTTATTTATTTATTTATTTTGTTCTCATGATGTGTATAAATATGTACAAATGTTTAAGGATGGAATTATATAAGTATATGTATATAGATAAAAGAAACATGTCTATCCTCACAAATATGTGAATCAAGAGAAGGGTTAGATGGAAGGAAGGTGGGAGAAAGGATGAAACTTTAGAGAAGGGAGGGGAAAAAGAAAAAAGAAAAAAAAAGTTTGATGTATAACTGGCCATATTATGTGCTGCTATAAGAAAATTCAATAAAAATAATGTTAAAAAAAGAAGCTAAACACAACAGCATAATATTAAGCTCCAAATTATAACAGAAATGCACTAAATATAGAAGGCCCCTTCAGAAAACAAGAAAATGCTGAAAACATAAACACAAAAGAAAACCAAAACCTAAATACCTGGACACAGTGACCACTTTATTGTTACAGTAAAGTCTTTTGTTCTCTCTAATAGAAGCAGTGGGATGTGACCTTGGCCTGTGATTTATTGCAGAAACCTGGCAGTTGTGAAGGATCTTAGCTCAACCTCATTGCCAATATGTTGTGGATTTTCTTTCAAGAGTAAAAAACAAAAGCAAAGCACTTACACTTATTAAAAAGGATTGTTGGGAAAGATCTGTTACTCCAATATGTATATTGTAACTTTGAAGGCTCTGACAATAGGCTATGATTTGAAAGTCCAAATAAAATTGAAAAAAACACTTTTTTATTTCCTGAATTGTAAAGTAGCTCTTGATTGTAATTGACAATCTCAAATCACCATGGCATCTTGGTGATGGGTTCATTTTTCTCTGGTCTTAGGTCCAAGAGCCATTTTCATCCTTTATAATTTTATTAGCATGCATTTAAAATTCAACTACAGGCTGCTCAAGTGCGAGCCACCAGAATCAACAAAGACTTCTGGATAGGTTTTGAAGCGTTTTTAGAAAGAACTGAACAAAAATCTGGTTGCCTCTGATTTAATCCTGTTTGCTATATAGAAATACATTGTTAACCCTCTTTAATATCTTCCTCTGGGGGAGGCAGATGTACAGGTTCTACTTAATCAGCTGGAAGACCCATGAAGCCTTTCTAAAGCTGCTCCAACATTGATTGCAACATTAGCATCTACAATGAAATTATTGGCACTACAACAAACAAAACACATGGCAAGACTTTAGAAGTCTTTGTACCTTATAAAACGTTCCCTAATAAATGGATATTACCGAACACAGGACAATAACATCCTTGTTTTTAGACAGTTTCTGTGAATTCACTCTTTATCAAATAGTCCTATAGTTGTTTGCTCTGTAGAAGATTTAAATTTAAAAGATAAATATATCTAAGTTCAATATGGAATATAATTCAAACAGAATTTCTTTGTGCTGTAAAAGTGTATTTATATTTTATTAGCCATACAGTACAGTGGTGGGCACAGTTAGCCATAAAGTTAGCTTTGCACACTCATATTCCACAAAATATTTGCTTCACTACCGTTAAACATATGCTAAATAAGGAAATTTGAGGATGCTACTGCTAGCTGATAACCGATAATCAATTTGAGGGGATAGCTATTTTCATTCAAGATAAATTACTTTTACACGGCAGTGGAAGCATTTGAGAAGAATGTTCTATCCCTCTTTACCCAGGCAGCTGCGTCTTAAAAGAAATGTGTGGGCTGAAAGCCAGTGTTGTCGGTTCTTGCAAGACAAAAAAACAACCAGCTCTATGAAAACAAACAAGCCCAAAACAAGCCCAACAGGCAACCCACCACACTGCAATACAGAGGCTGCTTTGAAATAGTACAAATGAAGGGAGCCCAAAGTTACTAATAATAATCAGACTTGGCAATACTGCTGGAAGCTTGGAGCACGGTATTGAGCATTTCTGGAGGTTCCTTTTCCCATCTGTCATCAGACTCCTTAACAAACATGTAATAAATCATTGGTTTTTGGATTACTTATTGTGGTAAGATCAATATAGTTAAATTTATTGTGCTCTATTTTTGAATATAAAAGCATAAATAAAAAATGGTTCATTGGCCATTGCTGTCCTGAAACATGCTTTCCTATCCATAACGCACTGGTTAAATGTCCCTCAAGGATTGCCATATATTAGACAGTAAGTTGGCCAGTGTTTTGTACGGAAGTGTTGGAAAAATTATAGTCCGCTGAGCCATACAGGGACCCAAAAGCCCAGCTCTGAATAGTTCCTCCACATGTGGTGCTGGTAACAACCCAGAAAGCTCGGTTACACAACTAATTAAAGGCGACAGCCACCAGACTTCTGTCTGAATGGTTCAAGAGGAAGACATCACACTGTGGTGCACTGTTTACTCTGTTTTAGAGCAATATGAGCTGACAATTTTAAGACCGCATCATAGCAAGAAGAAGAAAGGTAAGTAGAAAACAGCACAGCGATTAACATGGTGTTCTTGTGACTGTTACTGCTGTAGAGAAACCTGTGTGGATGTGCAGTGAGAGCCAGGAGAGTGATGTAGATGGCAGATGGATGTCTTGTGACCATTGTTAGCATACTTACACATATCAAAATCCTATATAGTGTAAGCCAACTGGTCCACAAACACTTTGTGTGTGTCCTGTATGTCAATGTGGCATTAAGAATTGTTGTCTTAATGCCAAAAACAGCCCAAGAGATACTACTTTCACAAGTGGAGCCTTACTGCTTTCGTCATAGTGCTCTGCTTGATTTATATATGCAAGAAGCTTTATTAGATTTTATGCTCGGACTATTCCATGTTCAATGTACACTGAAACAGCAAGGTAGAAGATGAGATATGATCATTCATGCATTATACCACATTAAAATTACAGTTTTCATTGTTAACCATATTGGGGGTACACTTTGTTTTCTGTTAGGAACTCTTTGCAGCAAGCACCAGTGACAAGTCAAAGCACCCTGCCCCAAGAAAGCTGCTTTAAGATACTAGTATGTTGAACTGTTTATCAGTGTCTACTCTCTGAGGTGTATAGTATTTAATATCTAGTCACTACTGCAAAGAGTTTTAAGAAACAAATACACAAACAAATCTGCAACTGAACTTTTAATTTCCACCCCTTGCCAACAAAGCCATCTCATGAATTAGACTGGATATATTTACCAGTATGTTTTTGTCATACAGACCAATCACATCCACAACTTTCAAATGCAAGACAGGCACATTTCAGATTGAGCCATATTGAGCCGCATAGGTCATCGTCAAATCCACAAAAATAAAAAGTATGTTAGATCTCACATTGGATTAAAACAATTACAGTATTGACTCGTTTAGAGCTACTGTTTGTCGAAGATGAGATGCAGATAACTGGGTTATGTGTGACTGTGTAGTGTGCTGGCTAGTCCCAAACGTGGAAGAGTATCCAGTAACACCGGAAGATTTGGAAAGGTGTTAATGTTATAAGAGTACCAAAGACACAATCGGGATGAAAACAGAAAAAATAGTGGCGCTTATGATACCAGAGGTGAAGGAAGGGTGATGATCAGAATGTATCAGAGTTTGTGACATGAAGGATTGATGTCTGAGCAGAGAACCCAGGTGGCTCTTCCTTTTATAACAGATCCCTGTGGTCACTTGACCTATACAACGTTTATGGCCAAATAGATGCTTATTCTCCACATCAGCTGGTAAGAATCTCTAAAAACTGGGAAGGAATTTCAGTGAAGACACAGGATAGGAGTTTCACAGCAAAGCAAAGATAAAAGTTTGATTCTTGTTTACATTAATTTATTCCTCTCTGCTTCCGATTCTTCTTTATTGGTGTCTAATGGAGCCTGTGCCACACTTAGAAGTGATTTAATGTGTCTCAAATATACCCCAGTTCATTTTCTCAACGGTTGTCTTTTACTGACATTAACTGTATTTTACTTCTTGTTCCTTAAAACTGCAAGCACGTCCCACACTGCAACGCAGGATATTCAGACTACACCTAACTGAGTAGGCCACAGGTGCTTACATGTGTGTACATATTTTTAATGAAAGTATCAGGAGTATATGTTGTTAGTTGCTGTTGTTTCTTAAGATAGGCTGTGGACCACAACAACAAAAAAATTCACAAACAAGCAGACAGCTGTTACGGACAGGTGTGCATATACAATGCGTGTACAATGCGTAGAAGTAACTTCTTCTATATTTCATCTTGAAATGAAGTGTAGAAGAAGACTTCTAAATAAATATGTTTTTGTGTGAATACATTTTTATTTATATAATTAAATTAGCAGTTTTACATTTTAAATTTGACAAAGGAAATGTTTATTTACACATCTTTATGGTGTGGAGAACAACACTGTCAGACCGTCATTACATTTTTCATGTGGCGCACCCCCTAGTGGCAGCTCTCGCGCCCCCAGGGGTTCACGAAAGGGGCGCACCACACTTTGGGAACCCCTGCTGTAACGTGTTAGCTACCACACAGCCCAACCATACTTCAAGCAAAAGAAAACCTTACTTTTCCCCTAATCCAGCTTTCTTTCCGCCAACTTTCAGGCCTCTACATTTCAACCAATGTCTCAGTTGTTTGACGCTGTGCTTCTCGATTGAAGCATCTTGAAATGAAGCTCCTGGGACATCCTCATCTCCCAAAATTATTGGTGTTGCAAACGTTGCCATTTCTCGATATGTAATTTGCTTGTCCAACTGTCTGGAGAACCGGAGTTGATTTCCCGGGGGGAGGGGGCTGGAGCTAATCAGACAATTTGAGAAATGCAGGCAGAAGTCACGTGAGACGGAGCTCAGGCATTGCCAACTTGTAGTAGCCCCGTGATAGCGCTGACAAATGGCGTCTTCTCAGCTTTACATTTCTCAGATTCAAGCAAACCAAAAAAGAAGAAAAACAAGGGTGAACATCAGTCAGACCTCTGAGTGTTGGAGCGAACTTAAGGAAGCAAAGGGGCAATAAGTCACATGGAGGTTGCCACTTTCATGTTAGATGTAAAAAATTAAATAAATCATATAAAAAAATCAAAGAAACACTTTTTAATCAGTGTATAATATCAAGTGAGTTAAACCTCTGGATTATTGATCAGGTCAGGTCAGAAGTTGCATAGACAGTCCAACTCCAGGATTGAATTGAATTTCATTGTTTTATTAGTTCTCTCTCTCTCTCTCTCTCTCTCTCTAAATATATGTATATATATATATATATATATATATATATATATATATATATATATATATATATATATATATATATGTATATATATACATACATATGTGTGTGTGTTGTGTATCACATTTCGATACCAATACTAAGAAAAGCCATTCAGACAGAAACATTGACATTAAGGGAAACATAGTACGTGAAATTAAATTGCCCAGAAAAACAAAGTTTTGAGTAAAACTCAAGCTCCAACCCTTAATCAGGTTACAGTGAGAGAGCATGAAGCTGCTGCAGAGCTGTAAAGCTCCCTTAGTGACAGACTGCTGCATCCTAAATGCTTAAAGGAGCGTTATTGCAGATCCTTTAGAACCCTCAATGCTTCCAACAACCTTGAGCACAATAAGCTGTTTACTGAAAGTGAAAATAATAATTGTGTAAATAATTGCAGGCATATAAATAATCTGTTGTTGTTTGCATTCACAAAAATACAGACATGTAATTGTGCTCTGCCTACATGTTCCTACCTTTGCTGTGGTGGGTCACAATTTTTAATAACTGTATCATCTTATTTTCCTCATGTTGTAAATTTGGCAAAACTGTACCATGTCTTATTGTTACTTATTCATTGTTTTTTATCTTTGTGTGAATCTGCATGCCTCCATTTTCCTTTCATTTTGCTGCTGATGCACCTAAATTACCCCTCAATAAAGGATATCTCTATTCTAGTCTATATTTTACAAGGTTCCATTGAATAAATGTTAGTGTTTTACTGTATACATTTTAAATGATATAATACACAGAAACAAATAGTGGCTTGTAAAATGTTTCAGTGGCTGGTAAAACGTTTTGTTGTTGTTGTTTTTTGAAGAAAATCTTTATTGCCATCAATGTTTGAAAGACCAACCAACAAATGATTTGCTTGTTTTTGAGAAAACAAAATAAATTCAGCCTTTTTATTGACATTTTGTTGGACTGCAACTTTCTACTGAAAGCAGAAACTAAAATCCTTTCTTTTTATGCTAAGGTACAATAAAAGGATAAAGAAAGCCCAAGACCTGCAGGGTGCCAGTGTTGCTGCACAGCCTCTTTTTGCAGGAGTCCCATCAGATCGGGTTAACCTGAACCAGCCTGCCTCGAGTATCTCTCAGCTCAGCCAGGAGAGCAGAGCTCTAACGCTCTCCGGCTCCACCGTCCTCATCTCGGCTCCCGCAGCCTGTGCAGATGTCTTTGTTGTGCTCGGAGCGGAAACGTTTACACGCTCCATGAAACGGCGTAATCCTCCGATCGGCGAACATTTAAATCCCGAGTACTTGTGACAGCTCGGCCCGCTGCTTCACACGTGAACCTAATAAAATCCTTTTCTCTTTGACTCCGGAGATTAATTTGCCTCTGTCTGCTGTCTCCTCTCAATGTGGCTCTCCTTTATCAAGGCTCTTACTCAAATGCACACACACAGAGCAGAGAGAAGGCCTTTTCGTACAAAAAGCACACGGTATAATTATCTAGGAGACCTAGTGCAACAGAGTGACAAGATAATGGCTGTCAGGCTGATTGGAAATGTTCTCTTTTCAGAGTCTGATGGCAGGAAGAGAGAGAAAAGGATGCTTATCATACTGTGGTCTGGCTTATTTAAATTGCAAAATATCATTCCTCAAATCCTGATGTTTTTTTTTCTTCCTGTATCCAGGTGTGAGGCAACCTGGCAGACAGATGTGATCTTTTTATAACCCTTTACTTCAACAGTCACCACACACTCCTCCGTTCCTCGTGCTAATCATAACCATCTGATCGTTTATTTTTAAAAAATCATAGATTTTTATTGGACTGCTCCAACGCTGCCTCCTCATTAAAGAGAAACTCACGTCTCCGTGTTTATTATTCCATTATAATCCCAGACATGGACAACAGCCATGTGCTGGAGGGCTCACAATATGACTATTCACCGCCTTTCACGTTTACTACTTTGAGGCCTGTGATTAAGCTGTCAGCACTATTTTACTGCGAAACAAATCTGGACAATTATGCCGAAGCATTGAAAGCGTAGATTCGTGGGGTTTGCATGTCTGTCTCGAGACAATAACCATTTACCCATGTGAGAGGTAAAGAGATTTGTAAAAGTTGTGCTTGGTGTTTTTATTTCACTTCTTGGTTTACTCAGACTGACCTTCATCGCCCGAGAAATAAAGAGAACATGAGCCGGTTTGATCTCTAAATGCTCCCTCTCCTGAATCCACCGCTCTTATAATATTTAATAAATTAATTAAGATTTATTTGTATTTGATACAGATCCAGGTAATTTGAGAGTAGACGTATGCCGATAACAAACCTCTTTTCATCACTTGAATGCAATCATTGCCATGCATGCACTGGCATACTCTGGGTTAAAGGGTTTGTCCAGATTATTTAAAGCAAGGTTTGATGACTTTATCAGAAACAGTTCCCTTCCCTGTTGTAGAAAGACACCATGTCACTCTGGGTGTGTTGAAAATGAATGAATCCTTGGGGTGGGGAAAGTTACCAACAGTCAGATGTTCCTCTGTGGAGCTGCATAAGCAATTCAAAAGGCTGAAACTGAAAATGCTCATATCAGTGGTACACAACGCTTCATAGGGGGAGTGGTGGTCTAGTAGTTAGATCAGGGCTCTTGCGTCCTGGAAAAAGGCCACGAGTTCCCCGGTTTGAATCCCACAGACTGCCACTCTGGGTCCCTGAGCAAGACCCTTACCCTAGAATGCTCCCCGGGCGCCGCACAGAGGCTGGTCTCTGAGTGGCGGATTAAATGGCCTGTCTAGAAAGTACAAACATTTCAATGACAAATAAAGATGTTAATAATTGACAATTTCACAAGAGACGGTGGTTTCATTTGCTGCTGCTTCATCCGAGTTTCTATGTGAAATTACCTCGGTCAAGCCTTTCATCTGCGTCCCCCCGCCAGATGTGCTATAACTCATGAGTCCGCTCTTGCTCCATCAAGAATGAAGGAAACCTCTGCATTTTGCTTCATCACCTTTCTACAGATGCATCTGACTGGTAACTTCAATAATTTTTCATGCAGATATTCAACAGAGCAAAGCTCAATCTAGTAATATTAAACAGCCACAATCTCAATAGTGAACAGCAACTGCAAACTGAATTACTTTTAGGACAAACCTGATATTTTATGCAGCAAAGATTAATGAAATTGTTCTCTTTGAGGACAAGATATGAATATTTGCTATGTATGGACCACATGGTCAGGCTGCCATACTCAATTTTGGCCTTATTGTTGCATGCCTTTCAAACTCACCTATAGGAAATAAAAGCCCACATCTTAAACTTCAGTGATGCAACACAGCCTGGCTGTACCTGAATAGAAGGTTCAGCTGGATGCCTGGTGAATATTGTTCAGTCATAAATCAGGATCTCAGACAAGAGATACAGCAAATATGACTATAGAAATGTAATATCCCTGTCACATTATCACATTTTATTTTAATTGCATATGAACCAAGGGTGGAAATTCTATGTTCTTGTTGGTCGGGGACAATAAATAGAGAGATTTCTCAAGAGCTTTTTGGGGTTAAACATAAAAAAAAAATCCAATTCCAGTTGTGTGTCTTTGCGGGTGTTAGCTGTTGATACAGTGGACCAAACCATTGTAGCGATAATGGTGGGGGCTAAATATAAATGCAGTTTTGTCCACATGAATTGTGGATTTTCTTTGTTTTATTTTTTCATTTCTGTATTGTTGAAAAATACTGGCCCCTCCAATAATTTGTTGGGGAGGGCCAATCCACACATTTCAGCCAAAAAGTAAGGTGCCCTGTCCTGGTGCAGCGAATACAATGGATTTATTCATCTTAACCAACTGGCACAATTCAGAATGGGTGCACAGACAATCATTTTCCAAAGAGGTAAATGACCTAAATATTCTGTAAATTTTCCATTTCTTAATTTCTTAATCTCTTAACACACGCTTGTCAATACATTGTCTCGTTTAATGTTCACTGTTCTTACCTGCCTTAGGACAGCGAATGCAAATTAGCTGCTGTGCTAATTCTGGCATATTTACATTGATGCTTTATGCTGACATGTTGATGAATGTGCATTGTCCTGCATTCACAGTTCCAGTGTTTTGAGGTTTTGTTTCCAGCAAAGCCTGATATAAAGTTAGAAGGAGGTCATTTTTGGCTAATTTCTTTGGTTATTTGCGTTGGCCAACCAGAAGGAAATTCTTGAAAAATGCTTTGAAACCGTAGAAGACGGCACATCTATGTGAGCTGGGGAAGCATAATAACATTCAGCTAGTCTTTGTTTGCAAAATTGAGGGTTTCATGAGCGTGTAATACTGATTTAATAGACCAAATACACGAGAGAAAATATTGCCTAAAAGAGCCTAATGAGGAGGTTCTTGAGCCAGGACCACCTGAAAATGCTTAGTTGCAAAAAAAAACATCAAAAGAAGTTCTGCTTTAGTAAATTTGGTATTAAACCAGTACCAAATGTTGTGATCTCAGGATAAAGCTTCATAGATATTAGACAGTTGTACTGATCTGTTGAGGTTGTAAGAGGCAAATAATTAAGACTGTATCAGATAAAGTTAGAACATTGTATCGGAGGCAGACATACAGTCATGTTCAACAAATTAGAATATACATTTTGGTGAGGCTCATTTGACGTCTATTTATATAGCACCTATCATTTATATGTCAGTGCACATGATTTTTATTTTAAATACATCTTTTAAAATTAACAACTTATCAGCAGGTATTAAACATACTTTTCACAAATCCATATTTCTGTTTTTTTTATTGGTCTGATGAAATATTCTCATTAGCTATAGGCACAAAATCATCGTAATTATCATAAATAGAGGATGGAAAACATCAGTGACTGTATAATTAATCTATATGTGCTTCAGTTTGTGAACTGAGTTACTGAAACAAACAAACTTTTCCATATTTATATATATATATATTTTTAAATAAGACTGCAAATAGAAAGGAAGGAAGATGGAGACTGGTGGGGTTTCTCATTGTGGCAGCAGGAAACCATTTATTTGACCTAAACCATGTTAGAATAGCTTCAAAATGTCTGCAAGACTCAAAGTGGATGAAAGGTTTTTAATGATCTCAGGCTGCTGCTGCCCTCTGCTGACAAGTCCCATGACGCACCATGTGTTCGCCATGGTCTACATGACTGCAAACAGAGCTGCAGCGTCACCTCATGGACATTATTCAGCCAGTACAGGAAGTAAATATGTATAACTGTGTAATTATACATGTTTAAATAAATATGTGTACATAAATAATATGTTTGGAAGACGTGTCAGACCACCAACTATACTGGAACCTCATACAAAAGTAAACTGTCGGGAAGTGTCTTGATCCTGGGCAAAACAATGGGCACGACCTTGCAAAGGTATCCGTACCCACTGAACCATAACACATTTTGCTCGTTATAAGCACACACATTAGAGTATGTCATTAGGTTTTTATGACAAAAATGTGTGCGTAAGTATGAAGTTGAAGAAAATTAATATTTGTTTTTTGTAACTTTTAAGCGAATCAAAAGGCTGGCACACTGCTTAACTCTATTTTCCCCACCAATGTCCACCCAATCCCTAAGCCTATATCCACCGGTCCAACCAACCGACACATCCTAATCCCCTTCTTAATTATCGTAACATTAACAAGTCAAACCAAGGCCTAATTACTGCCAAACCTTTAGAATCAATAAAATTGCCCTAAAAATCGCCGCAATGTGAAATATGCTAAGAGATCTAAAAAAGTAACAACACATTCCGCAAATGAAAGAAGTTCAGCGACAGATGAGAAAAGTCACTGACATCTATCGATCACTAAATGAGCACAAAGCCTAAGGTTTTGGGACTCCAGTGAACCATAGCATGAACCATTATGGATAAACGGTGCACCTTCCCAGGAATGGCCGACCTACTAAAATTACTCAACAACTCCTCCAGGAGCTCCCAACAGAACCCAGAACAACATCTGAAGCAGTCTAGACCTCGCCTGCTTCAGGTAAGATCACTGTTCAGGATTCAGCAATAAGAAAGACACCAGGCAAAAATGACATCCAAGGGTAGAGGGTAGAGTTCCAACACCAGAACAACTGCTGCCCAAAAGAGGTCAGAGGCCCATCTCACATCTGCCAAAAAAACATCTTGATGACAAATTTTGAATTTGCCATTTTTAAGACAGGCTAAAAGAAATAGGCCCCTGCATTACATCATATTTACACCCCGGCAGTGGGGGTTCTAGACCAAATTTAGCAGGGGGGCCAGGGTGGGGCCAGTGTTTTTTCACAGGGGCACAGAACAAAAAATTGGGGGGGAAAAAAACTTAACAGGTCAATATTTTATCGTTTAATATATTAAGTAAGCCAAAGTGCCAATTGTGTCTCTGGGACTGCAGGTTGCAGACCCCTGATCTTTTCTCAATACGGCGGGAGCTTAACGTGAAACAGCTTTTTAAGTATTGTTATTTTTATATATATATATATATATATATATATATATATATATATATATATATATATATATATATATATATATATTTTTTTATTATTATTTTGTTATTTTATTAAACATAAACGAAAAAAAATAAAACTGATCCGAATGACCAGTCAGTCACGGTATCTTTGTCAGCATTTATCATCCTAAGAAATTTAATATCATGTCTTTTGTACAGGGGCCAGGAACAGTTCTACAGGGGCACTGGCCCCTGTTGGCCCCTGTCTAGAACCGCCCCTGCACCCCGGGGAAACAGGAAGTAATGGTTGCAAATTAGTAGTCTCTAGAAACTATAATCAACTCAAGAAAGCGAATCACAATTTCCAAAAGGCTTCAGTTATATTTATTCAGAAAGAATTTGTGAGGTGCTTCAAATGAACTGGTATAAACCAACAGTATAAACCAAATATGATTTATATTTATATAAATGTATTTATTTATATACATTTATCTAATATGAAGCCAAAATGGAAAGGTTTGTGAATGATTAAGAACCACCTTAAAACTCCTCATTAAATATGTGAAATACATCAATTTAAAGGGGCCGTGATTTCAGTTTACTGTGATTGCATCTTCCGTTCCCACGAGGCTCTGTAACTAAAATAAAAGAAGGAAACACGGCAAGCACGCCGTTTCTGATTGCATCATCGCTCGGTCAGGGGAACATTTCTGCATTTACATGTTCACCTTCTCCTTTCCTCCGCGGTCTCATCCACACTGCCCTACTCCCTCAAAGGACAGGGACGTGCTAGCCTGGGACTTTAGTAGCTTATTCCATAGATGAGGATTAGGATTAACCACAATCATGCTCAGATTAAGCCAAGAGGAGAACCTTAATGTTTATCCAGTCCAACTAAAAATGTGCACTATAAATGTGTCGGGGCATTGCATCTTAAACAAAAACCTAAGCAGGTTAAGCAGAGAGTTTCTCTCTATCTGCGTCCGATTTGACATTTGAATTAACAACATCTGGCAACTTCGTACCCATGCCGAGTTTTGTCAGACATGACAGAGATGTGGCCCAAAATGTTGGACGTTTAAAATCACACGGCGCACGAACATCTCAGCACTTGCAAGTGACCACAAGAGGGAAACAGAAGCTAAAGAACGCAAAGCAATGTTTTGGCGTGTAAGCACATGTATGTGCAAAGCCTCTGAGTCACAGACTGAGAGCTTTGGATGTAAGCTACTGTGTCAGGACAGGGTCACAACTGCAGAGGGCCTGCAAGCATATAGCACTCCCAGTATCTGTGCCCTGTGCCAAAGACGACCTGCTGCATGTTCACCGTGCTGAGGGTGCAGTGATGCAGGGGAACAAGCGTGTCTGCAGGGGGGCGTGAAACCAATCAATGGCGAGAAGCAGGAGAGCACTGCGGAGACAGTGACTAGAAAAGTATTTGTACCCCTTTGACTTTTTCACGTATTTGTCACGTTACCGCCACAAACATTAACGTTATTTTGTTGGGATTTTAGGTAGCAGACAAAAAAACAAAGAGGTGCATAACTTGGAAGTGGAATGAAAATGATACGTGGGTTTCAGAAGAGAAAAACTGAAACGCATGATACGGATTCCTAGTTAGCCTCCCTGGGAGGAAACCCTGAGGATTCACCTTTTTCCTACAATTAAGTCTTCAAACCTTTTGGAGTAGGTTTCTAAAAGCTTTGCACGTGTAGAGACTAAAACTTTTGCACATTTTTTTTTTTTTTTTTTTGCTAAATGAATTGACCTCAGTCATATTGACATATTTAATACAGGTCCTAACTTCAACCGGACCATCCTAACATATGAATATGAGTTCATCTAACCAACCCCATTGTAGCTTTGGTTGCAAGATTAGGGTTGTTGTCCTGCTGGAAGGTGAACAGCCACATCGGTCTCAAGTAATTTAACAAGTTTTCTTCATGCATCTTCTCATCAACTCTGAATAGCTTATCTGTCTCTGCTGAGGAAATGCATTCCCACAGCATGATGCTGCCACCACCGTGTTTCATGATGGCAATGTGTTTTTTTTCTAGCTGATGTGCTTCCATAGTGTTTTGTATTCAGACCAGAAATGTCCATTTTGGTTTTATTCCAGTTGCCCGCTGTGCCCCCTACAAAGCAATGGAACTTCTTCATAATTGTTCTTTCCAGTCCTCCATAAAAGGCCAAGTTTCTGGAGTTCCAAACTTGTGGATGTTGTTCATAGACAGGGATGTCTTGGTGGGTCTGGAGTTGGGCCAGACACTTCCCATGTTTAGAGGACAAACTGAACAGAGCTCTTCAAGATGTTCAAAGTTTGAGATATTGTTTTATAACCTCACTCTGCTGTAAACGGCACACCTCCCTCCCTAACCTGTCCGCGGTGTTCCTCGGTCTTCATTATGCTTTTTGTTCTCTGACGTTCTCTAAGAGACCTCTGAGAACAGAAACAGAACAGTTGCATTTATAAGAAGACTGCACAAAAGGATAACATACCATCAAAATACCACTGCTGAATACTGCAATGACTATATCAATTGCAATTTCCCTCATTACTGGATTCAATTCGATTTTATTTATATAGCACCATTTCATGAAACATGTCATCTCGAGGCACTTTACAAAGTCAAAATCAATCACTAGTGCATCACATGGCTGATTACCCATCAGTTAACGCTAATTAACTAATTTGGTCACTGCTGTCTGTACTAGATTTATTTTTGGGCCACAGACCATATTTATCTGATTTGCTTTTGTAGAAATGTTGCAAAAAAAATCCATGCATATTCATTTGCATGAATATCCACTTCACAATTTTGAGTTGTTGGAGTGGGTCTATCCCCTAAAACCTCAGTTAAATCCAAAAAAAATTGTGGCTTGTAATGTAACACATGGGTAAACTCAAGGGCTGTGAATAGTTTTGCAAAATAGAAGTAAAAGCGATCCAGCAGTGTGTGCGTGCTACTTTCTAGTTCAATTAGGGTTACGGTGCTTGTGATTCTGTGGACGGACTGTTTATTCCTGTTTTATGGTGTTGGAATCAAACCTGTAGATAACGATGCAAAGAGGCTTTTTATCTTGAAAACAAACGTTACCTGCTGATAAGAGGAGACCTTGGGCCTGACAGTCTTACATGATCAGGAGTGAAGTTCACGTCCTGTTAACCCCGCAGACCCACGATCACTCCCCTAACAATCCTCCTCCTCAGGTCCACTGAGCGGGGGCCGCTTTACTATGGGTGGGCGGAGCCAGGTGGGAGTGGGCCTGTTTAATACAGATGCGCCCCTCCGTGCGCCCTGCGTTCAGCGGCGAGCGGACACGGCCAGAGCGGAGCGGAGCAAGGGGGGAAAAAAAAGCCAGGCACCGGACGGCACCATGACTGCACCCAGCAACACCTACGATGTTATAGTGATCGGAGGCGGCATTTCAGGTAGGAGCGACTTCAAGGCATACGCTGGGAGAGTCCGAGCGCAGTGTGCGGGGTGGCCGCACAACTGTTGCACAAGAGGCGCTGGATCACTGCTGAGGGGCGAAAACAGTCATCCGCGCTGCATAAAAACGACACATTAGTCCTTATCCCGGTTTTCCATCCACGTCTCTTCCGTCTGGCCGCCTCCTCTCCCCCCCTCACACACCGCTGTATAGCCGCGGATGTGCGGGTTAAGTAACGGCTAATCAACCACAGCGTACTTTGTATTACATAAGAGGAAGAGGAGGGTTGCAGGGGAAAGGGAGGGCGCATAAATCATCCCTGGCTCCATCCGTGAGGCTGGCATGTCGTTTCTTTTGATTGCTGTTGTTAATTTAGTGAATCCGAGCCAGCCGGAGAGCGGCGGTGGTGCTGAGGAGGGCTCCCACAGCTGGGATGTGATGCCTTGGGGGGTGGTGGTGGTGGGGGGTGGGGGTTGCTGTGCATCCTCACCTCCTGCACCAGGAGGTGAGGATGCACGGCTGCACCTTCCGTCAGAGCGAGCACGGAGGTCCTGCAGCTGCATTGGGAAACGCTCTTTTACGCAACGCTTTATTTCCAGGGAAGATGGGAGGCGAATAGTTCCAGGAATATTCCCCAACAGATAAGCGTTTAATCGAGGAAGCCTGGTCTGTCTCCATGTTGACAAAAACTTAACAAATCACGGTGATCTTATTAGGCTGGAGCCTGGAGCACAGCATGAAGAGACTGAGGAGCAGAAGCCTGCAGTAGTGTGTGCAGCATGAGATTCTCCCTGTAGGATTGTAGGAACACCAGGCGGAAAATTGAGATAAATATTCCCACAGCTACAGTAATCTAAAAATAATTCATCACAGATTAGGAGCTTCAGTGAACATCACTTTGTAAAGCTCCCCACAGATCCTTTACATTTAGGTCTAGACCAGTGGATAGGAACCTTTACAATCCAAAAAATCATGTGTGCCTTCTCTCAGTCTCAAGGCAATCTGTCTTGTGGTAAAGTTGAAGAATCAATTGGTGTTTTATAATAAAGTAAAAAGTTAAACCAAAATCTTTTCTTGAACGAAACGGTATACATGGAATATGAAAACTCAAAACATTTAGTTTGTAGCCAAATGACTAAACGGATTAAGCAATAAAAACAGATTCTTGTGTCATTATTGCCATTCTGTTGTAGAAATAATATGCAAATTTAGCATGAAAAACTAAAGAAATGTTAGAACTGAGCTTTTTATTAGCTTTGTATTTAAAAACCTTTTATTTGTAACTTTAAGCCATGCTTATGAAGAGCCACTGTTAAGGGGCCTATGGAGCCACAGGTTGCAGATCCCTGGTCTAGACATGGACTGGACTATTCCAGCACCCAGCCCAGTTTAACCTCCGCTCTAATCCAAAATCCTTTGCTACCCCTTACATGTTTTCTCCTGGACTGCCCTGTATTTTGCTCCATCGTCTGTAGGGATGAGCACCTTTCACATTGGAACCAATTCGGTACCAATACTCGCTACCTGGGAATCGATAATGGTACTCAACGGAACCTATTTTCAGTACATTTTGTGTGTGTTTATGTGGTAATAAAAGTTTATTAGTTTAAAAATAAAATATCAAACTCTTTCAATTTAACATATTTATTTCTTAATATATAAACATGTTTGGATCTACAAATGAACCTATTTAAATAATTTAATGAATTTCATCCACACCTCGTAAAACTTTTTTTTTTATTTTTTTTAGCAAAACAACAGTTATCAGAGGCACACTGTGAAAGAAGTCAATAATTGACTGAAGCTGTATGTGAATCGAATTCAGGGAATTATTTTAGTCCAACAGTTTCACAGAAAAATAACAACTACATTAAAAACTATTTATTCCGCTTTGTAATCCAGGGTGGAATACAACACTGCTGGCTTTTCACTTCGTGTCACAAATATTGCAGCAAGCATGATAATTTTGGAAAGTGGAGCCATACTTTCGAGCGCTTTCTATCAGCCATGCTTTCTTTGTTGACTGGAGCAACGGCTACTGATGTCATTACGCTGTTGTATGTGCAATGCTGCATTCATGTCATGCATGGAAAATTGCCCACTCTTCCACTCCATCAGTGTTACAATGATGCATTTAGGTAACAAAACATGGCACCATTAGATTTTACATGAATAGGTACTTGTTAGTACCGACAGAATTCGGTCTGTACTTGTAAAAGTACCAAATTCTGTACCCATCATGAATCTTTTATCCTGTAACTCTGATTCACCTCTCTGTCCCTACTGAAGAAAGCATCGCTGCAGCAAGAAATCACCACCATGTTTTAGTGTTGGGGTTGAGTGTTCAGGATTGTTTGTTAGTTTTTGTCTACATATGTTTGCCATGTATGCCAAAAAGGTTAACTTTGTTCTCATTACACCAGAGGATCTTCTGGTGTAATGGACACATGCTTGCTGTGTCCTCTTCATGGCTGGTGGCAGACCTGAAATTGTCATGTTTGGTGGTTAGAGGACGATCCAACTGCAGACATTGAATGGTAACAGAATACTTTAATAGTCAAACAAAAGCTTACAGGTGGCAAGGCATGAAGAGAACAGCATACTGCATGGGCAGAGAAGCAGACCGAGGGAGAAACAGTGGCTCATGGCAGTAGAACAGAGGAATCTGGCACTGCACAATGAGAAATCAGGAACCTTAATACTGAGGCAGGGTCAAGGATGACAGATAATGCAACCGGTAATAATAAGGAACAGCTGTGAAAGAATGAATGCAGGGAGCTGAGGGAGGGAGACTAATTAGCCAGATAGGTGCTGAGCAGCTGTGATAGACTGGCGACCTGTCCAGGTGTACCCCGCCTCTCACCCATTGACAGCTGGAGATAGGCACCAGCACCCCTCACAACCCCAATAGGAATAAGCGTTTTGGTAAAATTGATGCATGGATGGGTGCTGAGCAGAGATAAAAGGAAAGCAAGGGTAAAATCGAACCAAAATAATCCTAAATAAAAAACACAATGAACCCGAAAAGGAAGGAACTGAAATCCCAACAGCTTAGAGAACATAAACAGAGAAATGACAAAAACAGAGAAATAATAAAACCAATGGATCATAACAGAAATAGGATTTTTGAAGGCTTCGAGCAGCATGCATTTTTCAGCCATTTATCCCCCCATGGCCCACTTGATGGACTCTCAGAGAGGAGGTGATTAAAAATAACCCAATGTTAAAACATTCACTTTTATGGATGTGAATGTTAAATACCAGTAATGCCCTGCAAGAATCTGGTGACCTAATAATTCGGCCAACACAGAGAATGAAGGTTTAAAGGAGAAGTCCAGTCAGCAAGGAAGAATCAATGGATCATTACCTATACTTAAAACTAATACTTTTGCGGTGATTTAATGAATGTAGCGTTAATCAGTAAAAAAATAAAAATATTAATTGTCGTCGCGACCACTGAGTCTGGGAGTGGCCATTAATGTCCAAATATTGTAACGCCTCATTCCTGACGTCTTCTGGAAGTGACGTCACAGTGCGGTAAGCCGAGGGCCATTCTCCGCGCTTTAAAAGCTAATTCAATAGGAACTGTTGTACACATCTGCGATCAATAACAATTATTTCGGATTTCGAGAGGACTTCACCATTGAAATTCGCGAGAGCAATCGTTAAAGCAACAATGCTCACATCGGGTAAAAGTGAAAAAAAAACATTACTTATTTCACCTTTCTGCTACGCCACAGCCGCAGCAGACAGATTCAACTCACATCGTGCCTTTCTGGTCTCCTCGGCTCAAACTTGTATGGCTGTATTTCGTCAAAAGTCAGGTTGCTATCAAGAAAGTCTTCCATATATTCCAAATCGCTATCAAATGATGACAATAAATCCATAAAACTCCCATCGCTGTCACTATTAAATCCATTACTCTCTGCTTCGCATACTGCACTAGTCATCACTATCTTGGATAATAGTGCGTTGTGACAAACACCAGATACAGCATTGGGACTTTTTTTTCAGCTATGGGACGTTTCTTTTTTCAGTATTGTGACTTTTTTTATAGAACTTTATTGAACATATTGTTCAATAGACAGTTACACAGAAGATCATTAGACAGGTGCTCTATTCAGCATTGGGACTTGCTCAACAGCCGATACCGCGCCATGACGTAAAAAACTGAGAGGTGGCAGTACTGTTCTTTGACCAACATGGATGCCTCCAGTAAAGCACATTCAAATGTACTCTTAATTAACAAAAACGTATCATTTATTGAACAGTATGTAATAATTATATATTTAAAGTACTTTCAGAAGTTTGAATTCTGAATATGACCAGACTTCTCCTTTAAAAGAGTTTATTCATAATAAACTGGTGTTGCTGGAACAGAAAGTGACTGGAGCTCATACTGAAGGGTTAGTGGGTTAGTGGCTGAGAACAACTCAGTGGAGATGGTGCACTGAATGAAAGCTCCTAACCTCAGATCCTGGGAGGATCTGTAAATTGATCTCAACGGTTCCGTGTGGATGATTACTGTCTGATCCGAATCACGGCGTGGCTGGACAGGGCAAGGGCTTGCAGAGAAGTCGTTGTTGGTTTGGTGGTCATGCACAGGGAAACAGTCCACAAGGCAGAGGTGTTCACAAGGGCTAGGCAAGGGGTGAGTCCAGAATTCAGGCGAGAGAACCAGTAATGAGAAGCTCACAGTGACCAGAGGTTTCCAAGCAGAGGCAGAAACACGCAGGCTTGGTCGGGAGGCAAGGCAGTAGGTCAATGTCCAGAATACAGAAGCCAACAGGAGAATCCGGTAGGGGCAAGGCAGGCAGGAGAAAACAGGAATGAGACAGGTCGGGAAAAGGGCAGTCAGACAAGGAATGCTGGATGGTTTACTCACACCATGGCCTTCAGGAATCTGGCAGTTACACGCTGGGAGAGCCAGGGATATATAGTGCTCCTCTCAGTAACTGGAACTGCTGCAGGTCTAACCACTCAGATCTTGATTGCAGGTTCAGCACAGAGAACAGGGAGTGACTTCATGGGACTGCAGAACAGGAGCTTTTCAGGAAAGAACAGGCAGGAATCTTTACGATACCTTAGTGCCTAAAGCGTTTAATTCATGAATTTGACATTAGACTTTTTATTTTGTCTTATCCCTCACATTTATGTGAGGTTTTGGTAACTTTTCATGGCTATTACTTGCTCAGTCTCACGTGCTATTAAAATGCTTTGTGATTGAGAGGTGTACGTCTTTAACCTTAGTATTTTTGAAGTTTATTTTATTTGACCAAACCTGGTAATATAACATGTAGCAGCAGAGAAGCATTTGCTTTTGTGTATTTTGTTATTTTATCCTTTAAATTACACATCGTAATGAGATATCTTGACACCATGTGTATTTTTAGGATCCATTTCGCGTTTGTAAATGTTGTACACTCATGAGGTTAGTCTGAACAAGGGCCGCACACCGTAAATGTTGCACACACAGTAAAGTGTGAATATTGATGTTTTATCTGTTACTGTGCCTCCTACCCATTTGGCCCCCACATGTAAATGTTGGCTGCGATGAATGGGGAAAGTTTAGTAGCTGTTTTTTATACAACAGTGCACAGCAACAGGTTGGGGTGGGGCAGCGATTCACTGCTTTATCCTCTACGGAGCCAGTGAAAAGTCAGGTCTCGTCAGGTCACCTCGTTAAGAGGCCTCTCAACCACAGGAATGGTATTATCCAAACCCTCCTGAGAGTTAGGCACATGGGCAGTCCCGCTTTCCTGGCCAGGGTGCTGGATTTAAACAGCAAGCTTTGTTTCATTTTTTGTTGGCAGAGAGCAACCATCCAAGGTGCCCCCCCCCCCCACCCCCACTGGCATGACCGCTGCCCCCTCTGTCAGTCTGGCAGATCTACTGGCCTGCCGTGCATCTATGAGACAGGGAAGTATTTAGGTCAGTGTCAGGTCAAATACCAGTCAAACGGTGAGAAAACGGCTTCAGCAGAGCAAATGCTCGTTTGATAACACAATGAGACCACGTTGTGTCCGATTGGGCTGGTCTAATTACACAGTTTGCTTACCGCTGACCTTTTAATAAGGGCCACAAATAACAATCAGCGTCCATGCTGAGGACATATCTCGCTCTTCTCCTTCTTCACACCTCTCCCCTTGCCTCCCCATTTGCCTCTAAATGCTCTTGTCGTTTTCCCTGCCTGTGCGACGGTGGGGCCCTCGAGGGCTGGTCGGCGCTTTTGGAGAAAAGGTTTAATGCCTGTGACAGCCTGTTATCAGCGCCAGCAGCTGAGAGGATTGTGAGGAAGAGGAGGGTAGGTCAGAAGAGCAGAAATGATGGGGAACAGAAGGGAACCTCTTCCTCTGGTTTTTTCCCCCCTCTCAGCAGCTGCTTATGTTGGTAATAAAATGTCTGAGAATTGAGGAACGGAGAAAGGGAAATGAGTATTTGTCCAGAGCGCAAATAGGGAAGTTGGGGGAGGGGGGAGGTGTATGAAAAGGGATAGATGGAGGGAAGTGGTTTAAAGTAAATGATTGATGAGGCAATTCCCACAAGCTGGCGACTTGTCAATTGTTTTTAATAATCTGTGCAAGAGATGTTTTTAGGGAAGGTGTCAGCATATAAAATCTCCTGCAGTCCTTTAAATTGCACACGTTTAGACGGAACAGTCATCTGGGAAATGAAACGCATCTCCTGAGCATTGTTCGGAGCACAGGAAGCAGGAAGTTGTGTGTTTATACATTCTTAAGGGCACAATGTATGGCTTCTTAGGTAGAACTTGATTCTGACAAAACAAAACGCACCCATCTAAGTAGTGTTTTAAGATCTAAAGCACCATGAATATATATAAACGCACCGGTCAAGATATATTTCATTTTAACAGGGTGTGCTCCAAAGTTACTTGAAAGGCCTAAATAGAGAAGCATTTCCACCGTCCTCCCTGGTAGGAAATGGTCTCTGTAGGATACACCCCTTCCGCTGTAGAATAGAATAGGTCTAGTCCAGGTGGGAAATCCAGACACCTCTCACACTAGTGACACTCTCCAGCCCATTCTGGTGTAACTTCTGGATCAGGATCAAAACCCTGAATGGAAGACATCTCCCGCTCGGACGCCTTGACTGGCTTAACTAAATCCTTTCAGTGTGGCAGAGCAGTAACTCTGCTCCAAGCTCTCCCCACATGACAGAGCTCCTCACTTTATCTGGAAGGGTAAATAAATGGGGGTTGTTCATTTCTGCCACTTCTATCCAAGCCTTGGAGCTTTTGGTCATGATCCGTATTCTGCAACCGTAGGTGGGGGGGTCAGAAGGTAGATAAGCCAGTGTATCAGCAGCTTCACCTTTTGGCTCAGCTTTTATCGCCACCATGACAGACATGAGCAGCGGCCATATTTCTGCAGACATGGGTCCAATAAATCGATCCAAAAAAATGAAAAGGCTTTGATTTGCTAACTATTAAGGATAGCGTTCTACTGGGACACTTCCTGAAATAAATTTGTTTCAAACTCTAAGTTGGCTTTTCATCTGAGAATGCCTTTAACTGCTTGAGTCAATGGCATTCATGGCTCTCTGGAGTCTGCGTAAACATCAGATAATTCAACATCTCATCACCATGGCATTTGTAAACACGTCACTCAATGCTGAAGTATGAGACGGGTTCTGGTAGTTCTTTATGTGGTAAGTTCAATGTTCCTGACCAGCAGATCCCCTGTCACAGTAATGATCTCTCTCTCTCTCTCTCTCTCTCTCTCTCTCTCTCTCTCTCTCTCTCTCTCTCTCTCAATAAACAAAAACTGTGGTTTTCTCACATTATTAAACTTGGACCTTTACAAACTATAACACAACAGGAACCAATTAGGTTACTGAATATAAGTGAAATTAATAAAACATATGAAACACTAATATTTGCCATGAAAACCTCCCCATCAACCGTGCTAATGGCAGCATGACTTTTTCTATCATGTTACTAATTTCGGCGTAATACCCTGCGCTCTTCTGTCATCACATTCTTGCCTTCTGAGCAATTTTGGTTGAGAAACTGACTCCGCTCCGCCATGCAGCCCGTCTAAAAGGGAGCTATTCAGCTGTCAACTTAAGAAGCTACTTGAGTGTCTATATTTAAAAATAGAACCGCATAAAGAGCATTTTGTATCCTGGCTGTCATTAAACAGTACAAAAATAATCCCACACTGGACTCCATTTGGATTACTTCCATTGCCTCCACCATTACCTCTTTCTCTTACATCGACTGTGGTCTGGTTCCACTTTAGAATGACTGGCAGTGTCCTCTTTTGGATGGCAGCCATATTAAAACACTGAAAGAAGGTCTGTCTAAGGGGGCGTTATAAGTTAGTCGGATGGAATAAACTTTAATTTAATTAACAATTATGCCTACTTGTAGCATATTTGGCGACATGGGTTGTTTAGTGCCCCAGAAAATGTTCTTGGCACTCTGCTGTTCTAGTAAAGTCATGAGAAAGTACAGCTGAGTTGTTCCATTGCCAAAACAGCCGATTTAGCCTTATGCAACTTTTTTAACAAAACCTTGTAGTTGAGATGGAAATAATACGTTCCGTTTTTCCCAGTCACTGGATAGAATAGCAGAAAATCATTAACTTTGTTACGATGTTGCTTTTTCATTGTGAGAAACATTGTTATGGCAACAAGGACCACCATTATTGCATATTGCAGGTTTTTCTAATATCATGCTATCATGCTAAATTGGATGACTGCTAAGCTTTGTCAATGCTTTCTGTTCTTTTGTTATGAAGGGATGTACACAGTCAGGGTTTAAGATTTACGCCTAACAATGCACATACACTAAAGTCTGTGAGAACTACAACTAGGCTACAACTAGGTTATGTTCTGCAAGAGTGCAAATATAAATGCATTTCAAATAAAAGAGCGTTTTGGGTGAACAATTTCTAACTTTGCATAATTGTTTGTTTTACTGAATGTAAAATGTTTTCACAATCTGACTTCAGTTATGAACATTTTGGCCAATATTGATTTCCGATATTAATGTTGCTCTTATGGTCAATAACTGATGTTTACAGCATTATGTATTATATATATATATATATATATATATACATTCCCCACTCTTTTGTCACCGTGAAAACATGACCTCACTACTGACATTGCTTCAGTTTAAAAACCCTCAATCCTGCTCAGCCCGTCACACGGCCGAAACAATATGTGACAAAGACTTTCCCTCCGACTCCCAAAAAACACATACATAAATGGAAACAAGATGGAAATAAACATCGGTTATTAAAATCCTCCCAGTTTTTTTTACTTATGGGATCGACAAGTTAGAAATGCACTTACATGGGCCAATACCAATGTTAATGTCCCTATATCAGGCATCCAGTATAATATCATTAGTTGTAATAAAAGACAAATCTGCATACTTTTCCTTTAAAGGGAACACACCATCTCTGGGCCGCTCAGTACTTCGTCATTTGAAGAGTCTGCTCCAGGTCCTAACAGAACCACCACACTGAAGTTGTTTGGATTGGAGAGGAGCAGTTTTAGGGTCTGCATTTTATTCTTGTGTATAAATGCTGTTCAATGAGCCAGAACTTGGTTCTGATGAGTTGTGGCTTGTCAAGAAGGCGCCAGTGGGAGGGCTCCGAAAAAATAACAAACCGTACAGGATCATGTCTGTTACGGCTTTGTTTACTTACTGTGTTGAATAAAAAAGACATTGTTGCGTAACATGTCTTAACACACAATAGCTCCAAGTAGTTTACTTTAGGTTCCCAATTAAGGACGCTTTTTGATTCCTGTCTCGCACACAATTCTGATCTAAATTAGAAGTTAGAAGTGGGTGTGTTGTGGACTATAGAAGGCGGTTACTTTGATTTAGTCACAGCCAGCGAGTAATAAATGCTATCGTCTGCAAGGAATAAATAGCAGCACTGCAATTAAATGACTGAACTCTGGATTGCATGTTTATATCTGTATATTTATCGCCAGGGTGTTTTTCATCTTCCATTGTTCCAGTGAAACAAAGTCATTTGGATTATAAGGACAACAGCTCTCTAACAGAACAGTCAGCGCAAATGTATAACTGTGCTATAGGTCAGTAAAGGGTACGTTTGTAGGGGTGTAACAACTATATCCAGCACATAAGGCATAATGATACATGATAGTGAGTTCACAAGAATAAGGTGAGACAAGTTCTTGTTTCCCTTTTTTTTTTCCACCAATTGAATAAAAGTTTAATAAATCTGAGTTCAGGTCTGAGCTATGATTCTGTAGCCTCGTGAGACCATCCTGATCTCGCGAGCTTTCAAGGTTTCACTCGCAGATCAGTCTGGATACTCTCCGTTGAAGAAAATTTGGAGCCGTTCACCAAACAAACGTCCAATCAGCGTTGGCTTTGAGGCGGGTTGAGGTGTGACGCAACGGGAAGCGCGTCAGTTCAGTCTTAACAGCATGGCGGCTTCAGCCGATGAAACTAGCGTTAGCGTGGCTATCGAGCAAGTTTTATCGGAATTACAGAGTATTTCTTTGCTGAGCTAACGAGCCTTTACCTGCAGCAGCAAGAGTAGCTTGGCTTGTGGTTGTGTTTTCGTCGTCGCTCTGTTACGAGCGACGACGAATCTGATTGGTTCATTTGGCCCGTCTATCACCAACATAGGCCAATCAGCTAACCAGTATTTTCGCCCCTTCCCAAAATTACTTCAACGGAAGGTTTCCAGATGGATATGCGGAGCAAATCTATCTGGCGGAGTCAGGTAAATGATTCTGGACTAGAGGTGATAAAATGTGCTCCAGATTTGTTAAAAACTTTGAACTAAAACATTTAAGGGAGTGTTCTCTCTGTACTTGGATATCACACATATTGTTGTAGAGCTCGTATGTGTGAACATGTTTCTATAGTATATCAGAGATTGCACAGCTTTTACCAGTTAAACCACTCCATTTTTGCATCCACTACCAGTCTATTTTAGAATTAATCACAGAATTTTGTTAATTTTTAAGAGTCTTTTTGAAATGGCACCATAGTATCTTGCTGGTCTTTTAAACAATCAAACTGCTACCGTAGCTTTGATATTGTGAACTCAGCTACTGTTAAAGGTTCCTAGCTCCGGGCTCAAAATAAACAGTAGCGGGGCCTTTTTAGTTGACCAGAACTGTAGAACAGCCTCTGGTTTCATATGAGAGCTGCCCTGGAAGATGAACAGTTTAAAATCCCTTCTGAAGGCACATTTCTTTGAAAAAGGCTTTCTGCCCAGGTTGAGCGTGATTCTCTGGGTTTTAACTGGTTTCACAATTCTGCAATGTTTTATTTGCTCATTGACTTTTGTACTCTGCTTATGCTTTACTGTTGGTCCAGTGACTTTTATTGTGCTGGACTTGCTTCTGATCAACATGTACAGCGCTTCAGTGCAGCTGAGTTCATTTTTAAAACGTGCTCTACAGTTGAATAAATGAAATTAATATTTACACCGGAGAGAAACATTTTGGCTTGCATGTTTTTGGCTTGCATTGTTACCGACACTGAGCTCTGACAAATCAAAGTCAGCAGAAGCTACGAAGCAGACGATAACTTTGGCTGCTGTGGTCTAATGGTGCTTAAAAACTGCTTGTACCTTGCCTGTCATACTGTCATCACTTCTTTTATCTACAGAGGGCCTAAAACACTCCCACGCAGGGTTTTACAGGGGATTAAGTCTGTTTAGGAGGGTGGTGGGTGGTGGGGGTCAGCAGCTGTATGAATAAAAAAAATAGCTTGTACTTGTATAGCGCTTTATCAAGTCTGACGACCCCTATGTGCTTTAGACCACAGTCAGTCATTTACCCATTCACACCCTGACGGTGGTGAGCTATGTTAGAAGCCACAGCTGCCCTGGGGCAGACTGACTGAGGCGAGGCTGCCAGACATCGGCGCCATCGGACCCTCTGACCACCGGCAGTACGCGATGTGGGTGAAGTGTCTTGCCTAAGGACACGGCGACTGAGACGATGGGAGAGGGGGATCGAACCAGAAACCCACCAGCTAAAGGACGAACTCCCTAACTCTTGCGCAACCCGTTCAACCTTTGCTGTCATGCAGAAAATTTGAATAGTCATTAATGGCTGCAGTCTGTGGTCTCTGTGTAAATTATATTATATATACTTTTCCTACCATCTACTTTTAACATATAGTAGATAATGAGTAAAGGTTTTACTAACAGATACTGTTGGTTTTCGCTAATGGAGTCCTTTGGAGAAGGTCAAACATGTGATAATGCTGCATTAGAGAGAAAATGAGAATCAGCAGTGGTTCCCAGCCCTGGTCCTCAGGGGCCCCTGTTTCAGCTTCAATGACTGCATGAGCTCCTCTGCAGCCATCTGGTGCTGCAGAAGCCTCTTAAACATCCATTCATTTAAATCAGGTGTGTGGCAGCAAGGACACGCCTAAAACATGCAGCACAAGGTTCCTTGAGGACCGTGGTTGAGAACCACTGCAGAGTTCACATTGTTGTCTGTTTCTAGAAAGGTTTCAAGATTTGACGATAGTATTGCACAGTAAAAAAATGACTTTTCTTTCCAAGACATCTGTAGACGCTACAAACTATATGCTAACTTCAGACTGTAACAGCCTGCTGATGTTCTTTAGCTCAACTAGAACCTAAGGAATGTGTTAAAATGGCTACAAATTCATTCCAACTAATACATTTAAAGACTTTTTTTACATATTTATTTTTGGGCCAGCTGATTGTGGTGCATCTGTAGGGAGGTTCCATTGTCCTTTCTGGTGCGTTTGATTGACAGCATTGGGAGGTCCATCAGAATTTGGAACAGTAGCGGGGTTAGGGCCGTTCCTTATCTTTTCTGAAGTTTTATTTTCAATACTGAGCATGAGAAAAGGGCGCCAGTCAGTGCTACACATTATTTATCACAGCACAACAAGGACATTACAGAGGAACTACTTCCTTTTATACTTCAGAACAGGAGTCTTTAATGTAATATATCTGATTATGTTTTTACAGTCCAAAGACAGGTCATTCCACTGCTCACATTGCAACTTTTAAAGAAGCTTTATGCCATTAATTGAGAGCCATGAAATTCTCCATCCTAAAGTGATTTTTTTTAATTTTTTTTATGCACTTTACATTTACATTTCTTTCAGGCTAAGTAGTTATAATTTCTTGTAGCTCATTCAGCAAATCAAACTCTTACATTTTTCTGACAACCTGGGTAAATACTGTTAACGTGGTTCTAGTACCACATCACAGCATTCTCCCTCCAGCTGTGCAAACAGCAGAACATTTCTGCAGAGTTGCCAGTGACAGTCATCATCCCATCGACAGCTTATGTGTGTTTCCATTTATATTTTTGTGGCTGCCTGTTGCTCCATGTTTGTCTTGCATGTGGCAAGTAAAGCCATGAAAAGTGTGCGGTCATAATCTCAGCCCTGTTAATCCTAGGAATCATTACTCTGACTACATGAAGAGCACATGTAGCTGATGGATGTTTGGACAACTGGAATAATTCTCATCTCTACCTACGCAGCCGATTACTGGGAGTTTGCTCTGGGGTATATGATTCTCTACAGTTCTCGAGTGGCAAAAGCCTTTGAAAATTGATGCTTAACATACAATTACAGTATAAAATGTATGCGTTTTACAGTTAAAGGATCATGGTTCAAAATATTTTTATTTTTGGCTTTTAGAACAAAAAAATATTATATTTTTACAACAAGCGGATCCACCAGGCTTCTACAAAGCACCTGCTTCAAGCTCTTAAAATGCTGAACTGTTGTTAAGACCTTGCTCTTATTACATAAAACTGTCTTTATTCTTTTATTTTGGTTTGCTGTTCACTTAAAGGAATAGGAGCCAATCTTCATAGGGGTCAGTTGTGCGGAGGATCACCTTATCTATTGGCTGTCCCGCATGCCAATCATTCTAGTTTCCGCTTGTTGACTGCGCACATCTAGTGTTTATGTATCCAGTTAGCTTAGGTGTTAGTCATTCATTGTAGCTCTGCTGCTCTCGTGCTATACTTTGAAAAGGGCTGAGAGTCACAAGAAGCAAGCTGTCTTACAAGTTTATGAGAAGAAGAGGAAGGTCTCAGAATAATAAGACCAGAGTGGATTTTGGGAGATTCTTTCACACGATCCCCCTAAGGAACAGAAGAGCAGATGGTCTTGCACATGCGCAGTTATTCATTAAGAAATGTTTCTTACCTACATTCTTGGAAAGATCGTCCATTATACCTTTAAATAGAATATCGAAGTGAAAAAATGTTGTATTAGTGTAACACCAGATTTACAATCAATGGATTTGATTTGAACAAAACAAATATGTACATTTTAATGAATGAAAAACTCTGTGTCTCAGGAAAATGAAGAAAAGCTTGTAGTTTGCAGCCTTATATAAAAAAAATCTGTATCCTGTTTCATTAGTTTAATTCCGTCTAGGCGTTTCTATGCAGATATAAAGTCAAACGTTGGCATGGGCTGGTATTAGATTCTGACGGTATGGCAACCTTAGGCAAAAAGTATTGCAGTATCATGGTATGTTGGTACATACACTTCTAGTATGGGTTCCACGCAAAGTTTTATCAACGAGGTAACCAGTTTTGAAAAATGTAATATTTCTGTTTAAATTTGTTAAATGATTGATGGTGTTCCAACTCATTTAGATTAATTTTAAACATATGCAATAAGTGTCTGCTTGTTGGGGACATGAGATGGACCAAATGTGATTGCTCGGTGGTTGTTAAATGTCTCCCCCGGTGTAGATCGATACAGAGCCTGTCAGGATCTTGATTCAAGCGGCACACTTTTCAGTCAGGAACTATTGGATTTTTGTTGTTTGTGCCTGCCGGTAAATAACAACCCGATCTAGATGAAACACACGGCAGCATTAAGGAAAGACAATGCAGACTTCTTTTATGAAGACTGTACAGGGCTGGAAACAAGGTGTTTACTTGAAAGTGTAAATCTTGGGAAAATGTTAAAAGGTTTATTACAGGGTTGTCAAAGAAACTGTTAATCAGATATTTATTGAAATGGAAAAATGTGCTGGCCCCTTTACATATGGTCCCCATTTTTTGTTACCCTTTTATGTTTTAGATTATCAAACTAAGTTTGACAAACATAACCTAAGTTAATACAAAGTGCATTTTTAAAGGATGATTTGTTAATGGAAAAGGCTATCAAAATCAACTGGGCCTTGTGTCAAAAAGCAATTGCCTCTAACCTAAAACCTGGTTGGGCCACCCATACGAACAATCGGCATCAAGAAATAGCTGCTAATGGGTCTTCCACACCACTTTGGTGGAAAGTTAGCCCACTCTCTCTGCAGAATTGTTTGAGTTCAGCTGCATTGGATGGTTTCCGTGCATTAGCCTGTGATCTGTTTAAGATCGCACCAATGCATCCCAATTGGATGCAGCTCAGACCTTGATTAGGCTACACTGAAATAGCCATTTTGTGTTTTTCTTGAGCTTTTTAGAGCTGGTGGGCTTTGGTTCCCTCATCCTGCAGCATGACCCAAGTTTGCTCAGGGTCCCCAACTGATAGCCGGACAATTTCCTTCAGGATTGTGTGTAGGGAGCCACATTTATTGTTCCATCAATTAGGTAAAGTCATCCAGGTCCTGAAGCAGTCCCAGACCATCATACTCCTACCACTTGTTTAAAACATAGTTAAGATGAACCTAACCAGCTGAGAGTCTCACTTTTGGATATGATATTAGTCCATTCTGTGTTCTATGGTTTAACCACATTAAAAGGCGTTAAAAGGTTTTTCTTAGGAAAGTATTATTCTGCCTCTCACCCCATATAAGTAGAAAAAATTATATACAGCATTTCAGAAAAAGGCACGCCTGTGCCAAAAAACAATGTTTTTAGAATTATGTTATTAATTGTTGAGGAAAGGCCCCCTCTCACCATCTTTATGAACTTCACTTGTTCTCTTATATGGATAAATAATGGCATATGGTAAGAGTGCTTTGCTTTGCTAATAAGCAAGTTCATTCCACTTGGTTCCATTGAAACAGCTTTTTATGTCAGGAAATTACTTTTTTTTTCAATATCAACTAAGGAAATGCACTCACCTGGTCCCCAAAGCTAAGTAATCACTTCATGTATGGTGATCACCTGAATGAGACGCTGGTGATAAATCCAAAGCTGAAAGTGCAGGTCAGCTCACATTTTCTGTCACCAAAGACAGCTAATGTGATTTAGCACAATCACTACCAGAATGCCCTGAGGAATAATAGCTGGAAAAAGCATTTAGGAGGCAAGAGACAAGTGACAGGTGGTCATCCAGAGGAGGCGAGAGTCAGGAGGCAGAAAAAAGGCAGCAGCAGCAAGAAGATAACGACAAGACAGGAAATGGCCTTTCAAGGACTGCAGTGCTAGTCACATGATCAGAGGAATCCTTGGTTTAGACACAGCCAGGAAAAGAACCAAATGGACCACACAGATAAACAAGAAGTTCTGCTGGAATGAGTATTTACATGAGCTCTAACGGAAACCTCCTTGGCAGGGAGATTATTTTTTGAGTAACCATTTCATTTGTTCCTAAAGGAGAAATCAAGGCCTCTCCAGCAGTGAATACTTTATATCAAGTCCACTTATGAGAATATGTTAATATTAATAATGTTTTTGTAAAACATGGTGGAGCTTTGGTCTATGTAAACACGACGAGTCCTGTTTATCCGTTCACTTTAGGGCTTCGTATTTAAACAGACTTCAATAATGTTCACTATTTTCAAAATCACAGTCTGTCCTGGAGAGTCTCTTCAAAAGCAAACCTTTAACTTATATATTTTTTTGTTTCCATGACAGGTTAAACGCAGGTTTTCTAGTTTTATATCACAGCAGAAGGAGAGTTGTTTAAGGGAGTGACGTGATCAGCTTGATCGGCCCGGACTGGTTACCGGCTGACTCTTAATAACTTAATAACTCTTTGGGGTGGAAGTTAATGCAAGAAGAAAATTCAACGTTTATGGTTATTCATATATTTTGTGAACCCCTTGCACTCCTAAAGAGCTCCGCCTCGTCAGCAGGAAGAGTCTGCTCTGACCCTTCCTGTAAAGAGCGTCAGTGTTTTGACTCCAGTCCAGTTTATTGTTCAGGTGAAACACCCAGGTCAGTGAAGTCAGGAAAGCAGAAAAGCAAATGCGAGAAGCCATGTAAAAGGAAACTGTATTTTTGAAAACATCTTGAATGTTTTTTAGGGTTGCAAGAGAGCAAGACATTCGACTAATAACATAAAAGCTGAAGTGACTATTGCAGAGTTGCTTTGTGTTATCCCTTTGAGCTATCAAACTCTGTCTGAGAAATGTTTGTAGTGTTTTTGGAAATCTCAAAGTTAAGGTAAGGAACTCTGGGAATACACTGAAGCTGCTGTTTTTTTGTAATCTTAGCCATGCTAACCATGCTAATCACTTTTATCAAATCAACAAGCCAGTTTAAAATGTGAACTGCATAATAAATTAGTCTTTGCTGTGAAAGCTAATTTTATGATGACTTTCTCACACATGCAGCCTGATTTCACTTCTGTTTCTAATATTAATAGATTAATAACAGGTTATATTATTATTTATTGCTCACTGCATTTGGAATCAGTTTTAGCTCATTGGGCGAGAGGCGGGGGACACCCTGGACAGGTTGCCAGTCCATCACAGGGCAACACAGAGGTACACAGGACAAGCAGCTACGCACGCACACACACACACACACACACACACATGCAAACTCAAGGCAAAAAGACCTGGATTCCAACCCAGGACCTTCTGGCTACAAGGCAACTGTGCAGCCTGTCTCCACAGTCACCAGATCTAAAAATGAAGGCAGTTCTCTAGGTAAACTGGAGTCCAATGCTGTTTTGGCCAGGTATACTACTGTTCAGTGGCTTAGCTGTTCCTAGGCTTGGTCTCGTCTAGAAAGACATCTCAGTCGTCCCTGGACTCTGCAGCAGCCACTCCTCCAGTTTGGTTGTTACAGCTCCAAGCACACCACAGACCACCGAAACCATTGGGGTCTTGACTTTCTGCGTCACGTTGGTAAAGCAACAGTGAATTTAGTTTGTGCAATGTTTTGTAAATCACAGCTAAAGCATTTCATATTCCTCCCTTTAAAATTTGCATTCATATTTTGTAAATACCCATGAAACAGGTTCAGGCTGAAACATCGCGCTCTATCTCACACTGTTCATTAAGGACCTACCAATTTTTTCTCTTCATTTCTCTCTTAAACTGTCTTCACACCTTTCTGTTCAAGTCACACATCATCTCAATGCAAAGTAGAATTTGTTCTCCCAAAGTGGGAACACATCACCTTTCATGTCCGCTATCCGGTTTAGCAACATGGAGACAATTATCCTCCTTTAATCAGTATGCACCAGTAAGGCTTGTGTGCGCTCCACCCGTGTCTCAGATGAGGAGGGCTGCGTTTTAAGGCAGCTGCATCTGTTTGATGAATATCAGCGTCTTTTTTTTTTCAATCAGTTGTGTCCTTGAGTGCAGAAAGCCTGCAACGTTAGGACACAGGGCTGGGAGAGAGGGAATGGGAGAACGGACTATGTCGTTTTGTTTTGATTCTTCACAGTCTGTCAACCAGTGACTCACCTTTACTCTCCGAATTCTCAGAAAACAACCAACAGATTCTACACAGACATCAAATCAGCCCCTTCTTTGCTGCCCTTTTTATTATTTGTCGGGCGGAGAGAGGAACCGCACACACTGAAAATCTCTTTCTATTAGTATATTACCAAAAACGACTCAGCATAGCCTCAGATTTTGTCCGGCTCATTGGGGACACTGTTCATTTGTGTATGCCTTTCTTACACAATTCACACAACCCATCAGAACCTTCTTGGTCTCTCAAAGGAGATCTAATATTTATGGAGGATTCTAAACATGTGTTTACATCTGGACGTCAGGGTGTGAATGTGTTTCTGAATAAGTGAATGACTGTAGTGTAACCCTGTGGGGTCGTCAGACTAAATAAAGCGCTACACAAGTACAAGTCATTTACCGTGTGATAAATCATTCTTAATGGCATCAAACATTCTGACAAACACTTAAAGAAATGTCTGTCATCCTAACGGCCTTCTCCATGGTCAAGGGACCTAAATGAAGTACATAAACATTTTTGCAGGACTTTGAGTTGACGTGTCAGCATTTCAAAACTCCACAAGAGGACAGGTCTGTGTGTCGTTTTAACAGAATCTTAATTATTTATATATTGCAAGAATATGAATTTTCTTTTACTTCCACATATTAAAATAAAAAAAACATGTAGCATGACTGAGTAGTTCACCAAATCAGATATGGAAAATAATACATTATGTATTGACATAAGTCATTTTCTGCTTCTCATTCCATGCTTATTACTATCTTGCTAGCACTTTCATGTGTTTTTTTTCAGCTTCATAGGCTGATTGTAACTTTATATTAAATTTATCTGATGTGATTAGTGTTTTACTTTAATTTAGGGACATGCATAGCTTTTAGATTAAAATGACCTTAAGTAAAGATCAATAGATTAGACAAAGATACAAACGGATGTGGAGGAAAAAATGGTCCCATCAGAGATCCAGAAGCCCAACATTCCACAAGAAGGACTGTGAAGCACCCCCGCACAGGGAATCTCACTTACTTGGGTTCAATTTCTAACTTGGAAGAAGAATCAAACGTAAAATTTTGCATAATGTTTGAGCGTTAAAGGAGCGCAATATCCTTTTCTAAGTCCCTGTGACGGTAATCTAGATGTTTATGAGACGATTGAGGGGTCTGTCATCTCCCCCTACTGTCTCTGGCCAAAAAAATCACACTTGCTACTTTCTATGCTCCGACCTTTTGGCGGTGTCGTGGCTCTGTTCTCGTTCCAGCGGTAAGACAGACAGCTTTATGGCAGCCCAGTGTAAGTGTTACAAAGTCTGCTTATTATAGAAGAATTTTGGTGTGTTTTTTTGTCCCGAAGTCTCTTGTAAATTTTGTAAAGTTGCAGGATTTGGTTTATTGACTGTGAGCCAGCCAAAACTATCCATCCGCATAGACTCTCTCTCTTTCTGCAAAGAAAGTCTGCTGAAAAAGAAGCAAATGTCTGGAAAGAGGAAGAAACTTATTTGTCAGATTTTGTTCAAAATCGTTTTGTTTTCTATGCCCTTCACATTTGACTTGGTATGAGCTGTCAGAAGACTTGATATTGGCACTTCATGATGGCACTTTCAACAGTTTTAACAGCCACTGAGCAAATAAGGCTAGCGGGATTTCGACTCCCCATTCTGGATCAAAAGTGTATGTACATATTCCTTCTTTGAGAACAAGCTGTGGTGACTTTCCGAGCGTAACTGTAGTGTAATTTCATTAGACTAGTGTTTCTTTTCTCCTTGCGTTGCTAGGTTCTCTCTGTGTGTATCCGGACTGTAAGTCCATGAGTCCCACCGTGTCTTCTACCAATAGTGATGCCATTGTCCTCAAGGATAGGAATGACTGCACACCTTAATATGAAATGCGATGAATTTCACAAAAGGGCCTGCGTGGTGGTGCAGTTGTTATCCCTGTTGTCCTGTAACAACAAAGTCCCGGGTTCAAATCCCAGCTTTAGCCTTTCTGCATGAGTTTTTAATGTTCTCTCCATGTATGCATGTGTTTTTTTTTCTGGGTATCTCCGGCTTCCCTTAACAGCTTTCTTCTCAAGATATTTTTTCTCACCTAAGCTAGGGATCTCTGCGGTTCTTCCAGAGTAACCATGGTCCTCTTGGCTGCTTCTCTGGTTGATCCTCTCCCTGCCCAGCCTGTCACTTAAAATGAGCATTCATGTCATCTCTGGGAGCTTTAAACCTTTTTCCCTGGCTTGTATTGGGTGTATTTTTTGGTCTTCCTTAGTTGTTTTTCTTCTCTCACAGTGAGTTAATTTGTTATGCTTCAGGTTTTAACTCAGATATTCACAGCAGCACCAGAATATAGGGTTCATCTGGATGGAATGATGTTAAAGCAACCAGTTAGATTTAGAGATGTTGCTAAGGAGATGGTCAAAAAACAAACCCTTGCAGCATTATACTACGACTAAAGATATGACTTTATAGTCAGTCTGGGCAAGGGCTATAACTTAAATGTGACCTTAATGACAGAAGCTGACATCTTTATGTGTTTATAGACATATAGTGTATGTATTGTATATGTTTAGAGAATTTTATAAGATGCAAAAAAAAAGAATCTTCACATGTTCTTTACTGATCTCATCAACATCTTCATTTCCCTCCTTTTCTTTCACGTGTGGAGCTGGACACAGTAAGAAGTCTTCATCCTTGTTACTGTAAAGCACTGATTGATACTTATGCAACTTTCAGTTACATATAGACAAAATCTCTTTGGTTCATAAACTAAAAAGAAAAAAAAGGGACGCATCACTAATGGAAAACAAGCTTTGTGATCGGAGCATTATTCCAACAGGAATCTAGTTTTTGCAGCGATAGCTGTAGGCATAAACAAGAGACGCAGACAGAGGCTCTTTGTTTTCCAAGACAGATACTGACCTTTGGAGCTGCGCGCAGGTAATAGCATCAATTTAACGGCAGAAGATTTGTGAGCCGTCTCTGGTTTGGCCTAATGTGCTCTCCTAAGCCTGGCAGAAAGGGTGTGTTAGGAGAAGCAGTCAGGGCTAAAGCCCGGTAAAACTAAGCAAACTGGGTATAAACTTCTATAAACCCTGCTGTTCCCAACAGACTTAGAGGGATTCAGGAGGAGTATATTGGGGGGAGGGAGGGCAGTGAAGATGGTGCGGGAAGAAGAGAATTTAGGTCAAAAGCCAGAAAAATATTTGCACAGATGTAGGCACCTGGTGAGAGAGGAGCTATGAGATAGTCTGTGTGCTGCTCTGCATGTGCCTGGCTGAAGAAGGCCAAGAACTGGTTAGGAATTTATAAATATTATGTTTTGTCTTGCCGTACAAAGCATTAAATTAGTCATGGCAGTTTTGTTTTTTAGAAACAGACAGCTTAAAGTAAAAAACAAGTTTAAAGGTTCTCACTGTCCTGATTAGATAAGATTAGCCTAAATAGATCTATCAGAAATAGATGTTAAATGTTTTGCAGACAGTGAACTTTCCTTCCACTCCTCGTCCTCTCTGCTGCCTTGCTCTTTCTGAGATGTTTCTGCTCCATGTCTTTTGATGTAACTATAATTGCCACCATACTCTGCACCTCTTACAGAGTCCTTTCTTTCAGCACTAGAGAACATTTTTCATAACTCTTTCAGGATTTTCTTGGGTCTTCAGTGAACCATGGATGCCAGATATGGTACTTTTTCTCAAAAAAAGACGCGAAAATGTTGTTGTTGGATGTCTCCTAGCAACACTTATTGATAGTCCGATTGGTTGTAGGTAGAAGTGCACAGAAAACTGTCTCTGGAAGCTGATCCAGTCTCAAACTTTAATCAGTTCTGATGAGTTTCCAAAGGGCTATCTGGGCGCAACGCACGTCGGCAGCGTCAGACACGTGTCAGCGTGAGCTCCTGATGTGCATCGCTCTCGCTGACAACAACACTTGGCGGTGGATGCTCTCTCTGAGGGAAGAAAAACTCCCAAGTTAGCTATTTTCAGAGTGAAGTCTGAGAAAGCACGGAGATTTAAGAAGCTATTTAAAAGTTGGGGTTTTCCACACTACATATCTTAAACTGGACTGACTGATTACATTACACATGGTATGTTACTCAGATGTATATCTTAAACATTTATTTATTTATTAATGCATGCTGCACTTTATCTTATTTGACGTGATCGATTCCCCCACATTGTTTATCCTTGTGTACGTCCAGGTTCATGTATGTTATATCTGACTGAATGACATTTATGACAGGGGTAGCCTCGTGTCAGAGGCGCTCTGTGGTGGGACAGTTGATTGGTGAAATTGAACAAGTGAAGCTCTGCTCTGTGTCTCCTCACATGATCAGCAGATAAGCTGCCTTGTGATTTGTTGTGGAGGAGTTTCCCTCTCGAGCCTGCAGCAGTTTACTTTGCAGTCTCTACACAGATCACTGAAGTTATTAAAAGGAAAAAGAAAACACCCAAAAGAAAACACCCAAATGAACATATTTTAGGTAAAAAAATTTAAAAATTTAAAAAAGACCAGCAGAATATTGATGTTGATGATTTGAATCCTCATCTTGGCTGTGGTCACAGTCACGCGCCTCTCTTCACCCACCTTTCTGTTTCTCTGTTTCCAGGTCTGAGCGCTGGCAAGCTGTTAAAAGCCAACGGGCTGAATCCTGTAGTGCTGGAGGCCAGGGACCGAGTCGGCGGTCGCACCTTCACTGTGCGGGTAAGACCAGTAATGCCCACGGATTTGGCTGCTTTGATGAGCTCCTGGTGCAGTGGAAACATGTAACAACCACACAGTTTTGTCCATTTGCAGCTGAAAGGCCGAATTCAGAACTTTTCACCCCCCAAAAAATGAACAAAAAAAGATTTGTGCCACTTCCATATGTGGTACTAATTCAGATGCATATTGGGTACTTTTCAAAGCATCTGCAGTCTGAACGGTCATGTCACATTTCTTGGCTCTCGCTACACATCCACACACAAGTAGTAGCAGACTGTTGTTAACAGAGGTGCTGCTTTCCTCTTCCCTCACTTCTTCTTGCTATGATGTTGTCTTAAACTGTTCAGACCGCAGTATGACAGCGGTCACATAGTAGTATGAACGGCTTAGAATTGAGCATCGAGACCTGCGGTGTGAACATAGCCTAAGTCTGAAGGACAACAGTTAAGACTGGGGGGGCTGGGCTGCATAGAGGTTGAGAAAAAGCACAGAGTCTGCACTTCATAATGATAACAGAGGAAACACTGGATCTCAGAATAAGCAGCAGTTTTCCATCCACTATGTTCCCTTATTCCAAGATTGGGTTGTGTGGGTCACAGGTGCAGGAGGGAACCCATCAGAACCCTTTCCAGAAATACCCTTCAGATCATTCTGCAGCTATACATGTGATGCACATATGAGCTCTTTTGGCACTTAATATGTTTTTTTGTTGCTGTTCCCAGAACAAGGAGACAAAGTGGGTAGATCTTGGTGGGGCCTACGTTGGACCAACTCAGAACCGTATCCTACGCTTGGCTAAAGAGTATGGCATCAAGACTTACAAAGTCAACGAGCAGGAACACCTGGTGCATTATGTCAACGTGAGTTCCCCATCTTCATTACCTCTTTTACTTTCTCTCTGTTTCTTGTGAAGCTTATAAGGTAATGTGTGCAAGACCACTTGTGTTCTAGATATGTTTTTCACTTTAAGTTCACCGTTACTGCAGATAGGTTCCAGATGAAGCTGCATATGTCCCGAGACTGTCCTATTATCCAGGAGATAGGGAATTTATATCAGCAATTATTTTCTCATGTCATTCAATGGTCAGTGGCAGGAATGAGGTTTAGATGCAGTCCACTTTAAATATTCTGAGTGTTCCTTCTGTGGAAAGCTCAAATATTGTTTTTAATGATCTGGTATAGAATTACTAATGGCTGTCCTTTACTATTGAGGTTGAAACACTCCAAACCGTCCGATCGGATTGAAAATCGGATCATATGAAGTCACAGCAATTACATCAGGTTGAAGTGAATGGGGACTTGCTTGCTGTTCTAAGCAACTGTGTCTGCATAGTTCCAAACAAGCAAGACCCGTGGTCTATTTTGGTGGGAACTACACAGCAATTTGACGAAGAGTCATGATAGAATGAGCTCCTCCAAGCAGGCGGTCGGTCTTTAGGACATGTGGCGTCACTGCCAGTCTGTGCTGCACTGACAGGTGGGCAGTGGGTACCTGCTGGAAAAGAAATGGCTCAAGGTGCTCAGCTAGCTCGTCAAACTTTCTACCATGACTTACCCCACTTTGTCTCACGGGTAGAAATTGTGGGCAATGTAGGAATATGTCACGATTGTCTGCATGAATAAGACGTTTAGTCTTACTCATGCAGACAATAGCCAGGTTTGAGTGTCCTTGCTTCTGTAACGGTATTCACACCGACGTGTTGATTTGTATGTTGCATTTACCTTGAAAAGACCAGACTTTTTGAATCGGTCACTTTTCAGAGCCAGTTAAACTGAACGTAGGCAGATGATAAAGTCTTGAGCAAATTTTGCTCATGTCCAATTAAATTCAAAAATACTTTATTAATCCCAAAGAAGTGTATCGTGTTTACTTGCTATCCTTGCAGAATATATTTAAACAGGCTTCATTACCTGGACTATTAGTAACAGAAGTGTTAAGAAACCACCAGGAGAATATTTAAAACAAACCTTGGGTGTCTGTTTGTATCAGCCAGCAGGCCAGCCGTCCTCACGTCTCCACCATTAGCATCTGGAGATGCTAATCTTCGCCTAAGGGATTTCTGTAATGTAGTTTCTTAATTCTCTGAGTAAATGAAAGGCAAACAATGAGATATCATGCCAATCTTTCTTCGTTTTCGCTATTCTCTGCTCCATATGTCATTTGGGCTGGTGAGCCACTTTTCTTAGCACAGCTGGGCTCCTCCACCTGATTAAATTTGCCCTTGCTTCCATATACTCTAATATCCAGATTGTAAATCCATAGAATGGACTTAAGTGGTCTGACTGGCCTCTCTTTTAGGGCAAGTCGAGGGAAAGCTTATCTTAACACAGGGTGTGTTTCAATCGTAACTTCAGAGGTGGACTTTGAGCTTTTGCCCTGAAGGTGTGATTATGAGAACACACACACACACACACACAAACTCACACATGCAAACAGCCTTTCAAAGACTTATCTGGAAAGTTGTTCTAATTTCCTCCACTAAACATACTACAGTTCAATTAAAACCATGATAATCTCACAGCTGTGGGCTTGTAAAAGGGGAAATTATGGCGGGGTTTTCGTATTAATAGCAATCACACTGCACATTTTATTAGTTCATTTTTGCAGACCATTTGTCACCACTCTCTGTTCTGTATCACCAGTTGCATTTCCATTACAAATGTGCGCAAAACATTGTCGATGTTCAGCTAATTTCGACAAAACACATTTTCGCAGTTGCGGTGTTTCCATTAAATAACAAATGCAATTAAAATCACATGTTAATACGTCTATTCACGCGACTATCTCATCCATGAGTGAGAAGTATTTGAAACAAATTTTATCTTTTCCACCGACGACAATTTTGCAGAGGTTTCTCTTCTCCGCCAGGTATTTCTGTGTCAGACTTTTCCATTTTGAATGTAAGATTTGCCACGGCTTGTGGAACCCCACTTCCTTCATTGCCGCTTCAAGATCTTGGTAAATGCTCGTATTTCTTTGCTACCCCTGTCACGAACTAAATGTAAAAAAACACGCAGTCTCCTTGTGAATCCAAACATGCCGCGCCATCATCCTGGTCCAACTTCATGTCGTCTTCTTCATCTATTTCACCAGTAGTAACGGCCGATTGTTGATCACGTGACTCGTGTGATGGGAAATCAACTGTTTCCATTGCAGTTTTGCGAAATACACCAATTTCGATATGGCTGAAAAACCACCTCATCCTAGCGCAAAAACCTTTAAACCTTTTATCCATTTAACCTATGTTCGAAATAAGGAGTATTTTTTGTTTCCATTAAACAAATTTATTTTCGTTATTAAAATTTGCGCAATTTGTTGGTCAATGGAAGCGCGATTACTGTCAGATTCACAAGCAAATAGCACTATTAACATGCAGGCACAGAGTTATATGCATCGAAACATTTATATCTGATTACGTGGTATAAACAGCACTAATCTTTGAGAACCTGACTCTTTGCTATGGGTATAATTTACAAAAATATAAGTAAATATGGACAACTTTCCTTCTAAAGGCATCCATGTCTAATTTAAATGTGTGCAAAAACATATGGGGCTGTATAGTCACGGCGCCTAACTCCTAGCCACCCCCTTAAGAACAAAAATTGGGTACATCAGAATCAGAATCTCACCACGAAGCAAAAGAGGTGGCCTGGCCTAATGATGCTCCTGGGGGCGATAGGAGTCTTATGGTTTTTCCAGGTCTGGGAACTGTTTTAGCAGCAAAAGGGGGACCAACACCAGGCAGTGTGTGATAATGTTCAGGGTATCTCCTGTAGATCAGTTTGGCGTGCTTGTCTTTCTTATGGGAGGGGGTTGAACTAAACTGATGTATAAACTGTAATTTGGTAATCTGTGGCTTACAGGAAGATTATAAATAAGTTAATAACTTGACTTTACGTTGATAGCACACAATCACATGTGAAGCCCACTTGGACTACACACTGAGTCATGACTGCCCTTTTCAAAGTAGCCCTGTTTGGATTGGCATTTGTATTTGGTTGTAACCACTGAATGATTGCTCTTTTCATTACTCTCTCCCGCGATGGCGGAAGAAGCATGCTTTAAATTTCGTTGAAGGCATGACTGGTACCACTGCGCTGATTAGATTAGAGGATCGTCTATTGACTACACAATGTGCCAGTAGAGTGTCTGGTGTTATGCTCCTGTAGAACAGCCAATAAGAAATAAGAAACAAAAGAGTGCTAACATATTCCCTCATAAGGTAACCCCCTTTAAAGTTGGCAAAGAAGTTAAAAGGACAGCTAGAAGTCTGCTTTAGGTACAATGTAATGCAAAATTATGTAGGAATTCTTTGCCCTATGTCTATTTCCAGTATAACCACTTATCAATAATACCTGTAGCTTGATTTTGCTAATAACACACCGTGCATTATTTGACTCATTGATGTTATATAATGACTGATCTTCGGTGAAGCGTGTTTTCAGCCGAGCACTGTGTCAGTAGCACTTATGTTCTATTGACCTACTTCTGCGGCTGTCTGAAATGTCACCGGCGTGGCAGCAAACACACAAATAGTGGTCGGAAAATAAATCTCTTACTGACTGTTGTTGTTGTTAAGTGTCACATGAGCTCCTGTTGTCTCCTTGGCTACTATCTCTGCGAGATGTAAGAGCAACGTAGCGCTCACAGCTTCCTGGCTTGTTTCCATGGCAGCCTCCTTCATCAAAAAACATGCTCAACAAGACTCCTCCTGTATGTGTGTGTGTGTGTGTGTGATTTTATGCATTGGAAGAATACATGAATAATATGTGGAGAGGTATGGGGTTGGTTGTTTTCCTCAAACAACTGACTCTGCAGGAACGTTGGGAGAAGCAGACCTTGTGAAATCTGAGCACTGAATAGCTGTCCATGTGCCTGTCAAAAAAAGGGAGTCCCGGCATTGTTTTTAGGCTAGACACCGGCCAATATGAGATTCTCACTATAAGCATGACTAAAAATACCAGACTCTATACAGCATGGCAGCAATCATACAAAAATGCATTACATGTTCTAATTCATTTTATTGAAAATAGTGAGGCAACAATTAATCCTGCTGCTGTTAAACCCGTATGGCAATAGTAAATATTTCTGGAATCCTTCTTTCTTTTTGGCAATGGGGGGCAAAGTGTTTTGGCCTCCTTTCAGCCAGCTGACCTGCCGCACGCAGTAGTAGATGGGCTTGAGGAGCACCATGTCAACACATACACCGCACTCAAAATTGTTGTCACTTTCCGTGACAACTAGTAGGCAGGATCATGCTGTTATATGTAGGATGCAGAGTCTTGTGGTAATAAACTACACGCTAATTTCAATTTGGTAAGCTATACAATTTATCAGGATGAAAATTTTTTATATATTTATTTAGCCCCAGGGACTTCAATATTAAAGGGTTAGCTATAGGTACCAATATAAAAATTTGAGCCGATATTTTATATCTAATATTATATATATCTAATATTGTTTTTCTTCCCTCACAGTGAGTTAATAGATATATTAGATATATATCTAATATTAATTTTGCTGTTAAGTCCGATAACCAATGTTTAGCTGAATTGCAATGTCCTTATCGGACCGATACCGATATGTTAAAAAAATGACAAACATTGGCCGATACTGATGTTAATGCAGATATTCTAAGAAAACTTTTCTGATTAGCACAGAAGCACTTCAGAAAAAAAAAGTCAAAGAGTCGCAGCCTCAGAACATTTCCTCTCACAGTCTGACTTTGTGAAGGAGAAGAAAGCATGCAGGCTGATGTTTACACCGATTTAACCTGCACGAAAACATCTGGCTGCCATGCAGGTAAAGCCGAGAGTTCTAGTAATCCAGAAAACCTCCCAAGCCTTTGTGTAATTAGTGCTGGCTTTCAAGCAAGCCGCGAAGCTTATCAGCTTTTCTGCAGCAGATTGCGATGCTAAAGGCCAGAGCTGGTTTCCTTTATCAGCAAACTAGCATCTAGCAGGCACAGCATCTCAGCACTGGACTTATTAATGAGCTATCACTGTCAGAGATGGGGAAATACACTTTGATTGCTCCTTATCAGAGGTTGGGAAAGTCCTGCTGCTCCCTCTGCACAGGGACGCTCATACATGCTTCCACGCATTCAAACCAAAAAAAGTTGCAATGTGTTTTGGTAAAATCTGCAGGAAATAGGGGTTCTGTTGGGTTGAGCAGTTTTTGTCCCTCTGCTGTTTCCTGTTTGATTGTTGTTCTGTTTATTTAGAGAGTCATGTGCAACTGCTGGGGTCCGTTCTTCGTACGTTGCTTAAAACATCCAAGATCAAATGAGACATCCAAGATGATTTCATCCGGCTAATCATGATCCGGCTAATTGGGTTCTTCAAACACACCTGTTGTTTACGATTAGTATGGCTGGATTGAGTTATCTGAGACAACTGCGCGTTCATGCGTTTGTTTAAAAGGGGAAATGTATCGATAGTAGAAACAATGATCAGCAACGCTGCTATTGGCTGTTCAGCATGAACAAAGAATGCCCACAGTTTTTTTTTTCCAGCAGAACACGAGCTTTTAAAAGAAGGTTATGCCGAATTTGTGTCATTAATTAAAACGACAGGGAACACCTCAAAGTCTGCTAAAGCCAGGAGAGAGAGGGCTGGCAAAAAACAGCAGACAAATTAATGCGTAAATACTGTCCATGGTAGATGTTTCTATCACTTTCTACAGTATGAATTTTTGCATTTTAATAATCTCATATTTACTTTGTTCTTTTATGTCAGAGCCTCCGCGGGACCCACTAGAACATGGGGACAAGTAAAAGTGAAATACAATAATATTCTACAAAATGGTAGCCTTTAATTATTATACTGTATTTTAAAAAGGCACTTGTTATGTCAAGAGATCCACATTTCAGTGTCATTCCTTAGACAAGTAAAGGAAACGTGCAAACTGGGAATTTTAACAACAACAAAAAAAAAATCTTTATCCATAAAAAAAGGAAAATCTTCCTTTTCCAAGTCATCCACAGTTTACATATAAAACTGTATTGCTCCGTGGCTAGATAATCCTTCCATAGTTTTTTTTCTAATACAATATACGGCTCGACAGGAAGCAAGCCTTTCAAAGTAAACTAAACTTCACAATAAAATGGCCCGAACAAATCTTCTTACTGAATAGGATAAAAATAAAAAGCAAACCATCATACAAATAACTTAAATATTTTAGATTTATGGCTCCAACACCACTTTTTCCTCTTTAAAAGCTACTGTTAAATGATGTGTGTGTCTGTTTATAACATCCACCAAGAAAAATCTCTCTACAATTACAATGTCACGCTGCGCTGAAGGATCCTCTCTATTGCGCAATACGCGATTAATTCGGAAAACTCTGCAAATTATTCTTGCACCTTCCGCAACAGGTTGCTGTCGTAAAAATGGACATGGCTACGGCAGACTTCCCTATCTCCTCCGCGTATACAGCCGTGATCTAATCTTGTTTACATGAAATAAGCCTGCTCTGGAGCAGGCTTAAGCTGCCGCACATGTTGCTATGACAACAAGTGCAGGAAGTCTTTCGAAGAACCAAACGATCCAAGATCATGCCAAATCGTCAACAATGAAATCCTGCTAACTGAGTTAGCGATGTACGAAGAACGGACCCCTGAACTCAAGCACCCTCCAGCGTTTGTCGGTAATTTGGGACAACCATAAAGCTTTTTTACGAGCATAACTGACCTTTCGATGTCGAGGCTGGATATAAACCACGCTAAATGGCAGTTTAAGAACTCCTGGATTTCAATGCTTTTTTTACCCACCCACAACTTTTAAAAATTTTGATCATGACCTTTAATTAAAATTCAATCTGAACAAAGAGCTTTCTTTAAAAAGCTACACATCTTTGCCAGAGTGTTCTGCAGAGCTTCTTATCCAAACAGCTAAGGTTGGTGTGAGAGCTTATTAGGTGAACATTTCAGAAGCTGATATGAGCAACTAATTCTTATGTTTAAAACTGACAATGTCTTACGTTATTATAGGATGGAAGTGTGGTTTTTGACAGCAGGAGAAGCCAGCCAGGAGAAGGCAGATAGGAACAAAGAGGCCTGGCAGGAATTGTAGTCAGAGTGCAGTAAATGTCCAGAAGTTAGAAGACCGATGAAGCATATGGTGAGGGCAAGGCAAACAAATGACAGGTAGAAATAGGCAGGGGTCCCAGGTGAAACAGATGCTTGATAATGAGCACAGTGCAGGTGGATTGAAGCTAAAGTGGCTCGGGCTATACTGAAATAAGCATGAATGGAGCTGAATAGAAATATAAATTATATACAACATAATTTGACTGAGAACATAAACACAAGACACCAAGTAAAAATTAATGCAAGATTTAAGTAGCAGTAAAGAAATGCAGTAACAAGAGAAAAGATCTAACAAATCTATAACATGAAGAAGTGAACCTTATGGAAAAACCCAAATGACAAAACTATTAACTGAGTATGGCAAGACCTATAGAACATAAATGACAAGAAAACCATTAATCTAAATCAAAACCATAACCAGACACCTCCAAATCATGACACTGACTAACAACACTTGCTTTTATATGTATTGAAGGAGTCTAAACTGTCTCTAGGTTTTTTGGTGTACGGGATAGAAAAATGAATATGGACAGAGTTGAAATTCTTGACAAGATTTATCATCATACACAGAACCGTGTCTGCTCTTAGACTGTTTTCCGGATCTCTTTATATTTAATATACAGAAAACAACTTGAAAAATTGTAAATAACCCTAAACGTTCTTTAGAAACTGCAGTGACATTTTCTCATAACAGGAGACAAATCTTTTGCAGCCAGTTTAGTATGGATTATTGAGTTAATGGATGGTACTTAGATAACATGTGTAGGCAGTGAAAACTCTGCAGAAGCTCAAGGAATGAAATGGTCATTTTAAGCACAGATTTTTGCAGCAGTTACCCCCTGAGCTGTGAAAAAACATATGGCTATCACAAAATCTTATGATAGCCATATGTTTTCCTATTATTTAAAAACAGCTAAATCAAAATAAGTTAGAGCAGAGATGGCTGTAGTCGACTTCTGCACGTGGAACTGATTTGGACATTATTATTATTATGGTGCGCCCATTTGAGCTGTGTTCTGTCGGATGACCCAATCACTGCGTTAGGGCTCAGTGTTGCAGCAGTTGCTGTGATTGAAGCGTAGTTAGGACCATGCATAAGTGGGAAATGGGAAAAGATGAGTGGGGAAATCAGTCACTTCAGTTCATCTGTGAGAAACGTGTCAGACAGACCTTCATCCTGGAGAACAGGTAGCTGTGCCTTCATGCAGCGTTTGGCTGATGTTCTGAGCCCGACTGACCTGCAGCTCGCTGATGTGGAAGAAAAGCAGCCATGCGTCTTCCCCCTCTGTCATCCACCCCCTTCCCTCTGCTCTCCCGTCTTTCTGTTCAGTTGGCCAGCATCACCGTGGTGAAAGGTCACCGCACTGGATGATATGCATGTTTCTCCTCATCTCCAGCAGGTGCAACTCAAAAAATGACATTTCTGTCAAAAGGTTCATTTATTTCAGCAACTCGATTCAAAAGAGTGAAAATCATAGTATGCAACCATTATACAAAGAGTAATCTATTTCAGGTGTTTGTTTCTGCACATTTTAATGATTATGGCTTAAAGTGAACGAACAGCCCAGAATTTGCTCTTTGTTTATGAAAATTAGAAAATCACACAAGACAAAAAAAATGTTTAATACTAAAATTACGGCCTATAGGACGTTTCTCCAATCACATCACATTTTCCTAGAGACTGCCCCGGTTTCCCGGATGGTCAGACAAGAAAGTTGCAAACTAAATGGTAAAAACCACAATACCAACCATGCTGGAAGATGACAACGTCCCAGGAGCTATATTTCAACATGCTTTAATCGAGAAACCCAGCGAAGAACAGTTTAAACGTTGGTTGATATGTAGAGGTCTCAAAAGGAGCAGAAAGAAAGCAGATTTAGTAGAACGGTAGGAGAGACTCCTCCTCTCACACAATGTCTCAAACAGATTCCATTGAATAAAGTAAAATAAAGCCCTCTCGGTTACAAGGTCATATCCAACACTGACATTTCTCAGCAATCCTGGGAATCTGGGATTTGGGAAATCAATGGAAACAACTCCCTTCATATGATCATGATCATCGTATCACCAGGCACTCCAGCAGATACCAACACAGCTGTGTTTTGTTGTGAAGCTTAAGCGGAAGTTCAATTGAAGAAACTCTGTTGCCTACCTCCGTCCAATCAGAGGCTCATTCACCTCCGACGCAGGCCAATCAGCTTTGAACTGCTCCTCCACGAAGCCAATCAGCCTCCTGGGTTCATCTTATATATCCTATGGTGCCTTCAACCTCGTCCCTATCAGAGTGTAATTCCTCCCGGACTCTTATTAAATTCCCTGTCACATATCAATCGGTCCGGCAGAAGACCGCCATGTGGAGCCTGGTTCTGCCAGAGGTTTCTTCCCAAAGGGGAGTTTTTCCTCTCCACAGTCGCTTCATGCTTGCTCATCATGGACAGTTAATGCAAACCTGTGTTTATCCAAGTTGGACATCTATCTTTCTGGGTCCCTGAGTGAAGTGCTGGTATCAGCTCACTCAGTCTACTGGATCCCACCAATTCAGTTCAAGCAGATCGTCTCGCAAACCAGCGTCTATTACCTGAACCATCTTCATCTATCTCCACTCCACCACCAGTTTCAGGCCTGGGGGGAAACATCCCTGTTCTCATACACCTGCTTATGGATATTCAGCGTGAATGTTTCCTGCCAAGCTCTGAGCACCAAAGTCTTAAAATATTATATCAATAAAATTCTTCTAATTGTCTTTTCTTTCCGTGGGAGTTTTTCAGATTGAAGTTGCCATAATGTGTCTTTTAAGGACATCTCTGTTCACTATTTGACTCATACAAGTAAATCAACTATTCATGTTACTGCTCTGCTTGTTTGACCCAAAGATAGCCGTGAACCATGCGCACTGCGCTGTTCTAATTTAGTAATTTGAGGAACGTCCTATTGAAAAGTCTGCTGATATACTGCAGCATATGTGGTCAGAACTTGGCCGGGGTCCCTTCTGCACGGATTATTTCCCCATCGTAGCGTCTCATGGAGGGGAACGGCCTGTGGCTCTGCTGAGGTGGTCAGCAAGCTTATTGTAAACATCAAAGGAACTTGACAAATTTACTAAACAGAGAGCTTAAGTTTCCCCTCTACCAAAGAAGACAGTTCAAATAGAATCAAAAGATGTTTTGATAAAGTATGTCTATAGGTGTGCACACATTCACAAGCAGTTTTTTGCTGTTTTAATGTATACGTCATGCTGAAGGTGGAGAGGCTGGGACACCATTTATCACTGTATCGTTTGCTTTGTCACAAAAACCTGGCCTTTCTTAGTGATGACCTTCATTCACAGCCAGTAGAGAGAGAAGGGGGTAAACAAGCAGCACCCTGCGCAGCTTTGTCAAGGACTTACATTCTCTGTATACGGGCCGTCAGTTCTACTGCTTCAACACGGGCCAGCCCATTCCTGGCATTTTAACTGCAGTTGGTATGCCACTGACATGTACATGTGTTTGATTTGGGGTGCTCAAACCGGAGATTTTATTGGAACGTATTGCAATTTTAACTGAAGTTGACTTCTGAACCACTTTAATACTCCAAACAGTATTTACAGAGAAATGTATTATTGATCAAAGTGAGGTTCTTTGAAGATATGATAGTTCTTCCCACATCCATAATGATGGAAAACATGTTTTTGACCACTTCTCAAAACGTAGCACAGCACCCTGGATGCTCTGGGAAATCTTAGTGTGTTCAGGGTCATAGCTTATTTGCCCTAAGCAGAATTCGAGAGCTTTTAAAGTTTGTTCAATTGATTTTCCGAGTATCAAAACAGCAGCCGCAATTGCAACATTTGCAAACAGATTTTATCTTTCATCAATACAAATGTCTGCTGTTAATCATTTACCTTTCAACATTAAAATAAGACTTTATGACCAGAAAACATCTGATGAAAGTTAAAGTCAAATCTACTGAGCTAGCTTTACAAAAAAATGAGGCTGGTGCATATGCAGTGGTTTAAAGTTGCATGAATAGCAAGAAATGAGATGCTTAAATTATACAGCCAGTAATGGTTTAAAACGACTTTCACTAAAAAAAAAGAATTATTTTCTGTAGAACCAGCACACCAGATCTACTTTGACACGGAGAGGCTATAAAGCAGTCGATCGTAGTAGAATAAACAGCATGTGGTCCATTCAGACTGTGTGTGGAATTATGGATACTGTTATCTGAGTTGTAAAATATTACATAAGCTCAGGCTGTCTTGTCTACACAGCTCTTTGGATCCTGTTCAGTCACTCTGACTAAGCAGTGTGGAGCTCAGCAGCAGCTGCAGAACCGTTCTATGTTTATCTGAAAGATTCATCCAGATTCAGCAGGCTTTAACTAGGCGATAAAGGACATTGCAGTTCAGGTTTGTGGACTTGGATCAGGTGCAAAGTGAAGAAAGCTTGCTGATGATACGCTGAATTGATCGTGATATGGAGCAAGAAGTCATAAAGCGCGTTTTGCTGTAATCTGGTCTTCACTGGCGATATTTGTTATCGCTGCATCTTATATTGTCTGCATTTTATTACAATGAAGTTATGGCGAATCAAAGGGGTGCTGGTTATTTTGCACCTTCTGCCAATTTCATACTTTTGTTCTGACTATGTGTCAGTTTGTAGCCACAAAGAGGGAGGGGGGTGATCTGTATCTGCTTTAACAACCAATCATTTAAAGTAATTTTGAATGATCTGTTTTTGTTCTTACAATAAATCTTAGCTACCGGCACGCAATCGCTTGTGGCTATTTTGATTTGATCAGGGACCATAACTATGGGATGTAATGTCAGAATTTTCTGAGAAGTTTGCCTCATAATTTATTCAAATACTTAACTACAAAGAAAAATGGACTGATATGCAGTGATTTAAGAACATGGGTAAGGACTGCATGGCTGAGGATGAGCAAAATAAAATAAAAAAACATAATAATAAACAACAATTTAATGTTGTGAAAATCTTAACCTAACTGATTGCCTAACTGACCCTGGCTCTCAGACTAGGGTACTTTCCAGTTTAGGTTAGGGTAATGGTTGGTTGCTACTCAGGCCTTAGGGTGATTGGTTACTTCTCAAAAATGTATTTTTAAAGGTCCGGCTCTCTTCTAGAAAACACTGGTACAATATTGTTATTCTGTCTTTGTGTTAGACTCCTTCATTTCCGTTTGCGGTTATTGACCAACACTCAAAGCATCACTACAAAAGGACAACACTGTCGGTTCTAGAAAGGGCTGCCGGTAAACCCGGATGTGCTGCTTAAACCCGACATTCTAGTCTTTGTTGTCCGAGCGGACAGAAACCTCTGAGCAGCCTTTCTCGTCTTCCTGCATGTCATGTCTGAACGAGTTCAACAGCAAGAGATTCCAGATTTTAATTTTACCACATTTGTTTTGGTCAGATTCTCTGAGGTCGCTGTTGGTGCCTTTTCTTTCAATCTGTCAGCCATTCTCTGCCAATGTGCTGTCAGCAGAGATAGAAGCTGCTAAATATAGTTTTTAGACCCCTACAGAAGAGTGCGTAATAACTACTATGGAAGCTACAGAGTGTCATAAATGTGACAATGTCAGCATGTAATCCATGTATTAGCACCTGCTAATAGATAGTAGTTACTATAAAGCAACTATATACACACGAGTAAAGAGTATGTGGATACTGTGAACCGGTCGGCTGAAATATCCCTCCGCCCCTCTGCGTACACACATACTCCCTGAGAGGGAGACAAGATGAACAAACTAGCCGTCTCTCCCGGGAGGACAGAATGGTTGCTGGACTACACTGCCCTGTTTCTAACCTAACTCCAAAATAAAGTTCACTCTCATATTAGATTAACTCACCTGTCCTGCAGAAAGCCTACAACCTCAGCATCAGTTTTAAATCCCCGATCCCTCGTGAATTATCTCCACTCCACCTGGTAATAATAGCCGATACAGACTCTCGTTTTCTCCCGGTTATTACTTCTTTTTCCATTCTTGGTTACTTTCTCTTCCTGCTTGCTGGGCAAAGAGTACGGATTGTCCTCCGTTTCAATAGAGACAGAAATTTTCAGATCAGTGCATCCCTACACAGAACATTGGGAAAAGAAAGACTTGTGGTATACTGTGACATTACTCAGACAAATATGTATTTACTGTGGTGTAATCAATCAGTTCAGTATGGCAGCCAATCATTTTATCACTTGTTTGTCATTATGTTAACAAACCTATCTGGTTACATTGTAAATTCTTTGAGATACAGGCTTCACGATAAGATTGTGACAGTATTGTATTGATCCAACAGGGAAAGTCGTACCCGTTCAAAGGCTCCTTTCCTCCCATGTGGAACCCTCTTGTTTATATGGACTTCAACAACCTCTTCAGGACGATGGACGAGATGGGCAAGGAGGTGACACCACACTGAAAGTCTAGATAATTTGTGTTATTGTTGTCCTTGTACTGGTTCAACATCTCTCTACCGTTGTCTCATGCTGAATGTCTCATCTGTGCTTTAGATTCCCAGAGAGGCGCCCTGGAGAGCTCCTCATGCTGTAGAGTGGGACAACATGACCATGCAGCAACTGTTCAATAAAATCTGCTGGACCAGGTGACAGAACAGAAACATTTTTCATTCTGTTATTTTCATTTTTTTTTCTTCTCGTTTTCCAAACCCTGTACACGCTAAAAAAACATTCTGTTGGTGTGTACGAGTGCCACAGAAATAGCAATATCATAAAACAATAAAATCAAACAGTCCTGATTCTTCCTAATGATGCAGAAAACAAAGTTAACAAGTCGGTAAGCTGTTCTAGTCTCTTTTTACTTAAAGTTGTTGCTCAACAAAATCATTAGATCATCAAAAATGTTATTTGTTCAAAAAGTTAGGCTTATGCTGTTGAAACCAGATTTTTGAATACATATAAAAATATTTTTCTTACTGTCTGACATTACACTAAATTGTTCCTGTTTTAGAAACAGAATCATCAACATTTACCAAATGGCAGGATAATGAGATATATTTATTAGATACTTTTTATGTATTTTTGGGAAGTTCAAAGGTTTGCATAAGATTACTATCCGTGCAAACAGTTTGGGAAAGCCTAGACGATGATGTCATGGCAACACCTCAAACTTACTGCTTCCTTATGTGGCGTTGCGTAGGGGGGGGAAATAAATCAGCAGAAATACCAGGAAGAGAATTAGCATATTTAACATATTTTACTGACCTGGGCTAAAAGGCCACTCTGTGAGGAAGAAAAAGTAGTTAATGTGTGTTTTTGAACACTGTATGTAAACATCTGATCCCAACTGCATCTTACATAGCTTCATTACACAGACGGCTCTAGTTGAAGTGTTTTTTGTTGTTAATTCTGATGATTATGGCTAGCAGCTAATGAAGTCAGTTTCGGAGAAAAATAATAGAGCATTAGACCAATAAAAAAACTATATTTTAAACAGAAAGCCTACCGTAATATATGTCAATTTTTATAATTATTATTACAAGTAGTGGTAGTAGTAATTAATATTATTGTTGTAGTAGTTGTTTTATATTATGTTATTGCAACAAAATAAAAGAACAAAAACACTCTCAATGCAACGATACACGTCATGTCTGCTTTTTCTCCCCTCTCCCCCTCCAACGACCCACAGTGCCGTCCGCCGCTTTGCCACCCTGTTTGTCAACGTGAACGTGACGTCTGAACCCCACGAGGTGTCGGCCCTGTGGTTCCTCTGGTATGTGAAGCAGTGCGGAGGGACAATGAGGATCTTCTCCACCACCAACGGTGGGCAGGTACGTATGCAGGGCCCAGCTTTAGTCCCAGCGAGTCTTTAGAGTCCGTCCACGTGGAAAACACAGCAAGCGAGGGTAAACCACTAAATGTGCTGGTTTACATCCTGACTGACATCCAGAACTTGGGATCTAAACAGAAAGCTCACAACCGTGCGTCACGATCGGCCCTCTGTGAAATGGGCCAGCAAAAAAAAAGCTGCGGTGAACAGAGGCCAGAGCAGTGAGGAGCCATGCCAAACGACAGGCTTGGCAGTTTTCACCCTGCAAAAGCTCTCGGTCCTGAATAACCGGAGCCGGGGCATCAGTGGGAGATCCTAAATTAGTCTCAATGCCTTCACCTTTGTCTGCTCTGCGTTGGCTCAGCTTAATTATAAGCCCAACAAAGGATGCTTTCTTGTAGTGCTGGGGCAAACTCATTCTGCTGCTGGACTTTCCAGAGCACAGTGATCCCCCCCCCCCCCCCCCCCCCCCTTCCCGTTACCATAACCACTGAGGCCTTGGACGTTGTTTCTATACAGATGACACTGTATTCAGTACGGAGGCCATTTGCAGTTTCCACAACAATCAAGAACTTTGCAGAATGCTAACGAACAACATGCTGGATAGTGTTCGTGGTCGCTGAAACTTTTTTTTTTTTTTTTTAAATAGAGGCACAGCTGTTACAAGTGTTTTTGCTAGAACCGTGACTATAATCCTCACAAAGAGACCCGTTTTGCTCTCCGCCCGGACCGATTTAGGTCTAGCCTATAATTTATTAGCCTCTGACGGGTAAATTCATCCCCAGGCCAGAATGGAATCCAGACAACATGTTTGTGATCAGGGAGAGCGGAGATGTTGATGCTAAGCGTACGGAAAAGGTCACTGCCTAATCAATTTTGTGTGTCAGAGCTTTTGGCAGCACCTTATCTCTCCCCACCCCTCAGTCTGTCTTCGTGGTTTAGCCGTTGCCGGCTAGAGCTCTGCGAAAACACATTTGTAGTGAAGGGAAAAGGGGGAAGATTGAAGATAATAACACAGAACATCTGGGAGGGCAAAAGATCTGATCAGAGACCGGACTAAACCTGGCTTTCCTTCTGCAAGAAGAGTTGAACTCAAATGGATTAGAGGGAATCAGGGGTATTTCAGGAGTTTCAGGAGAATATTTTTTGCACATAAAGCAAACATACGCTGAATTATGGCAATGCATTTTATTTTCTACACTGCCTTCCAAAAGTATTCACACCCTTTGCAGTTTCTTTTCATTTTGTCATGTGACAACCAGAGACTTCGACTTCATGGGGATTCAGTCTGACAGACCTATTCGCGATAGAGCTTAATTGTGAAGGGGGAGGAAAATTTGTTTTTGGGTATGTCTCTACAGGCTTTAGACATTCGCTCATTCTTCTCTAAATAGCTTAAGCTCTTTCAGATTTGATGGACAGCATTTGTTTTCATCAGTTTTCAAGTCTCGCCACAGACTTTGAAATGGATTTAGCCTTTGACAGGACTATTCTAACGCATTTATATATTTTAATCCTTAAGATGGCCCTGTAGCTCTTGCTGTATGTTTAGTGCTGGTGTTCTGCTGTAGGGTAAACCTACCCCCAGTCTAAAGTCTTTTGCAGCCTCTATAAAGTTTTCTGGCAGGATCGCCCTGAATTTAGCTCTGTTAGTCTTCCCATGAACTCAGATGAGTTACCATGTCCCTGCTGAAGAAAAGCATGTGTGTTCAGGGTGATGTGCAGAGTTAGTTTTTCATCACACAAAACCTTCTGCAGGTAGGCCAAAAAGTTTGATTTTGGTCTCATCTAACAAGAGTAGCTTTTCCCACATCTGTCCTGTTAGCCCTACGTGGCTCCTAGCTAAGTGGAAAAGGAAGTCTTTTAACAATGGCTTGCTCGTGCCGCTCTTCCATGATGGACTAATTTTTGGAGTGCACAGTAAATAGTTGTCTTGTAAACAGATTCTCCCTCTTGAGCCTTGGATTTCTGCAGGTCCTCCAGATTTACCGCGGACCTTTTACTATTCTCTGATTTCGTGATTCCGTGTGTTGGTCGGCTCCCGGCCGTGCCGTCCTTCTTTCCATGTTGAGATGATGTATCGAACAGAGCTCTGTCAGATGTTCACTTCACAATAATGTACCACTCTGTTTTGGTTTAGTACATAAAAAATCCCAAAATTACACATTGCAGTTTGTTAACCTGACAACAGCCAGCTGCATGTATCGCTCCGCCTAGCTCCACTCACATACATCTGGGACACGGCTCATTTAAAGTGATTTCCCCAACCAAATTTTTGGTCTGGCCAATCAGGACGCAGGGCGGGTGTTTCATGGATGTGACGTAGTGGAGAAGCCACCGTGAGATTCCAACAACAATGGCGGCTCGCATCGAGGAAGCAAGCGTTAGCATTGATGCTGCTATTTCTTCCGTGTTGTCCAATCTATCTGATATTGTTTCATTAAAAGAACATCAGAGAACGGCTCTGAAGGCTTTTGTTGGTGGAAACCATGTTTTCGTCCTTCTCCCGACCGGATTTGGCAAGCGGTTAGCCGCTAACGAGCGGTTAGCGGCTAACCGTTAGCGGTTAGCGCGAACCATGTTAGGAGGCCTTTAGTCCTCAACGCGGTCGGCCCGGGATGGACTCCGACCCGCGGCGCTTTGCCGCCTGTCTTCCCCCCTCTTCCTGTCAGCTCACTGTCAATAAAATGCGTGCCACTACAGTGTTTCCCGCAGGAATTTGCTTGTGCGAGGCGGACCGACTCGCGGGGGGGGGGGGGGGGGGGGGATGGATGACTTTTTCTCCGCGGACCGGCTCGCGGAGCGGGGGGGGGTAGACGACACGTTTTCCGCGGCCGCCTCGCCAAGATAGCGCTGCGGGAAACCCTGCACTAGAGCGGCAAACACATAAAAAAAAAAAAAAGTTGTTTTTTTTTTCCTGCGTCGGTCTCATCAGCGTCACGGGTTAGCTTCGGTGTGAGTGGTTGAAATAGCACGTCGATAAAGATGACAGACAAGTGGCTTATCCAATCATATGCAAGGAGTTTTGATAAGGCCCAGCCTTCAGTAAAGGCAAGTCCTATGGCGGTGTCCCAGATGTATGTGAGTGGAGCTAGGCGGAGCGATACATGCAGCTGGCTGTTGTCAGGTTAGCAGTTTGTAGTTGTTATGTAGCAAAAGAGAAAAAGTTTGAAAGGTGTAAATAAACACTTTGGGAACGCACCGCAACAGTACGTTTACTGTATCCGTAGTTGCTGACTTGTGCTCTCTTTGTCGTCTTCTGAAGGAGAGGAAGTTTGTGGGCGGCTCGAATCAGATCAGCGAGTGCATGGCCAAAGAGCTTGGTGAAAGAGTGAAGCTGCAGTCGCCGGTCTACAGGATCGACCAGAGCGGAGACATGGTGGTGGTGGAGACGTTGGACAAACAGATTTACATGGTGAGGGGAACAAAACCACATGCGCTGCTTCTCAGCAGTCACTCAGACTACTGGCATGCAGTGCAACCAGTTCACTGTCGCTGGTTCTGAAACAGCTGGGAGCCTGGCAATCAACACAGATAGCACAACTTATTGTCAAACAGGAACTTTCTTCCACAAACATTTGGCTCTATTTTTTTTTTTTTACACATCATTTGCCGCCGATAGCTGCTCCCTCTCAGTGTTTAATTTACAAGTCAAACAGCGCTATTGCTATACTGGTGCAAACGCACCCATCAGGTACAGCAGGGAAGAGACGTTTAGGTAGTTTTTAGGTAGAAATCACAACCTATTGGGGGCCTGGGTGTTTTCAACGCACAGCTTCAGTTTGTTCACAGTTAAATGGTTTCGCTTTAACTGATCCATTCAAAAATCAAAAGCGCGGAATCAAGTTCAATTCATCTCAGTTCATTTACGTAAAGGCAGTTCACAAATGTCATCTCAAGACCCTTAAAGTTAAAAAGATATGTGCTATAAAAACTTTTATAATGTTGTCAGAATAAAAAACATTATATCACGATTGAATAAATGTTGAAAAATGTCCCTAGTTTCTGACTGACTCAGACAGTAGAGCCACTTCGAAATAATAATCTGCCCATGCTTAATAAAGTATCACCTTTCATTAGTGGACCCAGTGGTTGGTTTGGTGGTTTTTTACCTTGGCTACCCGAGGGCCTCGTTTTCAGCTTTGATTGTTTTATTAACACCAAAACCCTGTGATTCTAAAATATTTAACAAAGAAAAAACGAATTTTCTAACACAAGTCATCACAGTCTATTAACAAGGTTTAACTCCATTTTGCCTTTGCTGAAGACTCTCTTGCGGTCTTCATATCCATTCAGGTCAGCGGTTTGTTGACCTTCATTTCTGGGCAGATATGTTAGCTGTTGACTATAGTGCTGAGTCTTAACTTTTTATGAACCTTTGACCTGACAATATGGGTTTAGACCATACATGAAAATCTAACAATATCTTTTTTTTTTCTGGAACTCCTGCTGCGACTGGTCATTAATTTTTTTATTACCTTTATACTATTGTGCAACTAAGATGAAATATTTTAGAGTTGCCATTTTTAACTGGATTTAGAATCTTAAATTTACCATGTTCAGGATTTGTAGTTACCATTGCTAGCCTTAATTTAACTTTGTGATTTCCTAAAGGCTGCCAACAACTCTTAATTTATCGTGTTTTGTACCAGATAAAGGTTCAAAGCTCAAAAGGAGAAAGCGGTGCAACTTTGCCCCGATATCTGCTGAAACTCCTTCTCTCTCTCGCAGCCTAAATGAAAATCAGGCATGTCTCAACATCTCGTAGGAAATACGAAGCTTCCTTTTTAAGTAGCTTCTTACTTCCATGTGCTACGTCTAAATTCAGTGTTAAACATCTTGTTGATCTACACTGAATGAGTGTTGTTGCCCTGGCTGTGCGTGCATGGGATGCATTCACTGAAACCTGTACGCCGTCAGCTAATTCCTCTACTGGTCATTTTTACAGTTTTTAGATGTTTTTGGCATGTCTGCACAAGGCCTCACATTCAAAATGCACAAATGTGTTAACAAAACTAAAAAAATGCTTCTTGTCTTCAACTTTAAATCCCTTGTAATTGTATATCGCTTGTAAAATCGCTGCATTATGATGTTTGCGTTTCATGTATTTCTGTTTGACCCTTAGGTTATTCCCATCTTTTTTTTCTCCACCCTCACTCCATTTTATAACTACAACTAGACTAATCTGTCTTTAAATGAGATATTGAAATGTTGGTTGCAGTTAGATACATTCTGTACATTCAGACTTAAAACAATGCTTTTGCAGCCCTGTGAAGACAAGAAAGACTTGTATTTTGCTGCCACCTGGTGGTTATGCTTATCTGTCCAGAAATGTTGGTGTTGGTTTGAGTTTTCTAATTAGTTTTTCTTGCTCTAGGCCAGATATGTCATTGTGGCCACTCCACCCGGCCTGACCTTGAAGATGCACTTTAACCCCGAGCTGCCGCCACTCAGGAACCAGCTGATTTACCGTGTGCCTATGGGCAGTGTCATCAAATGCATGGTCTACTACAAAGAGAACTTCTGGAGGAAAAAGGGTACGTAGGAAGCAAACTAGGATGGTGGGAATGCCACAGGACAGGAAGCTGTTTTTAAATGTAGTTCTCATCAGGTTACTGTGGCACCATGGTGATCGAGGAGGAGGGGGCTCCTATAGGCTTGACTCTGGATGACACAAAGCCTGATGGGACTGTGCCTGCTATCATGGGGTGAGCTACTCCATAGCAAGACCAAAACGTATAGTACTGTGAAAAAGTATCTGAGCCCTTAAAGATTTCTTCTGTTTTTGCTTTTTTTTTTGTCATGCATGAATATTTCAAATAGTCAAAGAAATCTGATTTCAATTTCTGATGAAGATAACCTGATGAAAAACAAAAGCAATTTTCAAAAGATGATTTTATTTATTGACAGAAAAAAAAGAGCGAACCAACCTGACTCCATGTGAAAAAGTCATTACCATCTTATTCAATTATTAATTAAATGTGATCAGCCACCTTTAATAGACTGGCAATGCGTCCAGACTGCCTGAACTACAAATCATGTGCACATGCATTGTGGAGGACATGCTGAATATTTTTCCTTTTATCCCTTGCCATAACTGATGGAACCACAAATTCTGCCCTCTAGCCAAAAATCCTCAGGGGGAAAGTCCAGCCATCAGTTCAAGACATCAAGCTCAAACGTGCAGTAGGACCATAATCTGCAGGTCTGCCTCTTAATGGCTAAAGAAAAATCTAGATAAAGACTTTGGAGTGGCCTAGTCCAAGTCTGGACTGAAATTTATATGAGATGCTGTGGGATGCATGAGCCTAAATCATGGCTGATTTAGAACAACTTTGCAAAAACAGGTAAGCCAAAATTCCTCAACTGGGAATTAAAAGTTGCTGCCAGTAAACACATTATTGCTTAATAAAGGTGAACAGTTATTAGGTTTTTATCATCTATGACTTTTTCACGAAGGGTCAGGTTGGCATCATTCGCTTTTTTTCCCTTAATAAATTAAATCTTCATTTGAAAACAGATTTTTGCATTTAACTCATGGTATTTTTGTGTGATATAAAAGATTGTCTAACAATTTCGCACATTTAAATGTGGATAAATTACAGAAATCAGTAAAGAGCACCAACCTTTTCTCAGCTGTGTATATACCCAAACCATGCAAGCCGAAGAGATGAGGGCGGGTGCAGTTGGATGTTTATTCCTCCCTATTCCTGCAGATTCATCCTGGCTCGCAAGTGCAGAAAGCTGGCAGATCTGACCAAAGAGGAGAGGTTGGAAACACGACGGCTACAACCTGTCAGCTAAGTTCACTCTCACAAGCTACAGGATGGCTTTAGTCTGAACTCTTGTGTTGCTTTGTCTAGGCTGAGGAGGATCTGTGAGATTTACTCCAGAGTGCTGGGCTCAGAGGAGGCTCTCCATGTGAGTCAGGATACACAGAAACACGAGCAGCCACCACATTGATTGGCCTTGTTTAAAGCGCTCACATGGCCTCTGGTGTCTTTTAGCCGGTGCACTATGAGGAGAAGAACTGGTGTGAGGAGGAGTACTCTGGGGGCTGCTACACAGCCTATTTTCCTCCTGGAATCCTGACCCAGTTTGGCAGGTAAGCTGTCCTGCGGCCACACAGTTCTTGGTACAGATGTTTAATGTTTAACTGAAGCCTCTAGTCCAGTGGATAATATCAAATAAAGGTTTTTGCATATATGTCAAGTGGAGCACTATAGCGAAAGCAGCAGTGCTCTGCTTGTGAAGTAAATATGTTGGGCTCTCTTTGGCATTAAGAAAGCAATTCTTACCGCTACACAGCCAGACAGGACACGTAAAAAAAAAAAAAAAAAAAAAAAAAAAAAAAACTAAGGCCTCTATCATTAAGCATGTTTAAAGGCTGAGTGCACTCGGTTGGGGTTCAGTTTTGGTTTAAAGGTTTTTGTTATCCCAAAGGTGGTTTCCATCTTACTTGAGGCTATCGTCAAGGCATCCTATGCAGGAAAAATGAAATGTTTCACAGCAATTTAGGTTTCAGGATGGGATCAAAACATGTAGAACATCAGTAACTTAGTTTTTTGTATTCTGATGAAAATCAAAAGCAGCCTAAATGGACCAATGTGTTTCTCACCAGACTAGGATCTGTACTTGTTCAACTCGATGCTGTGTAGGACTGTGCTCACTTTACAACAGTGAACCTGAGTGACAGGGTACATCAAATCTGAAAAATACACATCTATTGGTATATAAGAAAAATGTATTTATGTATGGTTAATAAAATTTTTGTGTATATCTAGTAATAACCAAAGTTATTACTGTATCCTAAACTATTAACACAAGACAACGCAGCAACTCAAGACGTCAGCAACGTCTATACCGATAAGGACTTCTGTATCAGGCCTAATACTGATGTTGGATTAGATCTGTTTCATCCCTAATATGATGAAGCAAATTCACACACGCCTCTGGTTTGGTGGATTTGATGTTTTCTTTTAAATGTAAAAGTACAGCTGGGAGTGTTTTGTACGGAAGAGGATTAGGCCCACTCAAAAAAATAAAATAAAAAGTTACTCAATTCTGACTTTTTTCTCAGAATTCTGAGATTAAAGTCAGAATTCGGAGAAAAAAGTCAGAATTGAGTAGACTTTTTTTTTTGAGTGGCCCTAATCCTCTTCCGTAGTTTTGTGCACATTTTCAGCTCAAATCCGAACTAGGGTGCTTTCAAATGTGAAAATATCAATATCAATATTCAAAAAGGATAACATCCTTTTTGATGTTATTCTTAAGTTTCTTGTTAAAACTTTTAATTGGACTAGAAATAAGAAAAGTAATTCATCTTGCATGTTTTCTGTCTCCTCCTGTCTCCAGAGTTCTGCGGGAGCCTGTTGGCAGGCTGTACTTTGCCGGCACAGAGACGGCGTCAGAGTGGAGTGGCTACATGGAGGGAGCAGTGCAGGCTGGGGAGAGGGCAGCCCGAGAGGTCAGAGAGCTCACTGCGTGTTTAGAAAACCTTTGGCATACAACCCCCCTGAGCATTCATGATCATGAGAAAAACACAAAGGAATCAGGTAGAAGTCAGAGGAAACAGCAGATAACATGTACCAGGTGTAACCAGTGTGCCAGCTGTAACTTTTATCAACCAGACTGATGCAAATTGTGCAATCAGCAGGTACTCCTGGAGGATATTAACTTCTCCTCAGGAACTAATCAGCCCCCAGTACACCTGCTGCTCATAATGTGGATCAAACAGCAATTCCTCCTCGTTCTTGCTGAGAAGTACTGACATCAACATTTCATCTGAGTCTGCATGAATGCAGATAAATAGAGTAGTATGTACAAATCCCCGTTAAATGTGTTCTGTCAACACATCCAGCATCACTGCACCACCCTGCAGAGCAGAGAAACAGTCTACTGATCATTCAGCCGGCCTCCATATGCCAATTTTTCAATTTTGTGAAAACAAGTTTCATTAAATGTGATCATGAGATCATGAATAATATGTTTACATTTGTCCTCTCAAATCTCTATAAGATATGTTCTATGGACCATTTAAGAGTAGTCCTTAAAAGGTTCTGAATCCTAAGAAAACACTTCAACGTAAAAGTCCTTTCCTTGGTAACTTCAAAGTTTTAAATATTATGCTTTATTTGTTTAATTGGGATTTATACAATGAACCATCACAAAATAGGTCAAAGTTGTAAAGTGAAAGGTAAATGATACCTAGTTTTACTCTGATACCCCAAAATAAAGTCTAGTGTAATCAACTGCCTTTGTAAGTTACTTTAGTAAATACTGTCTCCCCACTGTGAAACATGCTGCAGTGATTTAGGGGAAGCTGGTCAGAGTTGCTGGGAAGATAGATGGACCCAAATACAGAGCAATCTTAAAAGAAAACACGTGAGGTGCTCCAAAAGATGAAATTTGAGAGGAAGTTCAACTTCCTTCTCCCTAAAAATAACATCCGCATGTTTGGACATTAACAAATATTTCATTTCTATTCCATTTTATACAGCCAGTGTCACAACAGAAGGGCTAAAACGGCCCAGTCAAAGTCCAGATCTAAAACCAGGTGAAAAGCTGTGACAAGACTTTTTTTTAAATTATATTACCTGATGCTCTTTTGCAAAAAAGAATGAACTAGATTTTTCTGTCTCTTTTCTGCAAAACTGGTAGAGACAAAACGCTCCATTAGTCAGTTCATGAGAGAGTGATACGGGCCATATTCTCTGGACGAACACGTCGGTATGACATTCATCTACCAACTTTGTTGAGCTCAAATGAGGTCCAAGTCAGTCAAATTTGACCCATGTCAATAATATTGGAAGTGGAGCCTTGTTTATTGCTTTGGCCAGGTTTAAGGTCAAACTTAATTTTGATTGAAGTCTAAGTCTTGACTTGAGTCTTCTCTTCGGGACTTTGCCGTGGAGTCCAACAAAGACCACAAAGTCATTCATCTCTGCGTGTTCTTACAGGTCTTGTGTGCGATGGGTAAAATCCACCAGAGCCAGATCCACCAGCCAGAGCCTGAGAGTCAGGTAAGGAATGTTTCATACCAAGTGAAAAATCCTTCAGCTGTGTTAAAGACCATGAACTGTGAAGTCTGTCTCTTCCACGTGCAGGAAGTTCCTGCACTCCCGTTTGTCACCAGCTTCTGGGAGAGGAATTTGCCCTCAGTCGGTGGTTTCCTCAAGTTCATGGGAGTCTCCACTTTCCTGTCTGCTGCCGCTGCAGCAGGCCTGGTGGCCTACAAAAAGGGCCTCTTCCCCAGGAGTTAAACTGCCCAGATCAGTCTTCTTGCTCTACTGCAACTCAAGGGGAGGAGACTCAATAGAAACCGTTTTCATAAATTTCTGTTCTGTTTTTTGTATTCTTTAATGAAGGTGGGTGGTTAGAAACACCAGACTATCGGAGACCGACTGTTCAAATCATGCAAAAAGAGTGATACCCTTTGAGTCTCTGTTGCAGTGTGCAAAGATTAACAGACTGATTTGTGGTTAGGAAATGTAGTCTTAAAGGAGAGGAGATCCAACTGTTCAATTAGCACTTAATCTGTGAATCAGATTATTAAACAATTAAAGCGGGAAAAATCTGAAATAATAAAGACTAAAAATATATATTCTCTATTAATGTTCATCACACTGCCAATGACATTCATATTCTCAATAACATTTTAAAGATTCACCATACTTGTGGGTATGAGCTCTGACTGTTTGCATGTGCACATGATTTGGTGATCATGCCTTTGTGAGTGTGTGTTCGTAAAAGTGTGTGTAAGTATTTCCGTGTGTGTGATTCCATTGTCTCTAATTACCTCTGCTGATTTTAGGTGCTGGTTTATTCTGACCTTGCTTGTATAATGAGATCCAGTAGAATTCAAAGAGCGTTGAGCTGTGCCGTCATCAGTTATAAAATCACAGAGGACAATGTTTTTTGTCATATTGTGACCTAAATGTCCCATTAAAAGATGAAAAAAGAGAAATAAAACAGCAACTCTGTGATTTAGTGTGTCTCCTTGGGCCATTCTTATTTTTTCTACCTACTACGTACTGTTGCCTAACATTTTCCTGTGGTTTAACACAAATCTGTTTTAAACATTTACGTGTTCCTAATAATATTGGCTAAACTGAATGTTACTGGTGTTTGCATTTTGTTTGGAATGTGTTAAAAATAACAAACTGGTCTGCATATGAAAGAGAAATTGTTCTGAGGTGCAATTATACTGAATAATCCGACAATGGCGTAAATGTACGTCAGTTTAAAAAAATGTTTTCTCAAATATTTTTTAATCTAAAAAACACAAAACAATAATTTATCAATTCATACATTGTCTATACTATGTGGTATGTGGGTTTGGTGGTTGCCATGAAGTGGTTCTGGTTTCTATTTCCAGGAGTCATCGGGCGAGAGACAAGATACACCTTGAATTATTTCGTATATCACATATTTAGGTTTGAAGACTAAGTTTAGTAATTGGGTGTAAACCCAGAGCCATATTTCACTTGAGCTTTAATTAATGAATGTCTGGTCACTCACCGTCCATAATACAGAGACAGTTAACAACATTTGTGCCTAAATTTGGCACAAATTTAGCTTTACCTGTCTGTGGCTAATTAACGACTTCCTGATTAGTTAGCTGTAGCCAGCTGTGGTAAATAAATTGTAAGAACAGATAAACTTGTTAGTTTCTTTGAGGTGCCAAAAACATGAAAGTTTGTTTTGGCCAGAACTTATAAGATGTACCCATCTGGAGCAAATTGCCAGTAGCTAACTGTTGCTAGTTTTCTGTAGCTTAGCTGTGGCTAATAATTTTATCAAATTGTGGACTTTAGGATATACCTAACTAAAGCTAATTGGTTGAGAACTTATAACCAACAAAGATAAAGCTAGCTGTGTTTACTTAACTGTAACCAGCTGTCCCTAATACTAAAATTTAAAGCTAGCTGTGAGTTAACAGTTGCACGTAGCTAAAGAAATTAGCAGTAGCATCTTTAAGGGAACGCTAGCAAAGTTTAGATAGTTGCAGCCAGATGTGGCTAATAAAGTGTATGACTAGCTGTGTGTTATGAGTTGTACCTAGCTAAACAAATGAGCAGATTACATTTTCCCTGGTCCCTAACCCTATAATTGAATATGATATAATTATCACAAACGTGGTTTTCAATGTATGTATGTAGACACCTTAATTTAAATCTAGAATAAACCAAAATACCAAAATGTGAAATAATAATTTAAGTCTGTAAGTGCCCACTTTTTGAAACATATTTGTCTTCAGTTTTAAGACAGGAAAAACATTTTAATTAAAATAATACAGATAATAGATAAATAAACAACTATATGCATACGGAGATGTATTTTCTTCAGATTAAATATTTGTTGTTAAATTAGAGTAACTGTTATTACTGCAATTTCTCAGTCACATTAACTTTAACACAAGGGTTTTTATTAAAGCTGAAGGAAACCACCTATCCATTGTTTTATTGCATTACATGCCTGTAGAGAAATCTGATATATGCCCATATCTTTCAAGGAATACTTGCAAATCTGTAGAACACTTTAAATTTGTTTATGGGGGTGAAACAGTGCATTCATTTCAAAATAAAACTAAGATAGCCTAAATAAACCTAGAACTATTTCATTTATTGAAGACTGAATTGGAAATCCATGCCGATACATGCACTAAATTTATAGAAAACTTGTGTTGAGGTAAGTTGATATAAGCTGCCAGTTGTAAAGGTAGAAATAATGTTTTTACTTTTCCTTACAAATGTCAGAATAGCTGAAGCCAGTCTATTCAAGAGAACCCGTGTTCACGTGTCTGCCATGTTAGGAGAACTGTACAGTGAATGGCTACAGTGAGAACTCAATCTTTTCCCAAAGACTGGTGTTTGTGAGTTTTGTTGTATCTGTTGTGCCTTAATGGAAGTCTTGGTGTTTTGTCATTTTTCTCAAGTGCCTGTGTAACTGACTGTTTCTGCCCGCCCACCCCCCACTATGACATGTTGCTTCAAGGCATCTCCAGTTACACTCAACCACATCTCTCAATGGGTTTCACCAAACATTACATTTTTAAATGTTCCTTATGTTACCTGAGTTATGTCCGCCTTATAAACTTGACTCAGGTAAAACCAGGTGTATAAAATAGCGCTGACTGTTTGGGTGATCTAACTTCTCTGCAGTGGAACCCAGTCTATGTCTGCTTTGTATTGTGATGGCAGTGCTTCACGATGTGTCTCCCCATATTGTAGAGTCCTGGTGTCTTTCTGGTTGCTTAATTTCATCCTGTATCAGATCCAACCACTCCCATGATCCACCTCCGGTAGAGGTTTTCAAAACTTGGTCTAGAAGTAAGGATCTGTTGGTGACGAAGATCACATTTGAACCAATCTTGTTAGCTGTTGGCTGATGTCAGTAAACAGACAAAAAGCCGGGGAGCTCTGATGGTTTATCATTTGTGAACTACAGTACTGAGAGGACTATTAGCAAAAAAAAAAAAAAAAAACAACTACATTGTCGAATCCTTGTTGACTTTTTTTCTACTGATTATTTTTCTTCATCTTCCATGCACACAAACCTTGCAAACTATTCCTGTAACCTGTTCTTTGATGTCTTTGATTCCTCAAACCAAGCTGATGATATTCAAAATGTGAAATAAATCCTTTACTCGTCTGATACTGTTTGTGGGTGTCAATCTGAGCTTTCCAAGAGTTTGTGCACTCTGTGTTGGTTCTTTTGCAGGTTTTTCGGAGTATATTAAATGTTTGGAGTTTTAGGAAGAATCAGGTCTGAATAGAATGAAACCAATAAAGTATGATAACTTTGATAAAACAGGAAACATTTCTTTGTACTGCTGCTATGGAAATCTAGCTTTTTGGTTTATATACTGTATATTCATATTTATAACATTTAATATTTTAATTCTGACAGAAATGAGGTCTGGTTGAATTTAATAATAATAAAAATCTACTTTTTTAGAACCTGTCATGATAATTAAAATCACAAATTGGCCCACTAAGTCCACAGAGCGCAGATAGTCGGGCAAAGAGTTCCAGAGTTTCGGGGGCACAACCAGGCTCACCTTCAGGTTTTAGTCTTGATTTTCAGACAGATCCTTCTTAGATATTGAGAAGGGTTATGTGTTGAACAGGTAACCAATGTAGTGAGAAGTGTAACCAACCTGTAACATTGGAGCACCTAGTAGAGGAAAAAACGTTGACAGCTACAATTTGGATCAGCTGCAGATGATCCATGGACCTTTTACCGAGGCAAGTAAAAATTAAATGACAGTAATTAATGCGAGAGGAAATAAAAGCATTAAATATATTTTTCATCAAAATTAGAAATTACTGACTTCTCGTGTGGTCAAAAAAAAGAACATCATCAAATGTCACTCCCGGGTTTTTAAAAGCAGGTTTAATGGATGAAGTAAGAATTCAACTAGTCAGTAAACTGAGGAACGAGGAAAGCTTGATTCAACTTGAGAATATCCTCATTTAACCAGGACTGAATAGAATTCACACATCACAGCAAAAAAGTTGATTCAGTTGAATACAATCACACAGACAGATTCCGAGTCCAGTACATACATCAGGCAATGCAGTAAAGTTGAGTTTTTTACTCAAATTGGTTAAAAAGTTTTCTATGTAAGGAAACCCAGCAAATTTCAATGAGTCATTGACAATCCCTCATACTGAGCATGCACATGGAGAGGAAAACTCCCGTTTAACAGGAGGAAACCTCCAGCAGAACCAGGCTCAGTGTGAACTGCTGTCTGCCTTGACTGGCAGGGGGTTTGAGAAGACAGAGCACACACAAACAAAACAAAACACAGAGACAAGGATCCAAGAGCACTTTCTATGTACTGTGTGAGAAACGTTAAAAATTAATGGCAGCAGTTGCTCTTTCATTGTCTTCATCCAGGAGAAAAAACACAGCAAAGCAGACGTGTTCTGAGCCAGTTTTCAAGTAAACATGATGGACGTGAGCACATACAGTTAGTCAGAGTAAAGGCCCAGCCAATATTTATGTCTAGGAGAAAGACGGTCATGTTCTGGCCCAGCTGACTGTTTGGTTCTCCCTCATTCCTCCTGCACCCTGTGATCAGGATCATCAATCAAGTCCACTCCATTCACCTATTGCCCTGCGTTCATGTGCTGGGTCTCCACAGTCAGTCGATGCCAGATTTTTCAAACCCTTTTTGGATGAGTAGACGTGAAGCGGTTTTTGCTTAAAGCACCTGGTCCCTGGGGGCCTGGCACGAGGGTCTGGCTGGGTTCTAGTATTGGGAGTTCTGGGGAATCTCTCCTGCTGGGTGCTCGGCGGGCTTGCTGCTGGAGGATTGTGGAAGTTAACACAAACAGAGGTTACGGCTACAGCATTGGGGCCTGTATACTTTGATGGTGGTTGCAGTCTTGATTTTATGATCAGGCAATTAGGATTCCATCTTGAGATTTTTATATATTTTTTTTGTACAACAAAACTACCTCGGCACATGTGGGCAACCATCATCCCAATTTAGGACGCCTGGAATGCCAAAACAAAACAAACGAAAAAGGTTTTAAAAGATGGTATAAATAAAGGAGATGCAGTACAAAGCTCGGTGGAACCCCATAGTTAAGATTGACAGACCCTGACTTTACTCACCTGCATCCCTGCACTTCATGAAATAATTAGTTAACATGCGAAGAGCAGGCTCTGAAGAATAAGCTCTTGGAAAATCATTCCGGAAATTCAGCCAAAACATTTAAATCCTCAGGAAGCCCAGACTTCTCAATAGTTTTGTTTATGAAATAAGTTTTAAGCTCAGCCTAGAACCAGAAGATGGATCTAAGGTGGAGTTATTAAGAAAAGGAGGAATTACTGCTTTTTTTTTTAAACATGCAGGGGCCTGAGCAGAAATTAGAGAACAGTTTGTGATATGTAGAAATAAAAAAAAATAAAAATAGAAAAAATACATGGAATAAAATTCAAACATTGATGATGGGAATAATATCTAGACGATAAAATGTCCACAAGTTCATAAGAAAAATGGTGCTGAACCTGTCAAAAACTGATCTGATTAAGGGCCATTGGAGTTAGAAAGACAAATATAGACCAGAAATAAAAAGGTTCAGAAACTATCCATCGCTAGAAGAAATTGGACAAGTGAGTTAAACAGAGGAGACAAGGTAATCAATAATATTAAATGCCAATTTACCATTTAGCGGTGGTTTAAAAGGCTTATTGCACTAAATATCTCACCTCTGCATTTCTGCTCCTTGTAGAACAACTCTGGTTGTAAAACAAGCTGATATTCACCGGTTTATCGATCAGGCTGTCTGGACGATTAGATAGTTGTATTCTTGACAGACATGCTGGTTGTCTGTTGACTGTAAGTTTAAAACAGCATAACCTTAATAGGAGGGAAGCGTGACGCTCCATTAGTTTCCACGCCACGACTGTCTGTATTTTTTGTTTCGGGGGAATTTTTTCCAAATTCCCAAATTTGTCTTTACAGTCACAGAGGGAGACTGGCAGTTTGCAGAAACAGATTGGGGAGGGGAGGCTCTGTGTTGTTCTAGGCTCTAAAATATCGGAGCAAACTGCAGTTCTCATCATAATAATGAAAGAACCACAGAAAGTTTAAATGTTTTTTTCTGTTTTGAAACTAGCTTAATTAAATTTTTGCAAACATTTACACCAGTAACTGGCCCATGCCTAACAGCATATATTCTTAATTTAAAAGGTTAAATATTATGTTGACCCACTGCGATGATAAGAGCTTCAGCTCTTCAGGGAAAGGGTTTTACAAGGTTTAGAAGTGTGTTTATGAATATTTTTGAGCATATTTTCACAAGTGTATTTGTGAAACCAAATACTTATGCTGGATAAAAGGGCTAGCTTGCATTCTCTGCTCTAATTATTTGCAAAGGTGTTCTGTCGGGTTGAGTTAAAGAATCTATATGTGCTCATGAAGTTCTTCCATATCCAACACACTCATCTGCATCTTTACACATCTTGATTTTAGCACTGGCGCACAGTGAAACAGAATGGAGTTTTTCCAGTGATGGTTCTAGACCAAATTTATGAGGGGGGCCAAGGTGGGGCCAGAGTTCTTTCATAGGGGCACTCAATAAACAACTAAACAATAAAACAGGGCAATATTTAATTGTTCAATAATATTGTGAGCCACTTGTGGCTCTGGAACTGCAGGTTTCAGACCCCTGATCTAGCAAGTGAAAACTGTGATCCCAGCTCAATACACCTGAAGCTAAACGTGAAGCACCTTCATTTTTAAAGGAGAAGTCTGGCCGGCAAGGAAAAATCAATGGATCATTATCTATACCTAAAATCAATATGTTCATGGTGATGTAATGGATTTAGCGTTGATCAGTAAAAAAAAAAAAGTATAAATTGTCGTTGTGATCACTGAGTCTGGGAGCGGCCATTATTGCCAAAATATGGTAACTGACATCACATCCTGTGACGTCTCTGTGCGGTGAGGCACCGCGCTTTACAAGCTAACTCAGTAGGAACTGTTGTACACAGCTGCGATCAACAACAATTATTTCGGATTTCCAGAGGACTTCAGCATTGAAGTTCGCGAGAGCTGTTGTTGAAGCAACAATGGCCACGTGCATGGCAGTTGGATGTTCCAATACATCGGGTAAAAGTGGAAAAAACATTTGTTTTTTCCACTTTTCCGATTCATGATCCACCACCGGTTCTTTTGTTGGATTGCCAACTTGAAGAGGGAGGATTTGTCATCGAACTTCTGGCCAGAGAAAAAACGTCATCTGTAGCCCAACATTTAGAAGAAGAATGTCTTCAAGATGACATGAGAGCAAGACTTTTCGGTAGGTTTTTAAATTTTTATAATGTAGAATTTGCTGGGACATTTGTTTACCCAACCAGAGGGGCGGAGTGATATGACACACTTGGAGAGAATGTGTAATGTGCCTTATAATTTTGCCCATTTTCTGTGCAGACCTGGTCTGTGTGGATTAGCCTTTGGCCTGATGTGCAGACCACCACAGCTGCAGTTTTTGGGCTTGTTTCTGAAAGTGAAGTCGCATGTTTGGGCTCTAAACTAAGTGACACTGCCGCACTACAGACACTCAGTATGACCAGCTGAAATATCCCTCCGCCTCATAACGCGCTGGAGCGCATCCTGACATAGAAGCAGAGTAAAGGCAGAGAAAGCCGCTCTGCCCGTATTTTCTGCAGTTTACGGCTGCAATAACTGATGATAACTGCTGAAAGTAGATTAGGCGGTGCAGATCACCATTTTGAGCAGAGATTGGTTCTAAAGATGAGTTTTTACTCCCTGATAACATTGCACAAACACCCCGCAACGTGACGTCACAAACTGGGAGGTGGCAGTACTGTTCTTGACCAACATGGATGCCTCCAGTAAAGCACATTCAAACGGAAATTACTCTTAAAAAAAAATTATTGAAAAGTATGTAATAATTTTATATTTAAAGTACTTTCAGCAGTTTGAATTCTGATTATGACCGGACTTCTCCTTTAAATCCTTGTGAGAGTAAAACTGAAAAAAAATGGTAAAAAAATTAAAGTGATCAATCAGTTATGTGCATATAATCGTAAGAAGTGTATTTAATGTATGTCTTTAGTACATGGGCCATAACAGGAGCCAGGACCATTTCTACAGGGGCACTGGCCCCTGTTGGTCCCTGTCCAGAATCGCCCCTGGTTATCTCCAAACGGTTCCCCCCAAGTTTGGGTAATGAAATTATCCTAAGTGATTTATGCTGATGCATAAAAAGTTATTTTCACTGGAATAACGGGCCAAGCCAAACGTCTGCCAAGCACCCTCTTTCCACTTGGACCAATGCAGTCAGACAAGAAGCATTCTCCTGACTGCCGCCAAACTCAGACTTGTCCACCGGAGACATGATTGATTTCTCCAGAGAACATGTCTCTGCTCTATAGTTAAGTGGCCGCATGCTTGGAGATCTGTAGCTGCTGACCCTGCAGAAAGTTTTCATCTGATGCTCTTTTTTTCTGAGATTTTTCATTCTGATGCTGTTAGTCAGAAGTCTAAAGCTGATTGATCCAATACTACAGGATGCTTTCCTTAGACCCGAGGATGCTCTAAAATGTTGACTGTTTTAGAACATCTTCGGTTTGTTGTGACCACAAAGAGGTCTTGAATGTCAACAAAAATCCCCATAAAATTGTGTTTAAAAGATCATGGAGCTGAGCAAAAAAAAACAAAAGTTTTAAAATGACCTCTATGACAGGAAAGAAGAAAGAAACAACACGAGCATTGGTAATGTAAGGCATAAACGGCAACTCTGACTTTGATTTAGTGTGATCTCTGTCAGACCAAACACAGTGCAGCTTATCTCTTTCAGACCAGTCTGATGCTCCCAGTGTGTGTCGGCGACTTCATGCCAAGACGTCTGCTGTGATCAGATGCTGTCCATCATCTTTTATCTCCTCTCTATTTGTTCATGTTCTTGTTTGAGCTGCTAACAACTGCAGATTGAATATAAATCATAGCCTTAAGAAGGAATTATAAAAGTTTTATCTTCATCAGTCCCATTGACTACATTCAGTAGTGCTTGGTTCCACTAGGGGGCAGATTATAACTGTAAGAGTGTCACAAGGGGCTGTGCAAAAACAATGCACTTTGCCATCAATTCACACACTATAGTTCCTGTCTCATGTGCTCATGTTTGTTGTTGCACACACACACACACACACACATATATATATATATATATATATATATATATATATATATATATATATTTAAATATTTATATATATATATTTATATTTATATTTATATATATATATATATATATTTATATTTATATATATATATATATATATATATTTTATCTTTATATATATATATATATATATCTATATATATATCTATATATATATATATATATATATTCTGGCGATTCTGGACATATATATATATATATATATATATATATATATATATATATATATATATATATATATATACACACACACACATACACATATAAGAAAAGTGATGCAGAATGATTAGTTTAAACTGTAACCCACCCCAATATCAACTTTTTTGCAGATAGACTGTATAAACTGGACCAAAGGGTGCTACTTTTATGTTACTGTGAATTTTTTGACATTTTCTATGTAAACTGGAATGAAATTAGGAAATCAAAAGTGTCATCTATACAGGAGCAACCGGCCCAATTAATGACTTTGTGATGCCAAAGTGGCCCCATATAGAAATGAGTTTGACACCCCTGCTTTAAACAATCTCTCCGTCAGTATATCAGCAAGTCAAATCCGTCGCTGAATGGGTCACGTGACCTAGAGAGCCACTTTATGGCAGTCCGAGCTCCCTTAAATATGAGCGCTAACCTGCCATGCTTCTACTTAATATAATATTTGGACCAATAGAGGAGAGATCAAAGGTTAGCACACAGTTTCAGTCGCTTCAGCTAGAAACCACTGATCAGGCCTGAAACCTGGGTGTAGTGATGGACTCAGGCCTGAACCTCCAAAAGCATTTACAGACAGTGACAAGGTCGGCTTTCTATAACCTGAAGAACATTTCTAGGATTAAAGGACTAATGTCTCAGCAGGATCTGGAAAAACTAAACCATGCGTTCATATTTAGTAGAATTGATTACTGCAACGGTGTTTTCCCAGGTCTGCCTAAAAAAGTGCATCAGACAGCTGCAGCTGATCCAGAACGCTGCTGCCCGCGTCCTCACTAAAACTAAGAAAGTAGAGCACATAACCCCAGTTCTAAAGTCCTTACACTGGCTCCCTGTATCTCAGAGAATAGACTTTAAAATACTTCTGTTAGTCTATAAATCCCTGAATGGCTTAGCACCTAAATACATTACAGACTTGTTATCAGTGTATCAACCCTCCAGACCACTCAGGTCTTCTGGCTCCAGTCTACTCTGCATACCTAGAACCAGAACTAAACACGGAGAAGCAGCATTTAGTTCCTATGCTCCACTTATTTGGAGCAAACTTACAGAAAATTGTAAAGGTTCGGAAATACTGAGTTCCTTTAAATCAAGATTAAAAACACATTTGTTTAGAATTGCCTTCAACTGTTCTAGTTAACTGAATCACCACTTTTTTGTCCTTTTTTCTATCTACATTTTATTCCTACTTGGTTTTATTCTGTTTTATTTTGCTATATTTTAATCATGTACAGCACTTTGCATTGTCTTTGTACTGAATTGTGCTATATAAATAAATTTGCCTTGCCTTGCCTTACTTTTCTCAACCTCAAGTAAACATTTGTCAAGGCATAATGGGAAGCATAAAGAGGAAAACTGTGTCTGAGGTCAAAAAGAGAAAGCGATCGCTCCAGAGGTAAAACAATAGTGGGTCTTAGCATTTGCTCATTGGTGTTTCATGGGTCTATATTTTTCAGTTTTGTAGGAGGTAAATGCTAAGCTACACAACATACTAATGTTGTTGTTGTTAGGCAACAAAGCAGATATTGGCACTTTCCTGATCAGACAAATTTTTGGTTCTTTGATGTAGGATTTAATCTAGATGACTTTGTAAAGTGCCTTGAGATGATATGTGTTGTAAATTGGCGCTATGTAAACAACATTTAATTGAATATGGCCTTGTCTTTACAAGTAACTCAATTACTTCTCCAAAGTCCAAAGTGGTCTGCTGTCAGATTCCAAAACACAGAGGGCGACTGTTTAACTTCAGTAACCTTCAGTGGCTGAAGGTTACACAGCGCTGCTTTAAATGCAGTTTTTAAGGAGAAGCATTCCAAGTATTTAGAATAGATTACTATATGGTAAATGGCTTGTACTTGTACAGCGTTTTATAAAGTCCGACAACCCCAAAGCGCTTTACATGACAGTCGTTCCCCCATTCACACGCTGACAAGCTACATTGTAGCCACTGCTGGTCTGGGACAGACTGGCAGAAGCGAGGCTGCCATACAACAACGCCACCTCCTGCAGGCAATGCAGGTCTTGCCCAAGGACACGACTGAGATGGTAGGAACAGGGGATTGAACCAGCAACCTGCCAATTACAGGACAACCTCCCTAACTCTCGCACCATGAGTTTACAAGCCAATTACAGAACTAGGATTTAGCAATTTAATGGAATACATCACAACATACCTTTGAAAGCAGGTATTCAGTATTCTGTAATTAAAATGCATCAAGTATTTTCCCCAACACTGGCAGTTGTGCACACTGACATTTTCTGTTACATTTTCCTATTCTTTTCTTAACAATAAAAATAATAATACATGTTTAAAGTTGTAGGCATGTTCTGTAAATGAAATGGTGCAAACTATCAAACTATCCTCGGCAAAATGAGTTACATCAACATTTAAATTCCCTTTGGGATAAATAAAGTATTTTTTAAGTTGAATTTGAATTGAATTAATTTCACGTTTTGAGGTAACAAAACATGAAAAATGACAAGGGGGCATTGTATGTGGGCCTGTTTGCGTGATGAGTTTGGTCTTGGATTAGCCTGGAGTTTTCCTTGAGCGTAGTCTGGATTGAAAAGGGTCAGCGCTGGAGGACGGACAAGCAGGAAATGTCTCAGCCTAAACCATCAATGGAGTTTGATCAATTCCAGGTAAGTTTGTTGCTGGTTTGGCTTGGGATCCTACACTCTGGGTTTGCAAAAAGAGCGGCACGTAACTAAGGATCTGGAAAAATGCGGTAGAAAGCACAGCAGCCTCAGAACTCAAAGTCTAGGCATGGTTTAAAAGCACCACGCATGGCAACTATCATGCAAAAAAACTCTGTTTAGCAGCTCTGAGGCTAATTGGAAAGTTACAAACAGGTCCCTAGCAGATTACTCGCTTGCAGAATGACGCGCTTAAATGCTCAAAGAGACAGACTCACTCAGAATCATGACAAATAATGGTAATAATTGACAGAGCTTTTATATTTTCTAAATAAGACAAGCCTTTTTTTTCTGCCCCTGCCAGGACTCGATCCTGGTACTTTCACTCAAATGTGAATGTGTTACCTTTTTACACCACTGGAGCTTTTTTGGTTTTTGGCTTTTTTTTTTTTTTTTTTTTTTTTATTACATTTATTACATAGCAGTCTCAAACCGTACAACAAAAGCATTTTCTTCATTACTTAAATTAGCCAATAAATGGGTCATTTTAGAAACAACACACACACCTATAGATGTGCAATGACTGTATACAGCCATACAACATTTTACCATCAAACTGCTAAAGTTAAACTGGGGGAACCAGAGCGCCTGGTGAAAACCCACAGAAAACATACGTTCTTCTGTTTTGTTCCCTTTTTTTTGTTGTATGAATGAATACTTATTAGCAATTGACAGCAAACTCCTCAATTAATTTCCATTTGAAAACCTAACCTGCATATCTAACCGGTACTTTTCTTCAAAATAGTTGTGACCATAATACTACAAACCTCTTGAATTATTTTAAAGTTCAGGGGCCTGTCCTGTGGGACTTTAAGAGTCTCCAAAGTTGCATCAACAATACTTGAAAACGTTCTCTTTTCCCTTTCCCTTGTCTATGTTGTAGACAGCAAGGAGGCAGACCGGAAAAAGACAAAATACAACTGGGGGAACCATAGCGCCTGGAGAAAACCCACAGAAAACATGTTCTTCTGTTTTCTTCCTTTTTTTTGTATGGGTGAATACTTATTAGCAAATAAAAAAAAAAAATTGGTTAAGCTGCCAGTTAGAGTCAAACTGGAAAAAGCTGGAGAAGCTCACAGGCCACAGACACTTCCATTTGAAAACAGATCCTTCGCATCTAAATGGTACTTATCTTTAAAATAGTTGACCATAATCCTACAAACCTCTTGAATTATCGTCATGTTCAGGTGCTTGTTCTGTGGGACTTGAAGAGTCTCCAAAGTTGCATCAAGGATACTTGTAAACGTTCCCTTTTCCCTTTCAGAGAGAGCTCTACATTGATCTAACCCTGTCAGGGTTGTATATACTTTAGTCAATATAGATACTACAGCGATTCTGAGATGCTCTTGGTAGGGTAGATCCCTGTGAAAACTGCTTTCCCTTCTGTAAAAATTCATTTTGAAAACAAGTGGTGGGCAAAAAACCTCTGTCTATCCTGGTGCAAGGTCGATCGCGAGTGATGGAAACTACAGAGATGGAACTATAAAGAGAGAGAGAGTTGCGTCATAATGGGAGCTATGACACGTCACAGTCGGTGACGAGTATGCTTGGCCAGGCAGAAGGCAGGTGACGTCACAAGGCATTCTGGGCTATTGATCGAATTGTAGCTACAGCAAGCGACCACTAGATGGCGAAGGAGCTGCATGTGGCTCAGCCATGTTCCGCTTTCGGTTTTGCCCTGGTTTGAAACGTTAGTATGCTTGGTTGAAACAAAAATCGTTTTTAGGTGTTTGGGATAGCATTGAAACGACCCATAGGATTAAATAATGACTTAACAGGTTTGCACACAGGATATTGCCTAAATTACATGCTTTCAAATACTAAGGGAATATCCTGCGCTCTTCCAAACGGCCTGCAGTTCAACTGGTTTATGGTAGGGGGCAGCATTGTGTTGACATCGCTCGTTCAAGAATAGACCCCTTGCAACCACGTGACTCCGTTACCCAGAACCCCTTGCGTGGCGGCCATATTGGTTGGCACGCCATTTGACGAAATGACGAGTTCTCCAGGTATTTTTCTTCTTTAGATAACGTATCACAAGATCGTTTTAAGAGTAAGTTGATGGTTGATGGTATCAGATTGCCAGATCTACACAGCAAAAGCCTGAAGGGACGGAGCGAGTCTGTGAAATGCTGGCCAAGGGTTTCGTACCGCGACACAGCTGCTTTATAAACACGGCAGGCCAGTACGGACAAGAGAGCACGAAAGCCCCTGAAACCACTGGATGGCTGCAATTATTTTATATCGGGAAAAAGGCTCCAGCAAACGCCCGCGACGCCATGAGGGATTAAGCGGGTCAGAAAATGGATGGATGGATGTTCAGACATGTTTGTGTAACAGCACAAAGCAGAGAGGAAGACCCGCCCGGTAGGTTAAAAAAACATCACTCACTACGGATTATTTAGGTGTTTTTGTCTTGTTAAAATGGGTGGGGGTGTCGGCGACATTGCAGCGTAAACATAGAAGTACTAGCGCCCGTGAACGGGTGGAGGGGAGGTGGCGATCGCTACACTGGCCGGAGAGCCGCCGCTGTCTGGAGCAGCAGGAAGCGGGTGCAGCTCAAGACGGCGGCGGCTACAGCAGCAACAGCGGCTTCTCCGGCCTGTGTAGCGATCGCTACCTCCCCTCCGCCGCTATTTAAGTAGAACAATGACTAGAGCAGAATTAAGTTGTAATTTACCGGAGATGAAGTGTAGACTGCAAATTCTCTCGTAGTATGTTGGCTCCCCCAGTCCATTGGGAGTGTCCGCCTGCGCTCTTTTCATTGAAAATATCCATTTCTTTCTTCTTTCCTCATCCTTCGGTAAACGACAGAAACGTACATCCAACGATTTCGAATGCCTCTGTGTGCAACCGGGAGCACAACAAGTCGTAGGCATTGTTTAGATTCCAAAAATAAACTAACTAAAAGTACGCTCTAAATCACCCGTTTTGTCATGTAGTAGACGGGCTGTCAGGCTAGCCTGCCCACCAAGATGGAGGCGCGCACCCCCGATCACGTGACTGTGACGTCAGATGCAAGGGGTCTATTGTTCCCCTAAAATTAAAGCCATACATGTGAGCTTGGTGCGATTTGCTGTTTGCGACGTCCCCCCCCCCCCCCCCCCCTTTTTTTTCCCCACCGCGCTCTCCGGACTGTGTTTCTTTTATCCTCGGCGCTTTCCGTAGTTTCAAGAGCGCTAGAGACTGTAGCAAAACAGACCCGCGCTCACTGTTGCACAGATTGTTTTTTTCATGCCACTTTGGGCTTGTTTTTTTCTAAAGGCGCTTGTAAGTTTCATAAGTCACGGGTTGCGTTTTTTTGGGCACGTTTTTGAAAGTAAAATCGCTTATTTGGGCTTTAAAATAAGTGACAAAACAGCGGTTATTAAGAGACCTGCCTGCACTAGACACTTTGTATCCAGCTGAAATATCCCTCCGCCATAGGAGCCGACGGTAGTAAAGGCAGACAGAGCAACTCTGCACGTATTTTCTGCAGTTTACGGTGCAATAACCGGTGATAACTGCTGAAAGTAGATTACTTGGTGCAGGTCACCATTTTGAGCAGACATTGGTTCTGAAGATGAGCTTTTAACACGCTGATAAAATTGCAGAAACCCCAACCCATAAACCGTACTTTAATGCTTATTAATTAGTTTTCTCTGTATTTGACAAACTAAGGCTGAATTACGTTGCCAAACGAAGGACCTGGAGTTACTAAACAGTTGCTAAACAGTCTCATTCAGGGTATTAAGCTCCTGCCCAGTTGCAAGCAAAGTGTAAGACTGGAATGACCTGGAAATTTAAAACCTTTTTCCAGGCTTAAACTGTATGAATATGGATATAAACAGCAAGCCAAAATATTGTTGTTGGTGTGAAAGCTCAGAATTAGATGTGTGACAGAGAGAATGAAAAAACGAACAATAAAACTTATGACTTTGCTGAAATGTAAAATTTTTATTAATATTATATGTATTATATATATTATATTATATGTATATGCCTAATGCCATGTCTATCTTTGTTTAAGAGGCAAACAAATATATTGGCATGAAAATAGGTATTTATTTACAAACTTATTTACACATTGTGTAAACATCAGGGTGTCATGATTAGTCATATAGCCATCATAGTCCAGAGTTTAACATTTGGCACTAGGATGTCTTCATTCCAATTCTCAAAAGTGCTTGAAAAATAACAAAATAAAAATATTTTTTGTACAAGCATGTATTTTATTAGTGTCATTTATTGCAAATTTGCATATTAAAATGCCTAAACAGGCTATTACACTTTCAGAAATAAAAGGATAAAACATGCAATTAATTTGCAATTAATCTCGAGTTAACTATCGACATTATGTGATAAATCGATTCAAATTAAAATTTTTAATCGTTTGACAGCCCTAATATAAATACATGTCTTGTGTCCTTCACATTTGTTAATTAAATTTTTTTGTTGTCTTGAAAAATGTCCACACAATGTTGGTCTACTGTCAGGTTTTGGTCCTCATAACGATAGCAAAACATGCCCGATCCCCTCCCCCCAACACACAATAGCGCGCGCACACACACACACACACACACACACACACACAAACACAAACACACTGACACAGAGGGGGAAGCTGTCACATTAATCCTGGACCGGGGTTAGTCATGTTTTGTCTCAGGGCTGATTTTGCTGGTTGACATATGGCACTCATGTTGCTCTCATCACTCTGCGTGTGAGCAGTGATAGCCAGAGGCCCGTCCAATCCCAGATTTGCACACCAGGCTTAGTCACTATAAACACTTTCCAATCCCACGCTCCGAAGCCCTCACAGCAGTCTCGTCAGGCTGCAACAGAGGTTGCGTAACAGCTGCAGGAGCAGTAGCCTCATGGATTGGTGCTGCTGGGATTGCCTTTTTTTTTTTTTTTTTCCATCATTTGTCACAGGTGTTAACTCACATGAAAGCAGATGCACACGCACAAACATCCACCAGCCAATAGTGACCCAGTGCAGTTCCTTGGTCTGCCTGCCGCTGGGGCCCCAGTACAGTTTGCTGCGATATGAAATCTGACACTGTCAATTTTCCTCCCAATCTGCCAGAGCGTGGATTGGTTTCAGAGGCTTGAAGTGTGACCTAAAAACCACTTGCTTGGGGAAAAAAATAAAATAATCACAACTATTTAGCAATGAAATCGACTGCAATCTTTCAATAAAATGTCCCAACTCTCACAATAGATATTTTTTTGTTTTTCAAACATGATATGGGATCAGAGTCACTTCTTGACGGCTGAAGTGATGCTGCATCAGGAGAGCAGCAGCACAGGTCTGTAGGTAAACTCTCACACAACCGTTCCAGCTCGTTGTTCGCGCGACAGCTCAAAGATGTGCTGCAGTTTGTTTTATGCTTCTTCGATCAATATCCATCCTGGAAACATCCCTTATAAAACGAATTTTAAAAAAAAATGTGTTTCCTAGCAGAGCCCAGTTTATTAATGACCAAATAAAACATCTAATAGTCATAGTACAAGCTCATTATGGGGAGCAAGTTTACTGCATTGTTGCAAATCATTTTGGGTAGTTTACAGTACCAGTTAAATCCTTATCAGTCCAAATTACCACTAGAAATGTCCTTCCTGCACTTAGGACTGTATGTGAAGGCAAAATGCATCCTGGACAGCTCAACATGCAGGTGCAAAGAACGAGTTAGTCAAGAGTGTATATGATTAAATGTACATGCAAGAGAGAGAAAATTGTCATTGCATGAGCAAGAGTTTAATACAAAATTACACACAGCCATCCAACAGTATTCGTGCTCCTTCTTCTTGCATACGCCTTTAACTTCTGCACATTTTGGCACAATGTAGCCACCCACATCAGTGTATGTACTTTGATTGTTTGACCCATTTGCAAATTATTATTGAGGAGAGTGAAGACTTTACACCAACCCAAAGAAAACATCCCCATAGTGAAACAAGGTGGTGGCAGCATCATGCTGGACAATCCAGCAAGACAACCTGTTAAGACAATTTGGTAGGTTTTAGTTCCAGCACGACGACAACCACATCTATTCAAATATTAACTTTTTTTTTTTTTTTAAGAGTGGCTCAGACAAAGTCCGGTCAATTTAATCCTGTTAAAGATTTAAAAATTAATGTTCACAGACGCTCTCCGTCTGATGACCTTGAGCTATTTGCAGCTACTCAGTTTTTTTTTTCAGAATAAAATGATTAAAGGGACAGTGTGTGACTACTTTGGCTTTTAATTAGCAAAATCAAAATCAAGTTTTTATAAATACATATTTTGCCAAATTCTAATAACTTCGCAACAAAAATGAAAGTGTTCTCATAGCTTAGAGTTAGTAGTTTCTAAATACATAGCTGACGGTGGACCTACTGGGAGGCGCCATGTTGCGTCGCTGTTTCTGATTTCAGCAGCCGAGAGGGACCAAACATGTCAGCTACACGCGTTTTCTGTCTTCTGTATCAAAATGTGCTGCTGTGGAGGAGGAGGAGTAGTAAACAAGCAAAGACAAACATAGATCATTCTATTTGCCATTTTCTGTTGAAATGGAGGACCACCCATACTGTTTGCCCAGCGAGAGTGAAGAGAAAGTAACCAAGAAACAAAAAAGAAGTAATAACCAGGAGGGAATGAGACTCTATAACAGCATAGCTATTATTACTAGGTGGAGATAATTCATGTGGGAGCGGGGATTGAAAACAGATGCTGAGGTTGCAGGCTTTCTGCTCGACTGCAGGTAAGTTAATTCAGTATAATTGAAGTTTATTTTTTGCCGTCATGTTAGAAACAGAGCAGCGTAGTCTAAAAGCTACTCTGTCCTGTTAGAGATGGCTCAGTTTTTCATCTCCCTCTCCAGAAGTATGAGTGTATGCAGAGGGGCGGAGGGATATCGGCCTGTTCACTGTCAGTGCAGCAGCAAGACCAGGTCTCTTTACTCGTGTTTATAGTGGCTTTTTTAGAGCCCAAATAAGTGACTGCACGTTCAGAAATGAGCCTTAAAAAAAAAAAAAAAAAAACACGACCTAGAATTTACAAGCGACATTACAGAAAAAAAGAAAAGAAAAAAAAAACACAAGCGGACCAGACAACAGTGCCAAAAACCCTTTGACACAATGACCGTAGCTATTAGCAGTAGCTAACACGTGGAGGACATGTTGACATTGTCAAATTTATGATACTCTGTGGCTTCTGCAGTTATTACACACTTAACTAGGAGGTCGTTTGTAATTCATTGCTAGATGGTGCGCCAGTGTGAAACTCTTACGCTTAGGGGTTTTGACCATTGGTCCTATACCTGGGAACTCTGTTTCCTGTGTTGTGATTAATGTACTCGCATGTCCTTGCTTTAAGAACCTTGTAGTATAAAGTTTTAACTACCAATTGGGGGTATTAGGTGGTGACATCACTGTACATAAGCACAGCTGAGTCTTACAACACAATAATGGTAAAATGTGTATAACTTTCATAAATCATGTGCTCCAAAAAAAAAAAAAAAAAAATTGGATGGGGACATAACAAGGCAGAAGGCCTTTTTCGCAACTTTTTATGGCCATGGTTTGGCTTGCCACAGAATTTTTGGACAGGCAACCTCTGCATGCTGGATAGTTTGACTCCTACTTTTTAGCCCAGTTTGGGCTTACACTTGTACGGTCAGTACTCTGCAGTGTGCAGGTCAGCTCTTCAGCTGGGATCACATGACTGGCAGGCTGGGTGGAGGAGCCGACCATGCCAACCTGAGGCAGCAGGCATAAGGCTGGTGAAGTTGTCTACATATGAATAATAATAATGGCTACATATGAATAATTACTTGATTGATTTTTCCTAAAATTACTAAAATAGTTTTACCTAAAAGGACATCACTAAGAGCTACTTTTAGCCTTAGGGTTCTTTGTGAATACTGGCACAGGTGTTTTGTAGAGGCTTACTCCATTTTCATCCAGACCTGCTGGACCTTTCATCTCCTCAGTCACCCACTGGACGACCCTGAATGTTTCCTGTGCCCCTAGTGTGACTAGTGCAACTTTGTCCAAATTTCTCTTTGACAGACTCAAGTTGTCTTGGATTACATGACGAGACAACTTACTTGCAGTTGCTCAAAAGATGTTTACAAATGTATCTAGAAAACGGCTAATGTTGGTCAAACCATAAGTGCTGCCTGCCTAAAACGTTTGCACACATACAGGTGTGCATTAAATGTAGCTATTTTGCAGTTTTTTGCAAAATAAGCATCTACCCAATCTACTGAATAACAGACCAGTGGGCCTATTCATAAAGACTCTCAGTCCTCTCAGAGAGGTCCTATCTCAGCCTAAAAAATCCTACCGAGGAGTCTTAGCTTGAGAGTGATTCAGATAGCTGCTGAGAGTAGCTCTGAGTGAGAAAATGACAAATTTTATCTCAGTGAGGAGGAGTGGTTGACCTTGTTGCTAGGTGTGTTGCTGTCTTTTAAGAGTTGCTAGCACTGTTCCCTTACGGGTGTTAGATTCAAATCCCTAGGTGTGTGTGTGTGTGTGTGTGTGTGTGTGTGTGTGTGTGTGTGTGTGTGTGTGTGTGTGTGTGTGTGTGTGTGTGGTTGTTTGTCATGTGTATCTTTTTGTGGCCCTGTGATGGACAGGTAACCTGTCCAACACACAGGCACACACACACTGCCTTCTGTGGGATGGATGAACATTGACAACCACTTAAAGTTTTTAATCTCTGAACTTATTTCTGTAAAATAAAAGGAAGGCATTTGACTGACAGACAGGCAGATGAAAAGATGGATGGATGGATGGATGGATGGATGGATGGATGGATGGATGGATGGATGGATGGATGGATGGATGGATGGATGGATGGATGGATGGATGGACTGGGGGATGGGAAAGATTTAGGACTTAGCCTTTCTGGCTGAATCAGAGCCATTTCTGTCTCCGACTCTTGCTGATTTTAAGAGCAGGTCTTCAATGAATCAGTAGGCCAGATGAAGCTATTCCATTCTGAACTGAGCCTGAGGGTGTTTCCATCCTCCCCCACCTCTCAGAGCTATAGGCTCTCTAACTTATTGTTCTGGGCTGCTGGGACCTCCACAAGATTTACTGCAAGATTCCCAATTGATTACAGCATCGCCTCTTGTTAGACATTTCTCTTTGGCTCGATGAGGAAAAGTAATCTCTTTAGTCATCCACCCTCATAATTTATGGAGCATGTTTGCAGAATTGTAGACATACTCAGAAAAAAAAAGATGCTAATTATTCTGTTTCATAATAACTGTACCAGTATTAACCCTTTGAATTTTTTTTCACATTTTATGACGTTAGTTTGTTAGAGCCACAAACTTCAAGGTATTTTGGTTGCAGTCCAAGACCAATCAACACAAAGTAGAGCAAAAATGAGACGTGGTTTAAAAACAAATATCGGAAAAGTATGATTACATATGTATTTTCCCTTTAATGAGATGCTCCTAAATAAAATCCAGTGCAACCAATTACCTTCAAAATCCACTTTAAAGTAAATGCAGTGTGTGTGATTTAATCTCACTAAAAGTCTAGCTATTCTTTTTCCGGCCTCTGGGGTTTGTCAGAGAACAAACATCATCATGAAGACCAAGGAACACAGCAGAGGGGTCAGTTATGGAGAATTCAAAGCAGTTTTAGATTAAAAGGTCAAGCTTTGGACTTCTCACAGAGCTCTGTTCACTCCATCATCTGAACATGGAGAGAGGGTGGGATAACTGCAGACCTACCCAGACATGGGTGTCCTCATAAACTGCAAGGCCAAGCAAAGAGAGCATTAGTCAGAGAAGCAGCCATGAGGCCCATGGTAACTCAGGAGGTGATGCAGAGAATCACTGCTCAGCAGGAAGAATGTGCTGATAGGACAACTATTAGTTGAGCACTCCACAAAGCTGTCCTTTATGGAAGAGTGGTCTCAACCATCGCTGAAATAAAACCATAAGAGGTCCCCTGTAAGCCCCAAAGGGGATGCAGTAAATGTGTGGAAGAATGTGCTCTGAGCATAACATCCAAAATGCTATGTGCTCAGGATTGACACCGCACATCACCCTCAACACACCATCCCCACGATGAAAAATGATGTGGCTGAATCATCCGGTGGGAATGGTTTTCCTCATCCAGGACATAGAGTTGATGGAAAGATGGGCAGAGCTCAATGCAGGACAATCAGGAAGAAAATCTCTAACAGACATGGTATTGGGGGCCCTAGACATATAGTCAGAGCTGCCATGGAATCATTCAGATCAAATCAAATTCTTGTGGGGAAAATGGCCTAGTCAAAGTATAGACCTAAATCCAATTGAGAATCTGTGGCGAGACCTACAAGCTGATGTTCACAGATGTAATCCACCCACTCTGAATGAGTTCGAGCTATTATGCAAAGAAGCATGGGCAAAATGTTTAGTCTGTGGATGTGTGAAAACCAAATATATATTGTTCCTGCATCATCACAATTATGTACAACTGTGTGTTAGTTAGGCTAAACGTGAAAAAATGCATTTGTGAGGCACTATAACGATAGAAGCTTGTGCAGGTGGAAACTCCTGTTAATTACAGAAGAGTTTATGCTGAAATGATTTTGTTACATAAGGACAGAGTCACTCATTGTAGGACAGAAAAATAATGTCAGCCCCAAACTGTGTCCAAATATCTGTTTCCTCTTGAGAAAACTTCTTTGTAGAATTCTTTGCTATAGCTCCCTTGTGATATGAGCTTTCACACATGGTCCTATAGCTGGACTATTAGATGTGGAATGGTTTCCAGGTGACATTGACGGAGCGCTGAGGAGAATTTCCACTGATAAGAAGCCGTCAGAGCTTAGTAATGACCACCATCAGTCACTCTGTCAAACCGCACAGACAAAAGAGGGTGAGAACAAAAAAGAGAAGTTAAAGCAGAGGTAAAAAATCTTTGAAAAGGTGAGGGCAAATGAGGTGAGAGTAAAAGGAAAGTAGAGAAGACAAGGTGGAGGGAACATCCTGATTGTGAAGTCCAATCTGGAAAACCTTGAGTTAAAGTTTGTTTTTTTCAATTCAAGAGGCTGGAATTTAAATTAAAATAAATCTGACGCATCTGCCACATGAAAAGGAGAGCTCTGCAGCCCCAGACGCAGAAGCTTTCACCGGTGGCAGACGATGGGTTCAGTCAAATCAAATTACTCAAGGTCCGGAGTTTTAATTCCAGCCCTGATCAGTCTGTCAGTCTCCCCGGGCCTGCAGGCCTTTCCTTCACAGCTCTAAAAAGTGATACATAACCAGAGTAAATAGTAAATCCACCACAGGCTGCAGAGGGAAGGAGGACAGGAGGGAGGGAGAGTCAAGGGAGGCTCTCTGAATCTTAATCCCTCAAGTGAAATGACTGCAGCACAAGCAAAACCCCAGAACCTAAAATAGTCTTTTCTTGCAGGCACACACTCGTTTTGTCTGTATGTGCCACGAAGGCTCTCCGCTCTGTCTCCTGGCCGTAAAGGTAAGCGGTCGATTACAGTGAAGGAAAAGAAATAAACACTCAAATGGGGTGCTTAAAGGAATAAGCTAACACTGTCATATTCCCAGCTGGTGAAAAGTGGCTCCAGTTAAACACGTAATGCCTCAGAGGACTGAAATAACTGATCACAACTCATTCTCAATTAGTCCACACAAATGGTGACCTGGCTAAATGAAATTGGAAAGCTAACTGTGTGGCGCGTTATTGAATTGTTCCACCTCACTGCAGACACCGTGGAAGCTGGGCGAACATGTCTGCACTCTGAGAAACACATCAATGATGCATGACGCCTCATCACAATCCAACTGCTCACCTGTAGAGATGAAATCACTGAATAAGACGGGCTGGAGCAAAAATCTAGGACGAGGTGTGTGTGTGGAATTTACAAACATGTCAAGTCACAGATTACTGGGAGAACCTGGTCAGACAGGAAATTTAAAGCGATTCCGCAATTTAAGAAACTTATCAGCTTGAAAAAGGGTAAAATTCAAAGGAATGAATGGAGAAGAAGGGCCAGCTTGTCAGAGTCTGAGGAAGTCTTGACCCACATGCAGAAAAACCCAGCATATGAATATGAATTAAAAAGTTTGTTGTGGAAATTTGAAGATTTGCGGTGTGGGATCCAGGGGCATCAGCTGATGCAGGAAACAGAGTAACTGGAAGAGGGGGGGGGGAGAAGTGAGTGAAGTAATGATTTCTGGAGGAGGAGATAATCAGATGTGAGAAAACTCACTGTCACAGAAGACGTCTTGAGTTTGGAGGAGGTAAGCAGCCTCAAGTTCACGGCTGGGGGAATGATTGATGATGAAAAACCGTGTAATTCGGACCGCAGCCCTCCCAGACGATGAGGTACTGGCAGCCATGACCTTGCCGATGGGAGTTCACAATCCTGCAACGTGCTGGAATGGACAGGTTTTATCTGCTAGAAGTGGAAGCTTAGCTGAATCCTGAGATTCCGGGGAAGACAGAGTCAGACTACAGGAGGACTGACAATGGGCTGAATTTCATTTCCTAGATAAAGCTAGGAGACAGCTAGGTAGACATAGACTTTATTGGGATGTTGCAAGACATGTTGCAAGACAAGCCATAGCTTTTGTCTGGGAGTATACTGTAGGGAAGTGGTTCTCTTGCGATCAGCAATGTGACGGTTCTGAGGGGAAGCAGATCTAATTGACCAGATGTGTTTGTAATGTTAAATGTGGTAGCGAAGAGAAGGAACTGCAATTTCCTTTAAAAGGTGGTTGATAGCCAAGGGAACCTTCAAATGGAGAGATACATGTGGCAGACAAGATGTGTGGGCCATGGGCGTATTCAATCTAAGGCAGGTGAGAACACCATTATGAGCGATACGAAATGGCGCATCTGAGAGCCACTTCAGGTTCTTGGTCAGGTTTCTCAGTCTGATCATTAGACTGGAGGTGAATAACAGGAGATAAGCTGACTTTGGCATTAGGAGCAGAACCGAACTGTTTCTAGACTTGGGGAAATGAATTGAGAACCATGATCAGAGCCAATGTCTTGTGGGATGCCATGGAGATGGAACACATGTTTAACTAGCAGCTGGGCTGTCTGCAATGATGTGCGAGGTTTCCTGAGAGCGATAAGGTGGCAGGCTTTAGAGAATTGGTTGATAATGCTAAGAATTGTAATAATACCTTTAGAGGTGGAGAGTTCAGTAACGAAGTTAAAGGTGATGTGTGACCAGGATTGTTTGGGGATGGAGAGAGGCTGCAAATAGCCAGTTGGGGGGTTGAGTCTAGGACCTGCTGCATGAACAGACTAGGCAAGCAAGAAAATAACTGCAACATCGTGAAGGAGAGTGGGCCACCTAGATCTTCTGTTCATAAGAGCAATGGTGTGACTGTGTCACTGTGTCAGGTGACAGGAGTACTTTGTCACGGGTAACCAATGGATGCCTCTGGAATATACTGAGTAGGGAACATAGGTGCGACCAGGTGGACCAGAACCAGGATTGGGTTCTGACTGGAGGGCATGGTTAATAATGTCTGTAATTCCTCAAGAGAGTGCCTCGATGGAAGCATGTTCCAGGTAGGATGCGTTCGGGGGGGGGGGGGGGGGGGGGGGGGTGACCCTGCTCTTCAGGGGAGTAATGTTGGGACAGAGCACCAGGCTTAATATTCTTGGAACCTGGACAAAAACAGGGATCTGCAGGACTGTCGGAGATTGAACCGTTTGGCAGATCGAAGATAGGATGGATTCTTGTGGTCCATCAAAACCAGAAGTTCTGTGAACTCAAACAAATGATGCCATTCTTCCAAAGAAAATTTTATTGCTAGCAGTTCGTAGTCTCCAACATCATAATTCCACTCTTTGGTGGAGAGACAATGAGATAAAAAGGCACATATATGTAATTCGTTATCCGAGTCTGAACATTGGGACAGGACAGCACCCACAACAGAGTCAGAAGCACCAGCTTCAAGAAAGAATTGTTTCTGACGATCTGGTTGAATAAGGACAGGTGCTTCAGAAAAGTATTGTTTGAGTTCTTGAGATACAGACTCTGCCTCTGGGGACCAAGAGTAGGAATCTGGAAGTGGAAGTGAGAGACGTTAACGGGGTAGCAATCAGGCTATAATTTTGAATAAGCTTTCTGTAGAAGTTGGAAAAACCCAGGGATTTCTGCAGCTGCTTACGGTTCTCCAGAACTGGCCACTCCAACACTGCACACATCTCTTCTGGAGAGTGGGGGTGGATGGGGGGTATTTGTTCTCAGGCACCAGGAAGCAGGTCGATGGCGTGGTCATAGGGCCGATGGGGTGACAGTGAGAGATCTTTGGATTTACTGAATACTTTACTAAGGTCATTGTACTTTTTAGAAACATGGGAGACATCGGGTGGTTCAGCCTCCTCTTCAGGTGCTGATGTTTGATCTGGGGATTCTGTTCATGAAGCCCACTATGGCCAAACACAATGGGAATGTTCGTAATGGAAAATTACAATAATTAACAATGGTTACCTGAGACGATTATTTCCAGAGGGATGGTCTGTTGGGTTATTTGGGGAAGAGTCTGACAATCAAGTGCCATCACCTTGAATGACAAAGAGAAAACATTGTTTCAATACTGTATCTATGTCATACTCTGTGGTCTGGGTGCAGGTCTGGTTTTCCTTCTCTCCCTCCTCTGCAGGGCTGCATGGGCAGGTGCGTTCCATCATCCGTCCTCTTCTTCCTTCCCAGCAGAGCCACAAGACCTCCGACCAGCAGATACTATTGTTCGCCTCCACTCTTTACAATAAACACTTTTGTATTTTACCACTGGCTTCAGTTATTGCGCTCATTCAGAGTCACACGTTCATAACATGACAATCTAGAAACAATGTTAAAAAAAACATTTAGGTTCTGGACACAAACAATAGGTCTTAGATGTGTTTCTATGAGTGGATCATTTTTGGTTAAAACATGTTTATTTGCTATTCGTCAAAGTTACTCGGGCTGGGTAATAATAATACATTTTATTTAAAAGCATCTTTCAGCCAGCCCAAGGACACTGTGCACATTCAACAATATATCAACAATAAATCATGAAAAAACGAAACACACATTAAAAGGTTTCAATGAACAGGCGATTACAAGAGGCATTCTTAAAGAGATGTTTTGAATTTAGACTCGAACTGATTGAGGGTGTCAGTATTGTGGCTGACCAGAGGGAGAGAATTCCTTAGTGTGCGAGCAGAGCGGTAGGAAACTCTGCTCCCCATAATCCTGAGGTGGGAAGGAGGATTAGTAAGGTGAATTGAAGAGAATGTGTCATGATTTGGGTTTTTGTTTGTTTGTATTGCCTCTGGACTTTTCTTCAGCCTGTCACCTCTCAGCCACCAGCTACTATCCTGTCAGCTCTGCCCCAGTCAGTTAGCCCACATCAACTCTACCTGCTGCCAGTAATTAGATTCTACTCTGGTCACCTGTTCACCAGCCTACATATATTCGCATCAGCCAACTCATCCCGGCCAGAATGCCTCTCCTCACTTCTCTTCTCGTGTCGCATCGTCCAGTTTTATGTGCCCTTGCTCTACCAGTTCATGCGTGCTCGGCCAGCTGGACTCTTCTGTGAAGGTTGCCTGTTTTCTCCGTGAGTTCCAGCTGCTTGCTCTGCCAGTTCTGGTGGATCCCCGGTTCACATGGCCTGTTCTGCTCTGTCACTGCCTGCATCTTCTGGTCTCCTGCTCATCTCTGCCTGCCAGCACCTTCAGCCAAGATTCATCTGCCCCGTCTGGTTCTGTTTATCTGCCTCACCCACCTCTACTCATCTTCACAATAAACATTTTAAGCGTATCTCTGAATATCGGGTTCACCAGCAGTAATCATTACAGGATGATCTAAGGGTACGGGAGTGAGATGTGAAGGAGATCGGAGAGGTAGGGGGAACGAGGATGTGGATGGCTTTCAATGTGTACCCAAGGATTTTGAATTGGTAATAATGCGAGCAGTTAAATTCTAAACCCATTGAAGTGTGTGGAGGGATTTTTTAAAGGGGAAACCAAAAAGAAGAGAGTAACAGTAGTCGATGCGGGTGGTGACAAGTCTATGAACATTAATTGATGCAGACTGAGGGGAAAGGGAGGGACGAAGGTGATTAATATTCGTCCGTAAATAAAAACATGGAGACTGGGTGATGTCATTGATGTGAGAGGTGAAAGAGAGTGCCATCGAGGATGATATCCAGACTCTTGACCTCAAGAGAAGGAAAGACTGTGGAGCTGAGAGAGAGTAACTGTCAACTTTGTACAGTGCAGATTTGGTTCCTACAAGGAGGTCACTGTTTAGTTTTAAGAAGTTAGTGCTGAACCAAGATTTTATTTCAGATAGGCAGGAGATGAGGGAGGAGGGTGGCAGGATATAATTTAGTTTTCTAGACTAATAGAGCTGGGTGTTATCCTCGTAGCAGTGAAAATGGATGTTAAAATTCTGGAAGAAAGTCCCAATAGGAAAAGGGTAAATAATGAAAAGTAGGGGTCCCAGGATAGAACCCTGGGACATGATGGTTTTCACAGGGGATGGTAGGGAACTAAAGGACTTAAGTTGAATAAACTGAGTGTGGCCAGAAAGGTAAAGATGAAGCCGGCCAATGGGTGGGAGTGGGCAACTGAAGATGATTTGTGGAGAAGGATGGAGTGAGAAATTTGTATCGAAGGCCACACTCAGATCCAGAAGAAAGAGAATAGAAATACACCAGAATCTGCTGCTATCAGGAAGCCGTTGGTGATTTTTATGAGAGCAGTTTCAGTGTTGTGGTATGGACAGAAACCAGACTGGAATTGATCATAGAGGTCATTATGGGTTAAATGGCAGTGAAGTTGAGATACAACAGATTTGTCTAGTATTTTGGAGATAAAGGGAAGATTAGAAATGGGTCGGAGGTTATTGAACTTGCTTGAATCCAAACCAGGTTTGTTTAATAATGGAGTGAGAGCTATTTTAAAGAGACCAGGAACAATTCCAGAGGTAAGTTATGTGTAAATTAGGGCAATTATGGAGGGAAGAGAAGCCTGGAGGCAAGATTTGACCAAGGTTGTAAGGGATTGGATCAAGGCTGCATGAAGAGATTTAGATTTACAGATCATTTTAGCAATATCGAAGAGACTTGGAAGAAGAAAGCTGGATAATGGCTGATAGAGAGGCAGAATTTCAAAAGTAAAGAGAGGTAACATGTTGGCATACTGGAAAAATGTTGAACAGTGAAAACAAGGTCCTGGAGTTACCTTCACTAGAACAGATCAAGTCAGAGTAATAACAGGTTGTGTAGCCAGAAACTGTTCTCAGGCAACAGAAGCGATACTTTGTAGAGATACTACCCAGACAAAAATAAAAAGTACGGTGCAAAAAAACTACTCCTAGAAGCACTTTTTTCCCACAAAAATATACTAAAACAAATTTAATTTCTACCTACTTCTGCTAGGAGCATGGAAAGAGGAGAATACATGGGATCACATTACCACTCCAGGATTGAGACACCTAATAGTGTTTAGTCATTACTTTAGGGTAACCCAGCTAGGAATAATAAGCACAACCAGTTTACTTATAAAAACCTCTGGAAGGTCCTGAAGTGTTTGTTCCTATTGTGCTATCAATAGAGTCTTAGCATTTTCTTAAAAACAGACAGGAGCACCTGGGAAGCCTGAATCCTTGCCCAACATGTCAGACTTTTTGTCATGTTCTAAGAAATTTCTAAAAAAAACAAAACAAAAAAAACACCTTTCGTAAGGTCATACCTGTCAGTGTTCATAATGTTAAGGTTGAACCATAAAGCTAGCTTATCAGTCAGATGTCTAATGCTAATCAACTAACAGCTGAAAGGAAAACTGAATAACTCTTGAAACAAACTGAGATAAGTTAAGATGAAACTGTCTCGTTTTGTCATATCTAGGGTCGAGGCCCGTAGCCTCGTGAGACCATCCTGATCTCGCGAGCTTTCAAGGTTTCACTCGCAGATCAGTCTGGCTACTTTCCGTTAAAGAAAATTTGGAGCCGTTCACCAAACGAACGTCCAATCAGCGGCTTTGAGGCGGGTTGAGGTGTGACGCAACGAGGAGCGACAGTTCAGTCTAAAGAACATGGCGGCTTCAGCTGATGAAACTAGCGTTAGCGCGGCTATCGAGCAAGTTTTATCGGAATTACAGAGTATTTCTTTGCTGAGCTAACGAGCCTTTACCTGCAGTAGCAAGAGTAGCTTGGCTTGTGGTTGTGTTTTCATCGTCGCTCTGTTACGAGCGACCACAAATCTGATTGGTTTATTTGGCCCGTCTATCACCAACATAGGCCAATCAGCTAACCAGTATTTTCGCCCCTTCCCAAAATTACTTCAACGGAAGGTTGTCGTTACCTGACTCCGAGGCCCGTCTCCTTGTAGCATAAATGTTCGTAATTACTGCAAGATTACTTTTCTAACAGCTAGCCACTGTACAGAACGTAGGGATCTTTGTATTTTTATGGAAGGATTCCAGCGTATAATATTTTCTAAACTTGTTTACACCTGATAATTGAATGTAATGCTTAACACTGCTTTTGAGAAGTATCTGTCCTCTCGTAAACTCCCTGTATGATTGTCTTTCATCAAACTGTAATGTGTCAGATCACCAAATACATTTTAAAATCAGACAAACATAACAAAAGCAAAGGAATATTGAGTTTTCCAATTTCCTATCTTAAGAGAAAACAGATCTGCCCAAACCACCCTGACCCTGTGGGAAAAAGCAAACTTAATATCCAGTTTCACTACCAGCTTCACTGGTACGACAGCCGTCAAGCATCTGTAAGAACTGGCAGTTAGTCTTCCACGTCGCTGACTAAGATTTTGGCCTTTGGCCCATTCTTCTTTTGAAGAAATCTTTTAAGTCATTTGCGGTTGTGAAAAAGTTTAAATAAGTGTCAGGTTATGAAACAATACCTCAAGTTCCAGACATCTCAGAGCTTCACTGAGTACATCATCCAGAAATGGAATGAGAGCATTAGTCAGAGAAACAGTTAATAGCCACGTGGTAGTTCAGCATCCACACTTCAGGTGATGGAATCTATCAACAGAGCTAGTAGACGCGCCCTCCACAAATCTGCCATCAACACACCTTCTCTAGTGTGAAACAACATGGTTAGTAGCATTATGTGGTTTCGATATTTTTTTATTTTTTCTACAAAGATAGGGAAAACTGTTGATGGGAGGATGAGCTGAACTAAATGACAGGCAATTCTGAAGGAAAGGGTTTTGGAGGCTGCAAAAGAGGGGAGTCTGGGTGAAGAGATCATGAATCAGGACAACATCCCTAAATATATGAGCAGAGCTAAAATTCAGTGATGTCAATCAAAGCACAGATATATTACACTTAGAATCTGTACCAAGATTTGAAAATGTATGTTTACAGAAACAACGTAATCAGACTGAGCTGGAGCTATTTTTGCAATGACAAATGGGTAAAAAAAAAGAACTGTCTCAAGTGGTACACAGTGTGTGAAAAAGTGCAAGGCATGGCAATTCTTTTGCAATCCACCAGTTATGCCATTATACAGTAAGAAACTTTGGATTTTATACAAATCAAGGCAGCCATGTCTATTTTAGTTTGCTTTATGTTTGAATGTGTTACGTTTTTTTGACAGCGTTATTTCCCACAGAGCACCAGCTTCTGTTCCTCGCCTTTCTGTGCTCTGTGCATTGTTCCATCCTTTTCAGTCACAGAACAATTCTTCAGCAGTGCCGCCGTTCCTGGCTCTTCTTGTTTAAGACGTTAATGAAACTGTGTGTCACTTTCTCTGTGATTACAGTCCATTAACATTCAGTTCAAAAAACGATGTGCTTCATTCTCTCTGTCGTATTCAGCATCGCTGTTTATTATAATGTCTCCCTTGAGTGCTTTTTGGAGAGCAGCCATCACTGGTTATCACAGTTGCTAATAAACCAAACGGGACAATGTTACTCTGAATGGCTTGGAGACATGAAACGAAGATGGCAAAACATGAGAGCCTCAAAGTTGACTTCTCACTTCCTGAAAACAGCAGAATTGGGTATGATGCCTTGCAGCTGGAAAATACATCTGGATATTTAGGCCTTTCAAGTAGAGAAATGAACCATTTATTTTTCAATTCATTTCCACGGCCTCAATTACAAGTTAGGAGATTTTTTTTAATGGTTGTCATGGATACAAACAGCTCCAAGTATTTTTTCACATCTATCACCTGTTGTGCTTCTGCTTGTCACTTCCTACAACGTCATGTCAGAGGATGCTCTGTTGTTGCTGCCCTGCAGAGTCCCAGTTAATTCTGACCTTTAGTCACCTCTTGACCCAAACACCTTTTAGAACTCCCTAATCAGCTACCCACACATAAAACCCAACTACTCCCACTCACTTATAAACAGTTTGCCCTATTTGCTTTGCCTGTTCCGACTAAGCACCTTAATGAAACAACCACCACAGTGAACTTGCCATCCCTCTCTTTTAATAAGTTGTGAACACATATTGGTTAAGAAATCACAAACTTAAAGTCATCACTGTAGCAACTGACCAGACTACATACTTATATTTAAAAGTCCATGTCAACAAATTTAAATGTTGTGAAGAAATTCAGTATCTTTTGTTGCTCACAAAGTGAAACTTGTATATTCCATAGAGTAATTGCAGCATTACATATTCCAAGTCTTTATTATTTTTTCATAATTACGGCTAAAATAAACTCCAACCTGGTGTACATGGCCCCAGCTATGGTCCGTTCCTTGCTTGGTATTCTCTCACGGCTGCAGTTATCCCTGTTACTTGTGCACCTTTTCCTACCACATTTTCCCCCCATATTTTCCTTCTACTCAACTAGGTTTATGGTTTGCAAATAGTAAATTTGTATTTTGCTTTGACCCACTCCATTCATGGTGGTCCTTAGTATTAATGTTGTCACTCTTCCGTTTTTCCTTAACTTCCTTGGAGAAAACCTTCTTGTTTCTCCTCGGCCAATCACTGAGAAGTAGTGTGTTCACATCAAAACTCTGCTCGAGTCCACTCGGTTTGACCCTGCTCCTGAGAATGGCCGGAGAAACCTGCCCGGAGAAAAGCTGTAGCTGTAACGCTCGCACACGGGTGGAGCTGAGTAGAGCCGATTGAAACCCCGCCGATGGAAAAGGGGCTAAAGACACTAAACACAAAAGCAAAAAAATTTTTCGCAAGACAAAATTTAACATAAATGAACAGGGAAATACTTCAAACATGACCACAACAGAAAATCAAAACCCAAACACCTGTAGATCATGACAGGAACATGATCTTTAAAATAGAAGACTACATAATTTATTTCTATCTAAGGTCAAGATAAGTAAGTAAAAAAGGCTTTCTATAATATATTATAAATCTTTTCACATGTTTTAAAATGTCAAATACCATTCACTCTATGATAATAAATATTTAAATTATCTTTACTAAAAATTGTGGCATAGTGTATTACCATTTGGTGTGTAGATGAACCTCCAGTCAGCCATGTTGGAAAAATCATAAAGTACATTGATACATTGATACTAATCTTCTTGCTATGGCAGTGGCCACATTCACAACAGACTGGTGTAGGCTGTCCACAATTGTACATTTTAAAATTTGGTAGAGCTCCTCTTACCAGCAGGGCTACGTTCACACTGCAGCCTGAAGTGACCCAATTTCGATTTTTTTGCCCATATGCGACCTGGATCGGATCTTTTCATGACAGTCTGAACAACACAGATCGGATTTTTTCAAATGCGACTCGGGCCGCTTGGATATGTGGTCCTGAATCCGATACGTATCTGATCTTTTCAAATGCGACCTGTGTCTGTACGGCCGGGTCGCATTCATCCGACCTGTACGTCACTTATACTTATCATTGATACGGTAACAAGCATCTGTTGCAAGCCAATACAGCCCCACGGCAACGCGTTTACTCAATGCTATGGCCGCCGAGGATGTATGTCTTTACGTAAAGCCGGGCGTACACTGTACGAGTTTTTCCCCTTTTCGGGCCGATTCTTCAGTCGTGCGAGCATTTTTTGAATCGGGCGGAATTTCAGCTTGATCGTAGAGGGGGGGAGGAGGGGGGACTGGCTTCTCACGACTACCTCCCGATCAGGAATCGGACGATCGGTGAAAATCAAACATGTTTGAAATTCAGTCGGCTGTCGTGAGGTTTTCGTGAGCGCATCCTGCTGTTCAAGCAGAGCTACGAGGGGGCGCCCTCCCCTCCTCTCCGTCCCCGCCAGCGGAGGGAGGGAAGCGGGCGTCCCTGAAGCAACCTCCGGCCGGTGTTGGGGAGGGCGAGCCGTCCGGTCCGCGCAACGCGCTGGCCGCCTGTTTCGGCACTCCTCCGCTTGCTGGGGGGGGGGGGGGGGGGGGTGCGGGCCAGGCGACCTGCCGTGCCGCGCGGCCGCCGATGCGTCTCGTCTCTCCTCTCTCTCCCCTCCGTTCCCCCGACGCCCGGTGCCTCCTGCGGGCCTCGCCAGAGCTGGGCTCGAACCCCTGCTCTGGGTCCCTGTCACCTACCGTGGCTCGCCTGCCTCTGCCGCCACAGCGAGCGGTCCCAGAGGAGACACGACGTACAGTGTGAGCAGTCCGGTCTCGTCCGAGCGTCGCGCCGCACAGATCGTGAGCGGTGAACTTTTTAAACCCCGCGGTTCCGTCGCACAGTTTGAGATGTATATAAGTACCACGACTGAAAAACTCGTACAGTGTACGCCCGGCTTTAGGAGCGCTAAAGAGAGCCGTTCACAGACGCACATAAAGGTTGCCTTTGTCATTCGAAAATTGTGAATGAAGTTCGTATCAGTAAAGCCGCTCACATCATTATCCCACCATTCCTGGCTTCGACTCCGCACCCACACGTTTCACTGTATGGACGTTACTGCCCTACAAAAGGCCATTGCCAAAAATGTGGCTGGTTCTTTTCGATCTTCTTAAAAAGATTGCGTTGGTAATGTGCTGGCTCCGGCTGGAGAATAACTTAAAGAACGCATGATACGCTACACCATTACGATCCATGTTTACTTCCGCAAACACTGAGCAAGCTTGCTATGTGTGACATCATCGCATCCTCAACTGTGCATGTGGGACACTTAAGTTGTATGAATTCAGTTCACACAGGAGATCACATACAAGTCGCATATTTTTTAAAAGGGTGAATGGACACGCAAAAAAATCGGATTTCACAAAAAAATGGGAATTGAGCATTACGGCCTGCAGTGTGAACGTAGCCCAAGTATACAATGACAATGAAAACAAAACTATACAATGATGTCACAAAACAAGGAAATGCAAAGTTTGTTTTTTGAGGTAGGGAAAAGACTTTACTCACTAATTTTGCAGTGCAAGAGTAAATTGTGATTAGCTAGCACAGGTAAATTCTTTGGTGTATAACCAAGTTTTTATCTCATTTCAGTGGAAATCTCATACATTTGTCCCTGATGTTTAACAGACCTACTGCCATGACATCTTGCATAGACATGTTATAGAGATGCCCCCACATAAGAATAAAATCTTGCCATTTCTTTTCACTTCCAGTACAAGACAAAGTCCTGTCATCTGCAGAAATGCTCAAGTGACTGTGCAGTCATTGGGTGTATCGAAGATGGTGTGGAAACTATCATCTTAACTTGAATCTGAACAATATAAGAAAGATGATACGGCAAGAATCCATTAAACTCTGTTTCCATCATGGGAAAAGAGATGGATGTTTTCATGTGGGGAACAGGCTGGACTGGAGATAAAACTGTGAAGCTTTCTGGAAGGACAGAGCAGACTGTTCTCCTTGAGTTAACCTAGGTCCTACAGTGTTTGCTGGGCAGATCCTGCATATCTTCCAAATGTCTGTTGTGGAGCCACCATTTGTTGGGGTAGCAACATCAGAGCCATGACTTAAAAAAATAGCTCATCAAGCTGTTTAAGAGTGCTGGTTCTGTTCTGGAGACTGCTCTCAGACCTCTGCAGATGAGTGTGTAAAGAAGAATTCTTCACAAAATAAAAATACATTATAGACACTGGACATTGTTATAGACATTATAGACAAAAACATTATTGTCTTTATAAAACAGTAACTCAACCACAGCGTCTTTGTCAAAGGCTTCTTTAGAGGCACTGCAAAACAGACCCCTGCAGAGATCCTGCCTATTCTCAGTATTTTGAAGGAACTTGGATAATATGAGTGAATATGAAACAACATTTATGTCCCCTTGGGATCAAGAATGTATTTTCGAAGTGAATCAAAGTGATTTAAACTACAGCCAACATTAATGATTAGACTGAACACCTTTAAATCAACAATATATTAAAATGCAAAATACCTAGATTTGTCTACCTATATTCTATTTTTGAATGGAATACACTGGAATGGAACCTGAATCACAGATAATACAAAATTGAGTTCCCCTACGGGGTTAATAAAGTACTTCTGACTTAAACTGCTTTGACATCCTCTATCTTAACAAAGGTACTACTTTCCCCATGACCAGAAAAACACATTTTAATATCAATATCTTAACTGTGTATTGCATGACAAATAATGTCCCTGTTTTCTAAATCAATGCTAAATGAAGTCTAACTTGTTCAGCTTAGGTGCTTCAACAAAGGATTCTGAACATATGCTCCTGCTGATTAAGTGACTCTGCACTGAGTTCTTCTGTCTTGTTACACAACAGTTCTTTGCATTATCATACTCAAGCATAAGTCCTTATATCTCCACAGAAAAAAAATACATTTACGTATTTCCTGGTTTTCCTTGTCTTACTGTCTGCCAGTGGAATAAGGAGCCATAGCTGAGCAGCACCAACAGTGCCCTCTGTTGTACGCAGCAGAAACCATTATGTTCCATTTACCTTGGAAGTTCAGTCCCAAGGAATGAACGACTTCACACCTGACTCGATCATGTTCTAAACTAGAAAAGTGCTGTTTTCTACTTTGTTTAATAACATGGTTTATTTAACATTACTAATGCAAGCTGACAACAATTATGCATATGAAGCATTAAAACAAGAAACAGTGATGAAAAAGCATTAACAAAGTAATTGTTTCTTTCTGCTTATTTCTAGACTGTTTGCTTCCCTGGCAGACATATTGGATTTTGAGGATGGGGTTGGTGCAAAACGTCCATCTCTCCAAAACAGAACCCTCAACTAATAAGGGTGTTCAGGTTATGTGACCAACTTGGATCTTAAATATTCTGACGTCCACATATAAAAGGGACACAGAATCTGGTGCATCTTCTCCAAAATACACGGCCTGGACAAAAGGTAAGTGCAGATGCAGTAAGAAGGCATTTTTGAAATTATGGAATTTAATTGACAGAAATCTAAGCATGTATTCACAGGGCTGTGTGCACTATTGTTGGAATCAGCAGGTAACAGCTACCTATCAACTGTGCAAGTATGATAAGGATAAGGGGTCCGACAGATGACTGCATTTAGCTAGTTCCACTTTACCACTGGCAAGCCTCATTGGCTGTTAAGTTAACAGGCCTGTTACACAACTACCACTCAGGTTTTGTACCAATGACCCAAGAAAAGCATAAATCGATCTTATGCAACATTAAGAAAAAGGATCTGTGTATGGTAATGAATTCACCTCAGGATGCCAGATGCTTGAAATTGAAAGTGAATCTGACGGTATGACCTGCATTCTGATTAATTTGGCTAATTATTATCTGACAACTTAGAGGCACTTCTAGAGCATTGAAATTTCATTACCGAGCAGTCAGTTGATCAGTGCGAATTCAAAGTGGGTGCACATCAAACGTGACAGCTGTGCTTTAAAAACATGATAGGGCTTGATGTTCCACGAAATCTGCTCAATTTCCTCCCATTTTGATCTGCTTCATATACCTCTTTCAATATGTCAGTATATCTCACTACTTCTTAACTGACAAGTGTGACAGCAGTTTGAACCATTTCTTAAAAGATCTAAAATAATACAACATTATCCCTTATGGAACGTGATGCTAAGAAAAGAGCTTCATTTAAAAAACATCTATTAAAAATGTGCGTGTGTGTGTGTGTGTGTGTGTGTGTGTGTGTGTGTGTGTGTGTGTGTGTGTGTGTGTGTGTGCTTCTTTTCTCATAATCATAAATTACTTTACATACAAATAGCTTTTAATGAATCCCACAAACAAAGACACACACTCACACACCCACACACACACTTCACTGAATATTCTGAACCAGGAGTAGGTGAATGCATATCTATTACCCTGTTAATTGAATTCAAAAGGTGGAAAGCAGCTGGATGAATATGGAAATATTCGGCCGTATATCTAGTTTACAGTTCTTTCCATCCTGAAACACTGATAACAGAAATGTGTTTATCCACAAGCTGAAAAGGGGAAAACAGTTTACCTGGGAATACTGCAAAAACACAGTCAACCATTAAAAAATGTATTAAGGGGGCTATCTCATCTCCTGCCTTAGAAGCTTAAAACATTATACTGTATCTCAGATAGCAGCACAACAGTGCTGGAGTGTTTCTAGTGATTTATTCAAAGCTCTCTCAGTAGAAAGAAACTGTTGCCTTATTCATTAGATTTGTTTGGTTGGTCTAAGTGGCCATAGAAAGAACAGACAATCAAAGGCAGATCACATTATTGGTCTTCAGATACTGCCAAAGCACAGGAGACCATCTCAGGAATAGTTCTCCCTTTCTTTCCCAGCAGCTTCGCTCTCTCTCCCATCTTCCAAGACTGACCCCATTCACACGCTCCAGTGGCCACTTGAATTGTGGGCAGCCTGACTGAATGACCAGTGGAGTCTGTTGAAAGGCTGGTTTCACCTTAATCTCTGACTCACAGATTGGGAGTAATTGCCGAGAGGCATCAAGCAAAAGCAGACTTGGAAGCGCACCATGAAGAAATGTACGTAAATGTTGCTGTGAGCTGCAAGCTTGTCTTCTTTCAATTTCTAAATCTAACATGCAGGTTTGGTTTTTTTTGGGTCGTATAAGTTCATAAGGTGTGTAAGGTTTCCACAAAGGCCATTTTAGCTGCTATCTAGTTGGCCTTTTAATTTGCTACCAAGACACATTGTTTTTCAGTGGTAGTTGTGTCATTGCTGCTAGCCTTTCAGTATGAGAGAATGTCAGTAGTATAGTAATGAAATACCAGGAAACCAGTACTATTGAGGAGTATGCAAATACAACTTCTAACAGTATCTAAGATGTGGGGTCAGGGATAGAGAGGATCACAGGCTTCAAGCAGAAGGAGGACCAGCTGAATGGAAGTCTGGGAAAAACCAATGAACAGAACTGAGGCAGCAGGAGGCTGCAGGTCCAGATGGTTTCAAAGATAGAGTTCTGAAGGCCTGTGTGGAGCAACTCTGTGGAGTTTTACAGCATCTCCTCAACCTAAGCCTGACCCAAGAGAAGGTTTCAGTGTTTGGAAACACAGCTTGCCTTGTTCCAGTAACTAAGAAATCTTGTCCATCCCTGTTCAAACACTACACATCTGTTGCAGATAAAGGCTCTTAAATAGATTTTTTCAAGTCCAACTTAAGTTCTAACCACAAACTCAGCTTAAATCAAAAGCAACTGGACTTTGGGTCAGTTTTTCTGAAAATGTTTAGACACCTATCCGTAAGCAGCCAGTAGTTGGAGCGGTGCTGTTTCTAAGCTCATGGAGGTCCATCTTCCTCGGGGCATTCCAAGTCAGAAAGCAATGACCCACCTTTCACTCTCTTCGGTCGTTATTTTCTTTGGTTGTTTACTCTGCTACCTGAATCCTGATGAGACTGCTTAGGTAATTTCTTTGGAATAAGTTTAATTTATTGATTTATTTGACAGGGACAGTGTACATTAATGCACCAGAATTAGCCAATCTGTCCCTGGACAGATCTTAAAAAAAATCTTTACCTAAAAAGAAATACAACAATAAGAAGATTACAGTTCTACAATACAAATATAAAAAGCAGTAAAATATATAGTTCTTGAAATACTTTTGATAAAATACAGTGTACAAGTTTTCTATAATACAGACATCGGGTTAAAAAAAAACAATTATACAACATATTGACACTGCAGAGACACAAGTGGCAGCATGGCTAGGCTGAGGGAAGATACATAATCGTATTAATGCTAACGTGCCTGATGTGTTATGAACCAGTTTTTTTTAGATGTTTTTGAACAGAGTATATGTGGTGAGGTCTCTGATTTTCTGAGGAACAGAGTTCCACTCCTGTTCTGCTGTCACTGAAAAGGCTCAGTCAATTTTCTGCAGAGGAACAACACAGTCTCCTCGGGCCGACCCTCATGTTACTCTTTATGTGGTGTTCATGGTGTTTACAAGCTGACTGAGTGGAGGAAATGACAGAACATGGATGATTTTGTATCACAGACAGAGGCTTGAATGTTTGATGACATTTTCAAAAATTAAAAGCGCATGCTTTTGTAAAATGGGACAATGGGGATATCTTGGGGGTTTTCTATCCAGAATTTTGATTGTGTGTAAAGCGACTCTAAAGGTTTCAGTGTTGTTCTGTTTGTCATTACATCCTCTCTGGTAATCTGTATGTTGCTGTCCATAGAGTTGATCTGGTTGGTGAATGCCACGCGTGAATGCTACGCATCTAATCCAATGAGTTGGTGCTGTTCCCTTGTATGCGCTATGTACCTTGCTCTCCACCTCCTCCTTGTACAACTTGGCCACAATGGAGGAAACTGGGAAGCCAATGGCACACTCATGTTTCTGTCTGTAAAAATTTTCTCTGTGCTTGAAATATGCGGTTGAGAGACAGAGGTCCAACAAGTACTGAACCTTTTTGTGTTAAATCTGTCCTATTTCTGAGGGATTCGTGATGTTCCAGCTGAGACCTGACAGTGTCCACTACCTCTGATGTAGGAATGCAGGTGGAATGAGAGGTGACATCAATCAAAATAATGGTTTCACCTGGTGCCAGTTTCAAGTGTCGGAATATGGAAGGGAAGTCTGTGGAGTTTGGTATGTGGTGTGGAGTGTTTCCAATATGCAGAGCCAAAATGTTTTTTATACAACAGAGTTAATGCTACTTAACTCTGAGGGCCCCCTATCTTTTGTGTATTTTTGGAAGTCCATATATGCATGGTATGACCGCTCCTGGATACAGTTTACAGTAGATAGTGTAATGTATCAGCTCTGTTTCTTCTGTATCTCAATTCAGTTCAATTTCAATTCAATTTATTTATATAGCGCCAAATCATGAAACATGTCATCTCAAGGCACTTTACAAAATCAAGTTCAATCATATTATACAGATTGGGTCAGATTATACAGATTGGTCAAAAATGTCCTATATAAGGAAACCAGTTGATTGCATCAAAGTCCCGACAAGTAGCATTCACTCCTGGGGAACCGTAGAGCCACAGGGAGAGTCGTCTGCATTGTCCATGGCTTTGCTGCAATCCCTCATACTGAGCAAGCATGAAGCGACAGTGGGAAGAAAAACTCCCCATTAACGGGAAGGAAAACCTCCAGCAGAACCGGGCTCAGTATGAACGGTCATCTGCCTCGACCGACTGGGGTTACAGAAGACAGAGCAGAGACACAACAAGAGAGACAAAAAAGCACAGAAGCACACATTGATCTAGTAATCTGTTCTACATTAGATGGTAGTAGCGGGTGAGCCGTCTTCTCTGGATGATGTCACAGTTAACAGAACGCCAGACCAGGTGTACCTACTATGAAGAAAAAGAGAGAGAGCAAAAAGTTAAAAGTTGAAATGACGACAGTCATTTCAATGTAATACAATGCAAAACTGGAGAACAGTAGAAATCAGTAGAGTGAGAAAATTAGACCCTGATGTCCTCCAGCAGCCTAGGCCTATCACAGCACAACTATAGAGATAGCTCAGGGTAACATGAGCCTATCTCACCCTGATCTTTTGTGTTTTGGTCTGGCTGGCTATGTTCCGCCCTAAGCCATGCTCCACTCTGCTCTGCTCCACAACAGAAGCAGCAACACCTGTCTCCACCATAATAACCTGCATTTCTTCAACATGTGACTCACGCAGTCTATTGCTGCCAGATTCTTGAAAGCCGTCCTGCCCTAGTCTTGCTTTTTGGATTCTCCAGGATTTGCCTTGCCCTGTTCAGACTCTCCTGTTGGCCTCTGAATTCTGGACACTGACCGATGCTATTGCCTTTTGCCTAGCTCACTGGTTCCATCTGCCTGTCTCTGTTCACTGCGCATGACCTTCGCCTGGATCATCGATCTCCCCTTTGCATCAGCCCTGGCTATCTGTGTGAAGCGGGCCTGCAGCCCCATTCGTTGTGTCACTATCTTCCCCAAGACTGAGTCTCTGGACCCACAATTCAGATATATTGCAACCTCCTGGACTCTGAGAACATTAGTGGAGTTTATTCAGTGTTCCCTGTTTCCTACTGAGTTGTTCACAACCACAAAACCTTTCTCATTCCCTTACAGTGGTTCCCGAGTGCGTTCCTGGCTGTTTCCTGTCTAACATCAAGACTTTAAATTTTAATAAACGTTCTTGAAACAGCTTATCGGGTCCTCTGTTTCTGGCATTACAGTAGTATCTGGCCAAAAATGGACCTGTTGCTGACACAGGAGTGGCATTCAGGATTTCAGAAAGCTATTTCCAGGTTGGAGAAGTATATCTCTGAGATTATTAATCTTCTCTAGGGTGTCTCAATTACCCTGACCGAAGCCAGTGAGGCTTCTTCCTCTAACCCTCCTGTTAATCATTAGGTTGTCCTTATAGCTCTCTCTCTCTCTCTCTCACTCTATCTCTTTCCAGTTTTTGTAGTTATCTATTATTTTCTTTTTGTAGGTATTTGTTGGTTCCCTTTTCAGGGTCTCGTAGGTGTTCCAGTCCATTAGATGCATTTTTTTTTATGATGATCCATTGTGTTAAGTACCACTGTGCATCTACCTTTGTCTGCTGGTAAACTGGCGTTTACCAGCAGTTGTGTGATTTTTGAAGTGAGCATTTTCACACTAGAGATCGCCGCTGTAACCTTCATTCTAAGTTCTTCTGCTTGTGCCTCTTCTCTGTTGTTATTTCTGACAGCTTAATCAGTGGCAGTGAAAAGCTATATTACTGGAAGTTGCTTATGGTGCATGGTAAAGTTGAGACCTTTGGACAAAACATTGCTCTCTGTCTGGGTGAGTTCTCTGTTCGACGTATTCTTCAGCCACTCATTCTGAGAGACTTTGTGTGGACTGTCACCATGTTCCTCTCTCTGTACTCTGGTTGTAGCAGAGGTGGAACTCTTTTGAACTCTTGCTGGCGAGAAGAGACTGGAATCTCTACTGTTGTCTTTCTTTGTTCTTTGAGTGTTGTGAGAGCCGTGCTTTCTCTGTGAAACAGATTAAGTCTTCTAAAAACGCTTCTTAGAGATCTTCTGATAGTTGGAATTGGATTTTTTTTCTCTCTCTTATGGGAGAGTGCATTGTGAGTGAAATTAACCTGTCTTAGTCTTTCTCTCAGAAGCTGGCTTTGAGCCCTCAGAATGATCTGTCCTGCTCTGTGCCCTTTGATAGATAACTTGAGGTGTATGCTGTTCGGAAAGTTTTTGCTGTCCGCATTTCAGACTGAACTGATTGGGATTTCTGAAATCTGTAGGTTTTCAGGAAAGATGATCAAATGTCTCACGTTTTCTTTCCCACATGGCAGAGTCAAGTCTCTAACAAGTGAAATAAAAACATTCTCTTCAAATCAACAACATCCAGATCACCTCTAACCCTGTATTGCTGTGAGCAAGGAATCCAAACCTGTTTTTTGTAGAATACAAACAGAATACAAACCTAATAACAGAAAGAGATTCAAGCCTTTTTTGTCTTTGTAATGACCAGGTTAACATTGTTTATCCCTGATTTAATATTTTCACTCCTTCAATATAAACCAATCTATAATATCCATATGTTTAAAATAATATTGAAATACAATTTTCTAAATCCACTTTTCCAATTTTTTTCTCTCAAATCTAAATAAAAAGGATGTTCAAGTGTACAGTGTAAATTGCGACATTGTGAAAAAGACAAAGTGTTCTAAATGAGTGTAGAACATCTGAATGATGGGAATAGGAAGTGCTTTTACTTCAATAATTTCAGCTGGAAGTGTCCCTATAATGGTGCAGGTAGCTTAACGGCAAAATACTTTTGGGGGTAAGTTGTGTTTATCATGCTCTGAAATTATCTAAAGTCATTTAATGCAGTGTTCAGATGGAAAAATGTTAATGAAAAACGTTAATGTATCATTATGATGCAACAGCTAACATGAACATTGTTATGAGTCATTAAAATCCCATAATAATCCACCTACATCACTGGCTAATTATCAAACTCATGCTTTCACAGAAAAATCATGCAAAGTTGCTGGAGCTATCGTTTACTCTTTGTTGCATGAACAAAGGCTCTTACTAGGACTTGAGTTTCAGACCAGGAGTTCAAGTCAAGTCTCAAGTCTGCAGACACATGTTGTGCCTGAAGCTTTTATTTTTGTGAGGTGCAGGGGAAATAACAAAATCTATCAGGGAACAGGAGAATGGCCAGAAAGGTGGAAAAACCTAACTGAACTAAGGAAGGGCAGATATAAGATAACTACAGAAATAATATAAGACTATATGCTAACTAAATCCAACACTACACTAATAGCATAAAAACAACTGAACTAAAGAGAGGCTAAACAATAATCCAGGTGAAAACACAAACAGAGTGCAGGATCTCCAGGGAGCTACCATACATAATCAAACCCCTGGGGATCCAAACAAGGAGTGCAAAGAACAGAACTAGGAAGGGAAACACTTGGAGGAACGAATCTAACAGTGAATCTAACAAGGTACATACAAAACTATACAAAGAGCAAGAATGTACTAAAATGACTACAACCAGAGAACATAAAAGAAACCCAAAAACCTGGTATGTTATTGCAATTTAACAAAAAAAAATTTGTTTATAAAAAGGTACTATATTATTTGTTTTAAAATAAATGTATGTAGTTTAATGGAAAACCTGCAGAATGTGAGAAACGGTATGTGGACAATATTATAAAGACTGCATATTATATGGGAAGACGAGTTGACTAAGGAGCTAATCGTCCTCTAGACAACTCAAAGAACTACAAATAAGATGGACAAGACAGAAATAAGGACAAAATCTTGTCAAAGTCCAGATGCTGATCTTAAAAAAATGAAGGGAAAATTAAGATTTAGGTTGTTGGTAATAAAGATGAACATCAGTTCCTCAGAAATATGAACCTTTCTTACTTCAAAGCCACCGTGACCTGAAAATGTGCTTGAAGTAATGAGTCGGTGATGAAAGTGTTTGTGATTAAAAAGAGGTGAATGTTCCTACACCTGAAAGAAAAAAAAGAAACTTTGATCTTGTAGCTAGTCAAATATGGCATGAAGCTCAGATCTTGCCACAGTGCACCCCAGTGCAATTTACTAGGTGTTTTTGTCTCTACAATAAAATCCGGACACTTGTTGGCTTGGTTAAAACTAAATAAGTAAACCTAGTACATGTAGCTTAACATGACTGTTAGTACAGCCACATGGCTTAGAGTCTGTGCTATATTTCTTCTCTTTATCTTTCCAACATAAAGAGAAGAAAATTCCCCAAGAGGTAAAAAGTAAGACAATTAAAAAGCTTTAAAAATATATACAAAGCTTAAACTAAGCTAACTAATCTTTGTATCTTTTTTAGACCTTTTTAATAAGTATCTACACTATATTGCCAAAACGATTTGGTCAATCTGCAGACCTGCAGACCAAACAAAGGGGGCCAAGTAAATATGGGAAAATATTCAAAAATTCTTAGTTTTTTTGTATGGAAATTTAACCCTCCGTGGCCAGTAATTTATTTTCTTTAATCAGCAATAATACAATTTTGTTTGTGGAAACTCCTAGAATAAAGTCATAATATTAGGAGTGCCCGAATTTAGAACAATACGAGAATAAACATAGGGGAAGACTACGTTGTTTTTTTTTTTTGTAAGAGTTCCTCACAAAATTACTACTGCTTTCTCAATTCTATGCCTTTATTTTTGTCATGGGGGAAAAAGCCCACCCTCACCCTGCCAAAAGGGGGTCGGCAGTCACTGTTCTTGAGCTAATCTGAAGGCCACATGAAGGTTGGAGGTCTGTAGTGAATGACCCTGCAGAAAGCTGGTGACCTCTGCCCACTATGATCCTCTGGATCCATCCCCCCCCCCCCCCCCCCCCCCCCCCCCCCGCTCCATCAGTTTACATAGTCTAACCATTCATGGCTGAGTTGGTGCCATGTCCATTTTAGTTATAATACCAGTGACAGTTGACTGTGGAACATTTGGGAGAGAGGAATTTCACAACTTGACTCGTTGCACAGGTGGCACCCTATCACAGAACCATGCTGGAATTCACTGAGTTCCTGAGAGCGAGCCAATCTTTCACTAATGTTTGCAGAAACAGTCTCCATACCCGGTGGCTGATTTTTATACATTTGTGGCCAAACCTTTGGCAATACATATATCTACATAAATGTATGTAGACAGACAAACACACACACACACACACACACACACACACACACACACACACACACACACACACACACACACACACATGCACGGATTGATGTACCACCAGGATAGTGCATTAAAATGATTCTGACTTGCTGCAATGACATTTCAGCAAACTGGACTAGCCTCCAGTATCAATTTTCCAGTTTTATTTTCTCGGTAGCTTGCCAAAGTATTCACTCCTCTTCGTTGCCTCACAACCTGAAATAAAATGGATTGTCTCAGAGTTTGCACCACTTCGTTTACAGAACATGCCTACAATTCTGGCTATGTAGTTTTATTTTATTGTGAGGCAAACAACAAGTAGGACAAAGTGATATATAGCTGTGCATAACTGTTTCATGTGCTAATGTCTGTACTATGTAGAACTACCAGTTGTGGCAATTTATATATCTATCTATCTATCTATCTATCTATCTATCTATCTATCTATCTATCTATCTATCTATCTATCTATCTATATAGATAGATAGATAGATAGATAGATAGATAGATAGATAGATAGATAGATAGATAGATAGATAGATAGATAGATAGATAGATAGATAGATAGATAGATAGATAGATAGATATAGATATAGCTGGACCTGTTTCCTCCTTGACCCAATGTGATATTTCAGATAAGCACAAGACAATGGATAGATGGATGGAAGTTGTCTGTAATTCAAATAAACTAACCACCTGTAGTCCCCAGAATGTGTTGCTTTCTTACATTACCAAACTGTAAAAACAAAAAAATTAAAGGTTGTCAGAAATTCACCCGCAGCTTCATGAAGCTTTGTCTCAGTCAGCATTCACCTCAAACGTTTCTGCTTTATCAGGTTCTCCTTTAGACACAGCTCTGTAATAGCAAATAAGGCTCCCCAAGGTGCAGCCCAGACTTCCCACAACCCCCTGATTCAAACGTGGCTGCCGCGATTAAATCAGTCACTGTCCTGTAAGTAACCTCCTTCCTGTCTTTTAGGACTTTAGGTCCTTTAGCCTGTGCCTTAAGTAGATTTAAATCTCCACTGCTCATTTCTTCACACGCAGCAGTTCATGATCTTGCGTTTGATATTGGTGTACTTACAGCAAGCGATAACAGAAATTACATGAAGTTAGAGTGAACTTTCTTATACTCAATCGCCAGCTCAAACCCAGCCTTCTGAGTTCTCATTTCCAGGAAAGGATCATCCTTTATCACATTGGCAATAATTCCACCTGACCTCTATTTGGTGGACAGAGACTAATCCCCTACTCTTGATATCATCTGAGCATCAGAGAATCCTACAGACGAGTCTTGATGAAGCAGTGTCTAACCACAGCTACCTCGACCTTTCGCCTTCTCTCATTTTGCCTCTATCCCCTCAAGTCCCTCAGTCGCTCCATTATACCAGCTGCACTTCCCTCTGCTTCTCTTGCAATTTCCCTTCTTGCCAGGCGACACCTGACATTTGGGTTCGGCAGGGCGGATCGTCAGACAAGAGGGACTGAGGGGAGAAGGAAGCAGAGGGGAAAAGAAGGTGCGATCTACTAAAGCAACTTTGTAGACAGACAGTGATCAAATCGCAGGTCTTAATGAAGAGATAGAGATGAACAGATTGAATTAATGTTATGAAGGAAGGCAAACAGATCAGCGTGCAACAATGACTAAGGAGGAAAAAAATTGGAAGAGGGAGGGAGGGAAGCAGTTTCCATAGTAACCTGTGGTTGGGTGAGTGTGGGATGAGGTAAGAGGAAAGAGGAAGGTGGACGGAGAGACAGTGATATAGAGTTGTGTCACGCTTTAATTGCCACTCTCCAGTTTAATCTGCTGCAGGCCCAGTGAATCCCAAAAAGTCTCCTGTGTTCTCAGGTGGGACCAGAATCTCCAATAAAACCTCCTCTCTGAGTGGAGTCCCACGGCCCACCGAGGAATGTCTTTATAATGCACAGCGAGAAGAGAACTGCCCAGATGTGTTAGAGATAAACTCTGGACATTAGAGTCAGTTAGGACTTGGGGAATGCTATTTGTGGCAATTTTATGAAAAGAAAAGTATTTAAATCTTTTTGTGGCTGGAATGGTGGGACACAAGAAGTTCAAATTGCTTTACAACCCCTTTCCACCCCCCACCACCTGCCCTGTCTGGCAGTGTAGCATAAAGAGTTGCTCTCTTAGTGCCAAGGAGAGCCCAACAGATTTTATTTTGACAGGTGAAGCCTTAATGCTTTCGCCATAGTGATATACTTGATTTATATTGGCATAAAGCTTCATTAGATTTTATTCTCTGACTAGTTAATGTTCAATGGACACAAAAATAGGAATGTGGAAATAGGAAAATAGAAGAGAAAAGGATGACACAAGATGCTAAAAGGGAGAAATGGAGGAGAGGAAAAGGAGAGAGCAAGATAACATCCTTGGAGTCTGCCTCTACACCTGCAGAGAGAGACATAGAAAGAACAGCAAAACAAACTGATAAAGTCTTACAGGTAAAAACAGCCAACGCCTTGATACTATCACTGAAAAATAGACAGTATTATTTAATACAGGATGTATAAAGAGACCGCTAAAACTATTGATAGAGGTTTTCTGTATAGAAGTGAATATGTAAGGTGTTAGTGAGCGTGTGCTTGTGTATGTAAGGTTTATGCATAAGATAAATGCTCAATAGTGGCTGTGAGGAGCCAAAGACCCGCCCCCCAGAGCACCAAGGCAGACACCAGGTGATAGAGTTAAGTTTAATAACTCTTTGATTCTGGAAAGAAAGCCAACACAAACAAGTTTTTAGACTCTTCTCAAAGAGACAGAGGGCAGAAGAGCCAGAAACGTGAGGCCGTTTTCATCACAGTCTTGGCTCCATCTGCGCTGGTTACCTCTGTCCATTTGCCTTTATTATCAGACATCAAAGAAGTGGCAGGCGGAGTCAGGGGTTCACAACATGGGGGTAAAAGATAAGGGGGAGTTTTACAACATAGGGTAGGTACACAAAGAGGTATAAGATTAACATATATAGCAAGAGACTCTTTGTCTAGGAGAACCATCTGTTTCTCCTAGGTGAAGTTAAAAACAGTAGAACAGTCCTTAATAAAAAGATAAAAAGAAAATGATTACATTCACATTTCTTCTAACACCAGGGAAACCAGAACCACAAATGCCTGGAAGGACCCCCAGAGTCAAGGTGCCCCAGAAGGACCAACATAGGGATATTTACCTCCTCCATCCCAGAGAAGAGCAGAGAGGATCCTCAGGAAAACCCCCAACAGCCACAGAGCAGAAGCCCCAGGGAGCTGCAGTGATGAACTCACAGGCTCTGCTGGCAGCCAGCTACGCCAGAGCGGATCCAGCCATGGACCCAGACACCCGAGGCCCGGGGTGGGCATCTGATCTCTGATGGAAATGGTGGAAACCATTTGAAGCTAGAAATCATCCTTGAAAGTTGATATATTGGTATTACAATTCACTTAGCCACAAATATCCAGGGCAAGGCAGGAAGCAGGCTGAAGCGTTGAAAATTACACCAAGTCCCAGCTGAATCAGAGACAGAGCGGTTTTCATGCACAGCCAGGTCTCCCTATCTCTTTAAATATCCTTTGACCCCCTGTTTAGGAAACCATATTTCTGGTGGATTTGATGGTCATGCACAGCAGAGGGAGAAGATAATATTTAAGCAAGCATGTACTTTTAAAGACGGAAAAACTAACCAGAGATAGAATCAGTAAGATTAGCAAACTTCTAATGCTCACATAATGCGAGCATTACAGGTTAGCTGGCTGCACTGTATATCAATCAAATGTCCCGATCCATTCCTGTAGGATTTTAGACTGCTGACTCAAAATTGCCTCAAACTGCTTCAAGTCTTAATGAGGACTATGATGCATTAATAAATATTTTCCCCCTTTTTTCACTTTTGCTTGTATTTGTTTAAATTATTTCAAATTGTTTCCTAATGATAATTTCATCATTTATTGGTGGAAAGCACTATCTAAGCCAACCGGGCCTTATGAAAAAAATTAATTACTCCCAGAACCTAATTACTAGGTTTGTTCCCAAACCCAGTCAACAACTGTTTGACAGTAACTGGCGCTGATTTTTTTATATTCTCCTCGGAGAATTATTTTAATTATGATATAATGGAGCTGTCCATCTCAGCATGAATCAAATTTAAATCCAGACTTTGACTGGGCCACTTCTTTTTGAGCTATTCAAAGCTAGACTTGCTGATGTCCTCTGGAGTGCTGTCCTAGCGTTTTTTCACATTTTATCCATTATTTAAAAACAGCTTTGTTGTATTTACCCAAATCATGTACGTCTAATGTTAATGTTTACTTCATGGTCTGACCCATTTTACAGAAAGAGAAGAAAATCCGTAACGGGAGGGGGGGATAATTTTTTTTCCCAGCACTGTGCGAATTGTAACTGTGACCAAAGTCATGTGGTGTTCTCTGTCTAAAGCTATTAAAGATATTCTGAGCATACTAAGAGCAGAAAGTACAACCTCTGAGCTCCTCAAGGTCAATGTGATTTAGCTGCTATTCATTTTTATTTCTATAGGATATATTCCTGGTGACAGGTTGAGTCCAACCGGGCCACAATCTCAGTTTGACAGTCGCTTTGGATGAATGATTATGTTTGTGCGCATGCACAGGAAGTTTAAGTGTCCACCATGCACAACTGTGTGCATGCATGCATGCACTTTTTAATAACGTTATTTCCCTTCGGATGAGGCAGAGGCACAGCAGCCCAGGCAGTGGGAGAGATAAAGTGTTTTGAGTCTGAAATGGCCGCGCACACACAGCAGCAGCAGCACCCAAATCTGGGCTGTATTTACTGTTCTCCTCCTTCTAAAGCTATCTGTATAAATATTTCAGGGTGGGGAATCTCCTCTGTGATCTCTAACGACTCAAATCCCAACATGTTTATGTTATCAGTTCGGAGAATAAGCAAAATGCAGACGTCTTAATGCACGTCTATGTACAGCGGTGCATGAGAACCTTTGAACCTTTCCAATTTTTCACTTTTTCTGCAGTTTGATTCTTCCCCTACTTAATTGGCTTTTTAGCAATTAAGTGATAAATAACAGTGGTAGTTTGTTAACCATCTATTACCATCTTTCTAGACATCTGTTACCTTTAATTGGATTACATAAAGCTGCGTTCAATCTGTAAGATAGTTTTGTGATGACCTGATGCTACTATTTATACTCCAGGTATATTCTGAGGTGGAGCATGTAGCCCAGTGGTTCTCAATCTGGTCCTTCGAGTACCCCTAGCCTGAAAAGCTCTAATAGAAAAAATAAGCTGAACAGAATCACTGCCTGTGTGTAAGGAGGATAATGGCTGGGGGTTCAGATGGAGCACAGGGAGGCAGCAGGCAGGAGAGGTCCTTAAGCTTTTTTATTACAGCAGCAAAGGCCTAAAACAAACCAAATGAGAGCTGGGAGTAATCCTAGCTAAGGAAAAGCAGCTGAGGGAACAACAAAGACCAGACATGGAGCCCCTGTGATGTGCGGTGAAGACTGGTGAGGCACTGACACTTCTGGAGTCGGATATAAAAATATAAGAACCAAACATAGTTTTATGGATGGTGTCCTGAGAACCCAGTGTTCAGCCAGACAACAGAGTTACGTTTTAATAGGTTTGTTAAAAAGATGAGTAGTGACTGAAGAGGCAGGCAGAACCAGACTTGATGGACAGGTAATGGAGACAGAACCAAACTTGACCAGAAGCTGTAGACAGGATCGGACTTGATTTCACCGATGTGTTTAATAATAATAATAATAATAATAATAATAATAATAATAATAATAATAATAATAATAATAATAATAATAATAGTTATTATTATTATTATTATTATTATTATTATTATTATTATTATTATTATTATTATACATTTTATTTCAAGCGCTTTTCAAAACACTCAAGGACACTGTACAGGTAAAAAACAATAAGTGGTAAAAGGAACCTCATCATAGTTAAAAGAAACAACACAAACTACACACAGGAAAGTAACAGAAAAATCATAACGAAAAGGCAATCTTGAACATGTGGGTTTTGATTTGAACAAGGGTAAAGACTTGGTAGTGCAGATGTCAGGGGGGAGTGAATTCCAGAGTGTGGGCGCAGACGGAGAAAAAGCTCTGCTCCCCATGGTGCTAAGACGGGTGGAAGGAACAACGAGGTGAGTGGTAGAAGGAGATCTAAGTATGCGGGAGGGAGTTGACATTTTAAGTAAATCAGACAGATAGGGAGGGGAGAGATTGTGAATAACTTTAAAAGTAAGTAGGAGGATTTTGAGGGGGAGATTACGGAGTTGTCAAATTAAGGGGAGAAACTGTCAGCTTTGGATAATGTAGATTTTGTTCCCACTAGGAGGTTTTCTGTCTTGTCGTTATTCAATTTAAGAAAGTTGGAGGTGAACCAGGACTTTATTTCGGTTAAGCAGATTAATGAAGGAGGTGGGAGTGAAGAGCTTGGTTTACAGGAAAGCTAGAGCTGGGTGTCATCCGTATAACAGTGAAAATTGATGTTAAATTTCCTGAAGATATTGCCAAGGGGGGGAATGTAAATGATAAAGAGTAGGGGGCCCAGGACAGAGCCTTGGGAAACACCGGTTGTAACTGGAGATGAGTTGGAACGATAGGACTTAAAGGTATATATGATTTTCCAGCGAGGCTCCCCCCAGAGGGCGAAAGTAAAAGTGCACTGTCATAAAGATGCTCAGCTGTTCTGGTTTCTCCGTCAAGACAGGCGCGGTTGTTTTGAGCTTAGCAGACAGGCGAACGCAACAAAAAGTCGATAATACGGCAGTACAAACAATGACTAACACAGTGAAAGTATAAACATGCACACAGAGAGAGAGAAACCATTCCAATGTTACTTACAATCGCATCAGCAGAAACGCGAGGTCCGCGTCAGCCTTGCAGCCTTCTTTCTCTTTTAGCTCTCGCCATTCGGAAAAAGCTTGCCCGACGTTCACCCGTGTACGACTCCTCTCTCTGTCCAGAGCCCTTTTCCTCTTTCTTGCCTGCTCAGACATGGGCTTTCGCTGTTTTCTCGCTGGTTCCGACATGATAACTGCACAAATATCGCCACTGCTCTAGCAACGAGCCTTTCACTGCGGGCGTGTAGCAGTTCTCGCCGTAAAGCAAGACCGACTCTCGCGATGCACCAGACTTCTGAGCCTGTGTGTGCGGGCCGAGTGCTCCTGCAATTGCAAGTACGGTATTTCCCCCACAGACCACCAGGGCGGCCGAGAAAACCTTAGTTCGACCTGAAATGACTCATTTAATCATCCAAAATGGTATGGACCACATTAATTAACTGAAAAATGTTGCATAGTATGCCTTTAATCTGAACAAACTTTTGTGGCAATTACAAAATGTGGTTTTAGTGATGTTTTATTACATTTTAAAGCTCAAATTTATTACATAATGCGGCAGCGTCAGGCCTAAATGATGTCCCTTTTTTATAAAATTGAAGATTGCATTTCCCTCTGTCATAAGCTTGTAAAAAAATTGTCATTGTTTGGCTTAATTTTTTAAAGTCTGACTGCTTCAGTGGGGAGGAGAGTTGTCCTGGACCGGCCCTATACTGACTGGATGTTTTCAGTCTTTGCAATGTGAAGAAAAAAATGGACATAAAATATGAAAATAAAAGGCATGAAAAACAGAAAAACACAGTGTCTTGTAGCACAGCCAGCCTTTTCCAGTGTACCACTTTACAAAGAGCAGGTTACCTCTCTCTCACTTGCTTGAGGCAGATCTTTGAGCTCCTGAGTCGACCATCCTCCCTCTAATACCTCCTGTTTGCACGGAAAATACACTTTAGAAAAATCGTGTACTAGAGAAATGTAATCTTCCATTTCGTCAGAACAAAATTAAATCAATGTACCGTTAGACTTGTCGGCACAGCAGCCTCTCCCTCTGCGTAGAAGAAAAACATAAAGCCATGTTCACCTGTTAGTGATGAGAACGGCAGTTCTTTTGAGTGTGCTGCGTCATTAGAATCAGTTCAATGAATTTTTTAATTCAAAAGATTATTCAGTTCATGTAACTACATTTTTTGGCTCCTTACAGTTAAAATAGGCAATAAGAATGGCTTGGGTCACATTTAGTGTGCTATTTATAGAGCTTTAACTGCATTGTTGTTGCTTTACATTTAATATAGGCAATAAGCATGGCTTTAGTGGCACTAAGTGTGCTCTTTATAAAACCGTAACTGTCTTTGTTCCTTTACACTTAAAACAGATAATAAAGATCAGACAGACTTTTCAGACTCCCTCCTTACCTTGTTTTGAAGTTCTAGCAATCAGAAGTCAGTCAGCTCACACAGAAAAAAGGAAAGAACACATCTCTTTGACTTCTGAAAAAGACATAATTCCAGATTCCGTTAGATAAAAAACCCATTAGATCACAGTATTATCTTTCTCAAATCAGGTCCATCCAATCTCAGTCCATGGGTGGAGTAAGTGACACAAAATTTAAAAAAAAAAATCCCTATGGCTTTATAGACAGGCTGTATTCCCCATCTTAACATCGTCATGTATTCCTGTGTGCAACGGGGGAACATACCATCTTCTTCTACGTCGCCAACCCTTTGTTTATTTCTGTTTGGCTGCCATAAACACACCAACCATTCTTCATGATTGTTTACAATACTGCGCTCAACCATTTTGGGTGTATGACAATGGCTGTTTCTTCTATTCTTTACTGCATTGCAACTGGTTATGTTGAGTACTGCCCCTGTGTCAGGTATGTAGTTTAGGGCAGCAGAGGTTGCTGTTCCTACCTGTCTTCTGGAAGGTGTGACAGACGGATGCTGGCAGCAGGTGTTTCCCGGTTTCTTTTCATGGCTGATCTAGAGGAGCATTTAAGGTGGCTGGAGACAGATGGAAGGTGTCAGAGCATTAGCTCATGGTACCTGACCATAACCTTGCTCCTTGCTTATTCCTTGTTCCATGTTGCTGCTTCACACCAACTCCTCGTTTTACCTTCCTAAATCCATTTCGTCTACTGCTGAGTTTAGTCAAGTCTCTCTCCAATCATCATCATCTTGGTCTTCTGAAAGTTTCAAATCCCTCGAGCCCTCCTGGCACTCCAGTCGACATGAAGCTCCTCCTAGTCTGCTGGCGTCCTGCTGAACATCTGGTATGTCCACCCTCCGCTGAGGAACATCCTGGAATGGCACCTCGGTCTATCACTGATCAACACTGCCAGACTAAATCCTCCCGGTTCATCTTTTTACATCTGCCCCAGTGGCGGCTCCTGCCAAATGTGTCAGGGGGGGCAATAGTTGTAGTGATAGCTAAAGTGACCCATCTAATGGGTAAGCTGACAGCTACGTAAACCCTGTTTACCGTCAGTGCTTTGTGAGTTTGGACTTACAATTAACATTATGTAGGATTTATCTTGTTTCTTTTCCATTATTGTCATATCTACTGTTGCTTCTGGTAAAATCCATGGTGGTATAATTGATATTGGTGTTTTTTGAGTAATTTCTAAATCATTTATTTTAAATTCTTTTATTTTATTTTCAACTGTCCATCCAAAACTCCTTATTTCTTTCTTTTCTTTTTCCCAACATGGATTTAAAATTTCCCAAGTTGGATGATCTAAATTATTACCTTTTGAATTCAGCCAATAATTTATTTCTAGTTTTGTTCTTCTTAAATCTAATGGCATTTCTCCCATTTCTACTTCTATTGCTGCTATAGATGTGGTTTTAAATGCTCCAGTACATTTCTCACACTTTTTTTCTATATCAAACTTTATTCATACTCAAACATTCTTCTTCTCACACCTGACAGTAATCCAGCAGATCTACGTACTGTATGACGTAAATACGTTAGTGCAAGCACTCCCGGAAGCCATAGAGAATGCATAGCAGAGCCTGCGTATTGAAAAAAACGTTCTTAACGTGAACATCTATGGGAGAGATCAGGGCGATATTCAACCATGTTGAAATCGCCCAAAAAGAGGCGGGGCACAGGAGGCGACGTACTCAACGTAACATTTAACACAGATTGATTGGTTTAACTTATAAATTCCCTCCTCTCTCTTTCTCTCTTTGGTAGTGCGTCGCCCAATTGCCCTGATGAACAAACCGTCTCTGATCTGCCCCATAAGTCAGCCTCTGCCCCTTATCATTCCAGTCTGTCTGTTGTTGGTGCTCACCTTCTCTTCTCTCCTTCCCCACAGACCGTGACCAGAGCCTTCCCAGCCGGTCAGTATCTCCTTCACATCCATAAAACGTCCTTAACCACCTATTTGTCTTCTGTTTTTTTGCTTTCAGGTTGCCATGGAAAACAAAGCCATGACACCCTATGTTTTTGGAGAATACTCAGTGGTGGGCACAGCTAACCAAAAGGTTAGCTTCGTAAACTGATATTCCACACAAAAAATATTTGCTTCGCAGCCGTTAAACCGAAGATTAATTTGAGGATGCTAACGCTAGCCGCTAGCAAATGGTTGTCCCTCCGTCTGTGTCACACATCTTAAGACAAAAAGTGTTCCACACACACACACACACACACACACACACACACACACACACACACACACACACACACACACACACACACACACACACACACACACACACACACATACACACTGTACATGATGAACCTATGCAGTGCTGCATGTTTGAAGGTTTATCTGTTTTGGTCTAGCATGAGTGACTTTTACAGTTAAAATAGGCAATAAGACTTTTACTCTTACACTGCACTTTTGAGAAGAGTATACTATACCCAGACTGCAGCATTTAGAAAAAAAATAAATAAACGTTTTGTTCAAGTCTGGAAGCCACTCTAGTGTTGTCAGTTATTGCAGGAGAAATAAGCAACCTGCTCCATTACTTCTACCTTGTAAACGGTATAAATGAACAAGCCCAAAGTCACTGAAAATAAGCAGACATGGCAACACGGATGGAACACAGCGCTGAGCGTTTCTGGAGGTCCCCTTTCCGCTCTGTCGTCATTCTTTGACAAACATGAAATAAATCTTGACGTTTTGGGTTACTTATTGTTGTAACATCAATGATATCATATTTTTATTGTGCACTATTTTTGAGTAGAAAATATGGGGCTATTATTGTTGCTTTATCATTTGCAAATGTGTGTGGAGAGTTGTGTGTCTGTATCTCGATTTGTGTGTGCGCAGTGGGATTTGAAAATGTGTAATTAAATCTGTAAATGTGTGAGGAGATTTGTGTGTCTGTACAACAATCTGCAAATGTGTAAAACTACTTGTGTGTAAACCGTTTTGCAAATGTGTAAAAAATCCACAAATCAGTATTTAGATCTAAAAATGTGTACTGAGATTTGTAAATGTGTAGATCAATCTGTAAGCACACACAGAGACACTAATGTCGCTTCAAGACCCAGAAATACAGACAAATCATTGGTTACAAGTCAAGCGGTTTCTCGGTTGGCTCTCTTTACACACGTGATTTTTGCTACACTTCTGCCGTGTGAGATGCACAAATGCGTAGAGGATTTGTACGTGTAATTTTTTGATTTGCACCCTGAGCGCAGGCTCACAGGCTGCCTCTTCTGGCTGCGAGAGGTCACGTGATGTCTGAGCGTCATGGAGAAGATGGACAGACAGGGAGACCCTTTATTTCTTTTTAAGAAGTTGTCATTTGTCAGAGGGATGTATTTCTGCACTGATGAGTGGCAAGGTAAGTTATACATATAAAGAAAGTCACCTACTTGAAATTTTATATTATTTATAGTTAACAACTATGCTCTGGATACACCTGCATCACTGTAGTACCGTCTCTGGCTCTGATTACACGGTGAAAACAGGTTTGCGTTGCCTTTGTACTCTCCATTTAGACACTACAAGGTTTAACTGTTGCTTAAGGGGACTTTCAGCTATAGCTGTGGGTTTATCTACAAAAACTCACCTCCACTACTGCTCTTACCTGCCCACCCTCCAACGGTCATCAGAAGCATTGTTCTGTTGTCTACCTACCTGGACTCCACCATACCACATGGACCAACACTTTCTGAACTTCTGCCCCAAATCCTTGACAACCTGACAGTGAGAACCCACCTGCATCCCAGAAAACATCCCGTCTCATCTCCATACTCACCTCTCCTCCTCTTCCTTGCAGAAATTCTTGTGATGACATTAAAGGAACACTCCGGACCAGAACACCCAACTCATTAGTTTTTTCTTACATTTGTTCTTGTTGAATGTATTAAACCATCCCATTGTCCTGAGAATCTTTGCACATGGATCAGGCCTTTTCCATGAAACATGATACCACCTGCAATGATAAAAGAAGCATAAAGTCAAAATGAAACAAAACCTCAATAATCAAAATCACCGGACTGGCAGCTACATGGTTTGTTCAAGCTATCGTCATTCATCAGTCACACTTTATTAAACATCTGCATTTCCACTTTTATTTACTTAACAATTAGTGATTTCCCATTTGGTGAATCAATAGAACTGAGGGTTAAGTTGCACCCTCGGTTCATTGACTTGCACCCATGTAATTGTACCGTTCAGAAGTTTGCATGAGGTGTTATATATTGAAATTGTATCACAGTATGTGTGATGGTTTACAGTCTGCCTTATGCAGTTTCTGTCTCCTAACACAGCATCATTGAAAAATATACAAATATCGTAATTCCCGTCCCTGCTGCCTCATTTCCTACCAGGTTCAACATTTTTGGCAGAGAGAAGCAACTTTAAACAAAATCTGGCTTAAAACATTCATGACATAAATATATCCCTGTTGCGTTGTTGGGAGACAGAGTTGAGAAAACCAAACCTAAGAGCAAAACTAGTTGATTTCTATACTTGGGGCAGGTACCTTCCCCAAGTACTCAGTAGATTAGATGCAAGATATACGGATTTAACTTATGTAGCGCTTTTCCACTCAAAGCGCTTTTCACTAGAGCCACATTTACCCAATCGCACTCACTTACACGCACATATACACCAATACACAGATCGGTAGGCAACTTGGGGTTAAGGCGCATTGGGTAGAATGGTACATCATACACAGGTTGCCAGTCCATCACTGGGCAACAGAGGACATTTTTTGTTTTTTAACTGCAGGAGGAAGCTGGAGCACCCAGAGAGAAGAAGTGGCCAGGATTTGAACCCAGCTTTTTCTGCAAGCTACCACTAACTGTGCCACTATGCAGCACAGCTGAGTACCTGCTGGCTATGGGTGGTTCATTTTCAAAGCAACAGTAATGAAAGAAAAGATTAGGTATACGTCATTAAGGTGACCAAGTACTCCACGTCACAATTTGCACAGGCATTAGGTAAAGAGCAAATGAGATTTTAATCACAAAAATAAACGTTCTAACTGGGCTAAGATGTGACATCTCCCCAGGCTGGTGGTGGGTTTATCAAAATCCATCAGGAAGATAATATACTTGATCACACATAGGCAGTTTGTTGTAATTACAGTAAATCAGCAAACACAGGGACTCTCAAAAGATTAGGAGACTATAATATCAGTCTGGACCTGTGCTATCTCCTGGGGAGCTGTCATGGAAAAGGCTACCAACTGAGTAAACGTATCCAGGTTAATCCTGAGGAGGAGAGCACAGCTGCAGCGACAGAGGGAAGGCATTAGGAGGTCTCTGGTGATGCTAATGGATGCATCTCAGAGAGGCAGTGAGCTTCTGGGACTTCTTTAAAGCCTAATATCCGATGGGTGTTTTTCAATTCTGCTGTTTTAAGTTAAGTGCTTGGATGCGTGCGTGCAGGCTTTGATGTGTCAAGGTTGCAATTGTTGTTGCTGCTTCAAGAAGATTGGCAGGTTGATCAATTCAGTGTACAAGCAAGGGGAAGGCAGAGCAACAAGGTGAACAGGTTGATCAATTGTTCAATCAATAGGCCTACAGTCACCCGTCGTAAAAAAACAAACAAAACAAAAAACAGCATGAGTACTGTTTATAGAAAAAGGAGCGGGAATCATATATTAAAACGAACTTTGAGCAGACACTTGGAAAAATTTAGATGTTATTCTACTGCACTGAAAAAATCTAGTGTGGTTTATTATTAAGAAGCCAATTTAGTGGAGATGAAGTGCATCTCAGAGTAGATCGTCATGACTGACACTGATCAAAATTTAGACCATAAAGCACCAGACTGTATACGAATGCTTTGAGCTTTACAGCTGCATTGTACATGACCCTCATGAGGGGGAAGATTTTTACTTTTATTTTTTCAAGAGGTCACACAGTGACTTTTGAGAACTGATGGGCTGTACAGCGGATGTTTCCTTTTCTTTTTTTTTCGAATTAAGGAGTTAGATAGCTGGAGTCATTTTGTGATTTCTGCGTAGCTTTAGTCATTAGTTGCAATCAGCTCAGTCCAGCCTGATCAACTCACCCTCACATGAGTCTGGAGAATCCTTAGTTTTCTTTTCAACAGCATTGCCTGTTTTTCTGCCTGCAAACATTTCTGAGAAGAGACTTCTCTGGTCCTGGCTGGGGTCCAAAGACATGAATTTGTTCCAAGTATCAGAGTTTGTATGCGGACAGCTATTGCCTCAGGTCAGGTCAACTTTAGTGTCACCCAGGTCCATCCTGAGGGTGGTGGAAGAGAGAAGGTATCCAGTCTGCTGGTCGAGAGTCTGAGATCCAGACAGCCAGAGACTGAATCTTCCAATCAGAGATTTGGATGGAAAATTATCTTATTCTGATGATCTGGAACGGGATTAAAAACTGAGAACTTCCAGTCCTCTCCTCCCCACTTTCCCTGGGTCAGATAATTATCAGAGTACAGATGATTAGCCACGAAGGGTGGCTAACTGTTAGACTGTAAACAGTTGAATAATAACGTTGTTGAGAATTCCAACACTTCAGACATCCTTCTCATCTTATTGGTAGAAGTAAGTTGTTTTTGTCCTCAGGTTTAGTTTGGTTATTATTTCTATTTGTAATCAGTAAATAGATCTAAACATGCATTAGTTTGATTGAGCTACACTTGAATTCTAATTGTAGCTTTAGTTGATTTCATGCAATGGATGTATCTCTGCTCCAGCCTACCTTAGCCTATCAGCATGTATATATATATATATATATATATATAGTGTATGTAGTTGATTAATTGACATATTTTCAGTTTCTTATCACACTTTTAAACTACAAAAGAGAAGTGGAGCATGTGTAGTGTATTGACAGTCTGCTAACAGTTTCGTTTTGTGTAATGAAAATAAAATCATCTGATTTCATTAAGTCTGGGCTGACTCACTTCAGGATGTCCTGAGAAATATTCGGTATCAATCAGCATCTGACAAGAAACGCATGCCCCAGTAGGTTAATTGTACAAATAGATGCTCTCATGCTTGCACACATTCAAAATGCTTCATTAGCCTCCTCTGATGAGTGCTGCTCCAAAGGCCCATTAGCATTTTGCAGGCTGCCCCACAAATGTAGTAATGCTCCATTTCAGTCTGACAGTAACCTTGTTGATGTGCGCGCAATCTTATACTCTTTTTTCCATGCTGTTATACACTGATCTTTTTTTCCAAATATTAATTGTTGACATTCACATAACTATACAGCAGCATTTTATCATCTTGCCATTCCTTATATTCATCCTCTACCAGAGGTTCAGTGATGTCTGATCAAGTTGTTTAGATCTAAATGGTGGTCTGTGACAAAGAGCAAGCCCATTAGAGTCTCTTCACTAATCCAATAAACTTGGTGACATGTTTTGGCTCAATATTTGACTAAAATTGCTCAACTGCTGTCACAGCATGAACACGGTATTTTCTTTAATGCCGATTTTTATAAAGAGGATGGTAAAAACAGTTAGGGATTCATGACAGCAACTATCTTCATGGTTTATGGGGCGGCAACCATATTGGATTGGAAAGTCAAAGATGGGAGCTTGATGAAAATGCTCTGACTTTCCAAGTAGAAATTCTGTCTTCAGTCAGGCATCCAGTTGATTTGTCCACTTAGGTAATAGTGGGGTTTAGGTCTGTTGTTAAAGCTGTTGTTGTTAAACTAGAACTAAGCATATCTTGTTTTTCTCCTCTCCTATCGTCAGTGTCAGATTTTTTTTTTTTACAGCAGGAAGTAACAAACTCTATCTCAATACTGTCTTTTATTTCTAAATATTAGTATTGAAGGACCATTAATTGAGATTTGGAAACATATTATTAATGTGCAAACACTTGTCAGCACAATATTACTGAGAGGAAAAGTCACATTAGGGACTTAAATGTTTTGCATCCCCTTCTAAAAATGTTCCTCTGTAAGAATTAAAGATGAAAGCCGTGAGCAAAATGGCCCATTCAGACGTTGGCGACACATTTCAGTTTATTCTCAATGATATAGAATCTCTGATGTAGAAAATCTCTGGCTATAAAGCTAAATGGAAAAAAGCTGAAGACAAATACATGAAACGTTTTTTTATTATTATTGAACCATTAAGTGAAAGATGGAACTAATAAAGTAATAAAGAGCCTTAAAATGTCTATGAGAAAACAAAACATATTATTGCTCTGTTTTAGTTAGTATCTTCGATTTCCATGCTTAGAAAAATACCTTTCAAAGCTGATAAATTAACCAGTTTTGCAAGTCTACCATTTTTATTTTTCGTGCACCCAAGCTTCAACTGTCTCCCGATGTCTTGACATGTTGCTGCAGAATTTCCACATAATCTTCTTTTCTCATGATGCCATCTATTTTGTGAAGTGCACCAGTCCCTCCTGCAGAAAAACAACCCGACTACATTTTTGTTGCCACCCCAGTATTTCACAGCTGGGGTGGTGATCTCAGACTTCAAAGCTGTAACAATAGGAACTATTGTTATAAGTATGTTGCACACAGACGTGTGATAGGGGAACACCGAGTTGATAGCAGCGGTGCCAGACCGAGCGGTTTGTAGCTTTACCTGACGATCTTAATAAAGTTCTGACCCAGTTGGGTTATTGTGCAACCAAGTTGGACTTTTTGAGTAAACACACAAACCGAAAGAACAAGAATAAAACAAAAGCTTCCCTCCAAATGTAACAATGGTCATTATGGCCAAACAGTTATAGTTCAGTTTCGTCAGACCACAGGACATGTCTCCAAAAAGTGAATTTCCTTGTCCCTGTGTGAATTTGCAAACTGTAATCTGGCTTTTATGTGTTTCTTTTGGGATCATGGCTTCTTCCTGGCAGAGAAGCCTTTCAGCCCATGTCGGTACCGTACTCGGTTCACTGTGGACAATGACACACTCTTAACAGCTTCAGTCAGCATCCAATCTGAAATAATTGCTATCTGTTGCTGCCTGAGTAAGTGCCGTGTGCAGTCCCATGACGTTATTCCCTGCTCCCTGTGCCACACTGACTATCAGAGCTGAGTGGTTACACCTGTGGCAGCTCCAATAACTGAGCTGACACACCTGAGAGGAGCACTATATATTCCTGGCCCTCCCAGTGTGTAACCGCCAGATTCTTGAACGTGACTGTGTGAGAAGACCATCCAGTGTTCCTTGCCCTGACCCCATGTTACTGACCTGTTTTGCTCCTGCATGCCTTGCCCCCGTCAGATACTCCTGTTGGCTTCTGATCTCTGGACATTGACCTCCTGCCTTGCCTATCGACCAGTAGCAGTTCTACACCAAATTTAGCAGGTGGACCCGGGTGGGGCCATTGTGTTTTCATGGGGGCACAGAACAAAAGATTGGGGAAAAAACAAAACAGTTCAGTATTTCATTATTTGATATATTAAGTGAGTCAAAGAGCCAGTTGTGGCTCTTGAACTGCAGGTTGCAGACCCCTGATCCTATCTCAATACAGCTGGAGCTAAAAGGTGAAACAGCTTAATCTTTAAATTATTGTAAACTGTAAAAGTAAAAAAAAAAATGTATTGTTCCAAGTGACCAATCAGTTACAGTGTCTTAGTCAGTATATATCATCATAAGAAATGTGTTTAACATCATGTTTTCAGTACAGGGATCTTAACAGTGCCCCTGTAGAACTGGTCCTGGCCCCTGTCTAGAACCGCCACTGCTCTCGACCAAGCCTGTCTGCCTCTACCCCTTTCTGGATTCTCCTGCCTACCATGTAGGGCCCAAGCCTGGACCTCAGACCTGTGTGGCCCCTGTTACCGATTCTCTCCTGAATTCCCTTCTGGAAATCCCTGTGGACTATCTCCCTGTGTATGACTCCTGCACTGTCAACGACTTCCCTGCTACGTTTTTCCCTGGCTAGCGTCAACAAGCTTCGGATCAGTCACCTTTTTGAATCTTCATCTTTTTCATTTTTTAATCTTTTGAACGCTATACTGAGAAAAAAAAAACACTGTAACCCTTTTTCATTGTTTCTTTGTCTTTTATGTGTACTCGCCGGAGTGGCCAAAAAGAAATTTCACCACGGTAACACTCAGTGACAGTAAAGAATCTTTGAATCTAGTGATCCGAACTCTCCACATGGAGCCATCAGGATCAATCCCAAGAGCAAGTTCAACCTCCCGTCATCTGAGCAGGTTAGTGGCTTTCATTCATCGCATTATCATCATCACTGAGTTATTTCTGGCCACTAAATTTATTTGTTGATTGAAATATACTGTTAGTTCAGATAAACAGCATTCTGTAGTTGTGTTCTCTGCATGTACATTTTATTTCTGTTAATAAATCATTTTACTTGAAGAGAAGTTGTCACTCCTTTAGTCTACATGTGTGCAGAGTTTGCTGTTAAAAGATCGCCAGTGCTCGATTTATCCCTTTCAACTATTGTCCTGATTTCAGCCATTTGGACTGATATTCACCAGACAATACCCAACAGACAGAGAGTTATTTATTAAAAATGAAATATCTCAAAAACATGCGTAATGGACACAAAGATGAAGTATGAAGGGGCTTTTTTGAAGTATGAAGTCTGACCCACAGATTCCACTGTTAATAAAGATGCATACAGGGTGTGGTTGTTCCTTCTCTTTGGGATATCGTGTGGCCCTTAGCGAGTACAGTGGAAAAAACAGAGAGGGGGACCTTGAGTAGAGCCTGTGTAACGATCAGAGGAAGAAGACCCAGAATTCAGCCAGACCGGCAGAGGTTTCTTTAAAAAGAGGGATCTTTAATAACAGAAATCAAAACAGAGACAAAAAACAAAAAACCTACACAAACGGCAGAAAAACAAACAGTCCAGTTGGGCAGGCAGGGCAGGAACAGACAAAAACAGGATGGCTCAGATCACTGGAGACAAGGGGCCCGTTCTTCGTATGTTGCTTAAAACATCCAAGATCAAATGAGAAATCCAAGATGATTTCATCGTGCTAATCATGATCCGGCTAATTGGGTTCTTCCAACACACCTGTTGTTTACGATTAGTATGGCTGGATTAAGTTATCTGAGACAACTGCGCGTTAATGCGTCTGTTTAAAAGGGGAAATGTATCGATAGTAGAAACAATGATCAGCCGCGCTGCTATTGGCTGTTCAGCATGGCCAAAGAACGCCCACAGTTTTTCCTCACAGCCAGAACAAGAGCTCTTAATGGAAGGGTACGGAGAATTTGAGTCGTTAATTAAAACGACGGGAAACACAAAGGCTGCTAAAGCCAGGAGAGAGGGCTGGCAAAAAGTAGCAGACAAATTAATGCATAAATACTGTCCATGGTAGATGTTTCTATCACTTTCTACAGTATGAATTTTTGCATTTTAATAATTTCATATTTGCTTTGTTTTTATATCAGAGCCTCCACGGGACACAATCGAACATGGGAACAAGTAAAAGTCAAATACAAGAATATTCTTCAAAATGGTAGCATTTAATTATACTTTTTAAAAGCAACTTCTTCATATTTAAAAGCCACTGTTAAATGATTTGTTTCTAACAGCCACCAAGAAAAAGGCTGGGAAAAAAAAAAAAAAAAAAAAAAAAACACGTGGAGGTCCTGCACCACCACACTATACCCCAGCAGAGGAGCTGGCCCTTGGATTAAATTAACACCGAGCCATTGTGGAGGGCATCCCCTCCTCAGACCCAAGGCCAGGGACCAGTGGTAGCAACACATTCATTACTGGTAGGCTAAATGAGCTTTCTCTTAGTACACTGTAACGTTATTTGTTGCGATTAAACTAAATGTAGTATAATTCAAATGGCTGTTATAGTAATTTCAACCATTTTGTGAAAATGCAAACTTCAAAACTTTTTAAGATTTAATTTTTCTGAGTTAATGTTCACATTATACTTTTTTTTCCAGTGGAGTTAAGAGTCTGCACAAGCAACTGATACAGAGGTGGACAGTGTTGTACTTTTACTGCATGTTTTGACTGTCTTTTTCATTCCCAAAATGACACAGGGTGACATCCGTTCCCTTTATAAGAGGCATCTTAAACAAAAAAATGGAATATTTGGATTTAAAAGAAATGCAAATTAAGAGGAGAAATTCAACTTCACAAATTGTGAAAGAGAAAATTTTCCCTACAGATAGAGTTGCTTAAACAGGAACTTCAGAGTAAGTGCAAATACACCATTTGACACAGTAGTATTGCCGACTTTACATAACCATCTCTTATTGCAGGCAAACAATGACTTGCTGGCAGTTCTCCATAAAGACTAATCACTTAAATAAAACTACCGGAACTAAGCATATGTGTGTTGTCTTTGTATTAAACTTTCAAAAATGGTGCTCCACAATTTTGTCCCGCGCAGCTCTGCCACTAGGTTGGTCCAAGTGCACTGGCTGGAGGTCGTCATCAGGCTGCACCCCCACTACAGGGATCCTCTCCTTTCTGATGGTGGCAATATGACGCATGCAACAATAATGTCACAGGCCCTGTCAGGTGCAACCCTCAGACTTTTCAGACACTGAACTCTTTGCTTCAGTTGTCCAAATGTCATTTCAATGCGTGCCCTTGTCCTGGCTAGAGCAGCATTATATCAGGTTTGTGGTCCAGGGTTTGGGTCAGGGAGAGGCGTCATAAAATATTGCCTGCAGGCGTAGCCCCCGTCTCCAAGAAGGATCCCGTCAAAATACCCTGTAATGGAAAATGCAATTTTGTTAGGCTCAGCATAAGTGTGTTTAATACTGTGACCCTGACATTTGTTTCCTTACCACGTTCAAATAATGCAAATAAATGTGACTCCCGGAAAATCCTCGAGTCATGAACTGATCCTGGCCATTTTGCCTCCACATTTGTGATCAGATGCATAGAGTCACACACCATCTAAGAGATTTTAGTCAGTCAACTGCATAACTTGATTCCATTCCTTTTTAAAAAAAAAAAAAAAAAAAATTAATCTGGAAAATTCAATTGTACAGTAACTTACCTGCACATTTACACTGTGAAACCCCTTTCGATTTACAAAAGCCCCTTCATTTGGGCCTGGTGGGGCCTTGATGGGGATGTGTGTGCAGTCTATGGCACCAATCACATTAGGGAAGCCTGAAAGACATGCTGTAGGTAATACTTTTTGGCATGGTCATGATTGCATTTCATTAACGAATAAAAATGTACCTGCAATAGCATAAAAAAAAAAAAATCTGTTTTACAACCTGGGGTCTTAAGTGGCTTGGAAATGCCACAAAAACCCCTAAAAACTGCTTCAGTGCCAGGTACACTTTGCAAATGGCACGACAGACAGCACTCTTCACCAAGTTCTCGGCATCGCCAATGGTGTAAAGAAAAGTGCCACTCGCAAAAAATCTGAGGGCAACGCACACAGTCTGCACAGTTGTCAAAGCCCGACTTCTCCGTGTTGAACACTTAATGTGTGGTTCCAACAAAATGTAAATAACACCCTCACGGGAAAAACGATATCTTTCCAAAATTACACTGTCGTGCTGCGCTAAAGGATCCTGTCTGTCTCGCAATACGTGAAATATTCGAAAAGCTCGGCGAATTATTCTTGCACCTTCCGCAACATGTTGCCGTCTTAAAAACGGACAAGACATGTCTACGGCAGACAGACTTCCCTATCTCCACCCCTTATAAAGCTCCAATCTAATCTTGTTTACATGAAATAAGCCTGCTCACGAGCGGGCTTAATTTAGCGCACCTGTTGCTAAGACAGCAAGTCCGACATGTCTTTTGAAGAACCAAACGATCCAAGATCATGCCAAATCGTCAACAATGAAATCCTGCTAACTGAGTTAGCGACGTACGAAGAACGGACCCAAGAGGTCAAAAATCCAAACGCAAACCAACAAACAGAACCTAGCAGGAGGAGACTCACCCATACTCAACAGGACGACCTGGCACTGATGTCTGGTCTCAACAGTTTATATGGAGGTGGAAGCAGGTGAAACCGGTGAGAGGTGATTGCAGGAGGGGTGGAGTAAGGCAGGTGTGCAGAGTAAATAATTAGACCAGACATCAGTGATGTGGCTCAAAACAACAACAGATCAAAAACGTAACCTAAACTAAGAAGCTGATGAAGACATAACAGGATAAACTAAAACAGTAAACAATAATCTAGACAAGACAAAACTCTAAGTAGCCAGAGAACCAAAGACAGGAGGGTAAAATAACTTGCATAACCAGAACAGAACCCAGAATATTACAGCCTGAGTCTCCAATAAATTCTTACTTACTTGTAACCATTCCACAAAGCCTCACTTTTTAAAGGGTAGAACAGGGCATTCAAAGAGAAGCTAGGGAAGAAGACACAGCATCCGATGCTGTTAGTAAAACAAAGATTTCTGAACAGAAACCACAGGATAACAACCCATTTAACTAGACTGCTTCCAACAGATCTGTGTTCTCATTGATAGTATAGGATGAATAATTGTGGTCTGCGGCATTTCATCTCATCTAAATAGACACAAGTCTTTCAAATGTGTCTCCCACATTTCGTTAACATGTCTCTTAGCTTCCAGGTGTGGACCAACTTAAGGCTGTTTTCAAATTAGGACATTATCAGCACTGCTATCAAGAATTGTTCTTTTTCAAATTAAGATTTATTGGGTGGAATAATAAAGTTATCATAGAAAATGGTTTTGTCTCTTCCTCCTGCCCTCCTCCTGAGACATAACAACAGTTCATATTTACTCAGGTTGCTGCAACAGGTCAGCACCCAGCAGGCAGAACACCGGGGGGGGGGGGTGTGACTGCCAGTTTCACACCTCTTCCTCTGTGGCTTCACCAACCGCAGAGAGACATAACAGCCATTGAGAAAGAAGTTTGGGAGAAAATACAGCCAGGACACACCTGCTGTTGGGAGTAAAATGTGTGTGACACCTCTGAGGGGTACTCTAAGGGCCATCATGGAGTCCAGCTGTGGATTGTTCTCATGAGGGAAACTTGAAGAAGGGCAGTGGAATTAAAACCACAGGGGTGTGGGACATGTAGACTTTTAGGTTAGGGGATTAAGAAGCTGTTGTACCTCTGCACTCCGATATTAGAGGAGTGCTTTAAAAAGCGCACGCCACAGTTTGCTATTCATCTCATTGCTCCTCCAATCCCCACTTCCTACGAAAACCTCTCTGCAGAGAGCCACTCTGCAGCAGAGAGCCTGACAGATGAGCTTCCCGTTCCTTTTATAGTAGCTCACATCCGTAAATGAATGGACAAACGTACACAAGCACACGGCTCGTCTTTCATTCATCGTGTCAGCGCCACAGCTAACCCAATTATTCATCCATTCTGTGGGCTGGGAAGTCCATTGATCCAGCCCATGTTAACCCGGATTGTATCCTGTTTTGTTAATAAAATTAGAGGGTCGACAACCACCCCCTGCCATCCCATCCTGGCTTTTATGTCAGCCTTATCAGACATTGGAGTTTCCTTTCTGGAATGTATTGATTTTGTATTGGAAATAAAGGATGAAAGTATTATATTCTTGGATTTTATCTCATTATCTACATTTTTGGTTTACATGTTTTTATGATATATTCAACTGTGATCAGTTAGCCTAATTGAGCTCAGTGGTTTAAGTGGTTTATTACCAGGATTTGTTGTTGCTTTTTGATAGGGATTGTAGATATCAATGCCAGCCTGCTCCTGTTTATCTCTGAAGGCCCATCTTACCCCGGTTTAAGATTTGGCAGTAAAGGAAAAACAATTATCAGAGGCAAACATTAAAATATGCATATTTAATTCATTGGAATTCCAAAAGGAGACAAAAGTTACATTACCATTGTTATCTACATGCTTCTCCCTGGCATTGCAGTTTTTGTCTAATCAAAGGTTCGCAAAGACATCCTTTTAATAGGCTGACTGCCCCTCCTGCTTAGTTCAGGTGGGGGTGTGGGCACAGACACAGCCAAGGTTCCCAAGCAGTACGGCTATCAGGGGTTGAGCCAAATGACCTCCACCAATCATAAATCGTCTACCAACACATCCTGCAAGCTGCATGTTTATTTTGCCCTCAAAGGGGAGACACAATCTTAAAAGGCCAGACTTTATTTTATTTCTTCCATACAACTGCCTGATTAATATAACAACTAAGGTATTTTCCTCAACAGAATACAAATAATCTTAAAGGTGTATTTAAGATATATTTTGAGACCTGACTGGGGTAAAATAACCCCACTACCACTTCTCTCTGCTATTTGTTGTACCCTTGAGAACAGGATGACTAACTACAGCTGAATGCACATTGCCAATCGGAGAGTGGTATGATTTGACCAAAGATGGTGTGGGGGTGAGATTTGGTTGAGCATCCAGAGGTTTACGTGATGTTGCTTCCCTGTCAGGTGCTGTTTGGACTCCTAACAAGTTCCTACTTCATGGAAAACATCTGGACAAGACAATCCCAGTTTAGTTTCATTATATGTTTTCAGGATATTTTAGATTTGATACTTGCTAAGTTCACTTATGCACAAATTATAGGGGCACTTTTGACGCAAACAAGAGTGCATACTGGAGCATAAGCAAAGGAAGAAGGGGCAAAATAACACTTGAACGTAAAACTTCTGCCACAATGCCTTTTAATTGTTAAGAGAAATCAATGGGATCTTTTTAAAGTGCCAAAAGCTTTAGCATCTCAATATTTAATGAGTGCAGAAATGGCTTGTTGGGTTTCAGCCAGGAGGAATATAAGTATAAGATTGTACTCTGAAAGCCACAAGAAATAGGAGATTATAGGAACTTCCTAAGCAAGACATCAACTGCTATAAAGCCTTACTCCTCTTCCCCATCTATCTAATTCACAGACCACTCCAAAGAGAAAGTGTTCTACACTGGAGGAGCAAAGCTCTCCCTGGACTACATGGAGTTCCCATCAGAGACCCACTAACATATGCTCAAACTGGAACCAAGCTAAGTAGAGTTTTTCAATGAACGCATACATTGAAGCAGCCAGCCAGCCGCCTCAGAACCCGGCTGTTTGTGATCTTTTTCAGCTGTCGCGGGAAAGCTGGCCGGATAACACGTGAAGCGCTTTTTACGGCTGGAGGAAGTTGTGAACGGCAAGCTGTAGAAAGCTTCCCAGAAAAGCCTAAGCAAGCACTGCCGATCAAACATATAGACAGGATCCTTTAGCGCAGCGCGACAGTGTAATTGTAGAGAGATTTTTCTTGGTGGCTGTTATAAACAGACAAACGCATCATTTAACAGTGGCTTTTAAAGAGGAAAACGTGATGTTGGAGCCATAAATCTAAAATATTTAAGTTATTTGTATGATAGTTTGCTTTTTATTTTTATCATATTCAGTAAGAAGATTTGTTCGGGCCATTTTATTGTGAAGTTTAGTTTACTTTGAAAGGCTTGCTTCCTGTCGAGCCATATATTGTATTAGAAAAAACTATGGATGGATTATCTAGCCACGGAGCAGTTTTACCATGTAAACTGTGGATGACTTGGAAAAGGAAAATTTTCATTTTTAATGGATAAAGATTTTTTTTGTTAAAATTCCCAGTTTGCACGTGTCCTTTACTTCCAGTCTCTAAGGAATGACACTGAAATTTGGATCTCTTGACAAAACAACTGCCTTTTTAAAATAAAGTGTAATAATTAAAGGCTACAATTTTGTAGAATATTCTTGTATTTCACTTTTACTTGGCCCCATGTTCTAGTGGGTCCCGTGGAGGCTCTGATATAAAAGAACAAATAATATCAAATTATTAAAATGCAAAAATTCATACTGTAGAAAGTGATAGAAACATCTACCATGGACAGTATTTACACATTAATTTGTCTGCTGCTTTTTGCCAGCCCTCTCTCCTGGCTTTAACAGATTTTGAGGTGTTTTAATTAATGACTCAAATTCGGCATAACCTTCCATTAAAAGCTCTTTTTCTGCTTGGGAGAAAAACTGTGGGCGTTCTTTGGCCATGCTGAACAGCCAATAGCAGCGTTGCTGATCAATGTTTCTACTATCGATACATTTCCCCTTTTAAACAAATGCATGAACGCGCAGTTATCTCAGATAACTCAATCCAGCCATACTAATCATAAACAACAGGTGTGTTCGGAGAACCCAATTAGCCGGATCATGATTAGCCGGATGAAATCATCTTGGATGTGTCATTTGATCTCGAATGCTTTAAGCAACGTATGAAGAACGGACCCCAGGGCAGAGCTCTCCCAGGCCTGGAGCGCTAGCTTTCAGAACAATTCCTCACAACTAGATGGCCCCAGATACCAGAACGGAACACAAAGGCAAAGGTTTGGTAGAGATGAACTGGGAAAGTTAGTCTGGGAAGAAACAATTTAAAATTGTTTACAACTAATGTGTTTTTAAGCTTTTACTGAGGTTACGGCCTGGAGCTAACAGGCTAAGCCACCCTCTAGCAAAATTTGAAACAAAGCTGTGCTTATGCGTTTTGGGTTGTGTTTTAAGATTTTAACAAACTTTATTTCTACAAGGGTTTGAAAACACTGATGGGACATTTATGTTTGCGTTTTTTGGTCTACTCATTACACCAAATATAGCTAAAGGTTCTTAGCAGAAACGCAGACAACAGCTCAGGAGGCACATAATGAATTAAATGCATTCTCGCACAAATGCCCTTTGCACAATCAAATTCTGTACAAACAAATGGTCTTTAAAAAATATCTGTACACTGTGACTTTCTCCTGCATTGTTTACATTTCAATTGTTTTACTTTTAAATCACTGCTGCACCTTATACTGCATTTTAAATCTACTGTAATTTACAAGCTGTATTTTTGCACAAATGCCCTTTGCACAATCAATTCTGCACATACAAATGGTTTTAAAAATACTCACCTGTACACTGTGACTTTCTCCTGCATTGTCTACATTTAAATTGTTTACTTTAAAATCACATTTTACTGCAATATACAAGCTGTATGCAAAAAAATGTCCTTCTGTACGCACTCTGTGCACACAAAATGACAAATAAAGTTGTCTAAGTCTAAATCTGAATTGAATGATTTATTAAATAAAAGAAGCAGGTTTACAGGAAAACAGGCTGACAGGATCATGGGGACCTGGAACACAGCAGGGTAAATGCATGCAATTGCACAACTGGATTTATGTTACCAAAGTGCATTTAAATGGACAAAACACTTAATATATTGAGTTCATAGTGTTGACAAGCTGAATGAAGCTGAAGTGAATGTATAATTGCTATAAGCGCTCTGAAGGGGAGACAGCAGAGTATGGTCAGACACCTATTTAATGGATTCCTGCAGCACGAGGCTGTTGCAGTCTCTACACATTGCTTTTTCTTGAAGCCTCCTACTGCGGGAGTTCAGTTTACTCTGCTCTTGAAAAATGGAACACACTCGGCTTTAGACTCAGCTAGGGGCAAGACTTAATTCTCCGAGACCAAACCCAGCAGATGATATCATTATGAAACATTGCCCAGATCTGCATCTGGGATGTGCCCCAGAGTGGGCCGGGTGGAGTGAATCACACATCAAATGCAGCCGTTGGCTGATGGGCTGTTTGAAGGGAGAGTAAATACAGTTGTTTCTAAAGAAGTTAATTAAATATTAATGCACTGTGTCTGAAAACAATTAGCGGTGCAAACACTGTGCAGTTCACAGAGAGTGAATTCTTTACACCATGGTGGAAGCATACACTGTGTTAGACATACATGGCAATAGCGCAGACAGAACAAATTAATTTCTTTCATTGTGTAAGGTGTAAAGAAATCACACGTCTTGAAAGTTGATCCTGCTCCACTTCCAGAAAGTGTCCTGTCTCCAAGAAGCGATGTTCCTCCTGTAAAATGGTTGGAGACACATTTATTCAGATGAGCACTTAAATCTATGTCATTTGGCATTTTCCAATGAATGTGAAGCTATGCAGTTTACATGACAAAGCTGCTGTCACACTGTTTCCTATTACACTGTTTCCCATTTTGCCATGTATGCTGCCTTTTTAATTTGATTTTGTGGAACATCATATCCTCTGAAGACCTTTTGAAGTATGTGCGTTCAGCACAGTTGATGTGTATTGAGAATCTTTGGGCTGATCTCACAGCGTTCGGTCTGGTCATGACCGTGTATGTTATTTTTTTCAGTGATGTTACCAGCTCATTTTCTTTCACACTGAAGGATCAGCTTCCGGATGCAGCTGTACTCCTGGTGACTCTCTTCAGTCATTATAGCGTCCCACTTTTTCTTAGCCGAATTCTTTCTCCGAACACACTCCCATACTTCCTCATTCCACAACCAAGTCTCCATGTCAACTCCTTTCCACAAGAAACACCAAGTACTCTCTAACCTGTTTCTGTGATAGCATTAGCTGTAACTGTCCAGTCATCTGGAGGCACCTCCTGGATACCCAGAGGCTGTCCCAACTCTTCCTTGAAGGCCACACAATCTTCTTCCTTTTTCATTTTCCACCAAATTGTCCTTTGCTCTGTCGTTGTCCTCTTCATCTTCATCAAGAAAAAATACCAAATGCTGTGTTCTGTTTTAGGAATCCTGGGAACAATATGATTGGCTCAGGAACCAGAAAGTAAACATGGGCTACACACTGCACTGAAGTAGTTCCACACCATACCTCTGGGTTTGAAGGGAGAAAAACTTGACTAAGACTTTGCTGATGGAGAGGACCGATGTTTTATAGGGAATGTTACTTCCATTCCGTGTGACAAAGGAGAATGATTTAAGTTACTTTTGCAGGAAACTTTTTACTTATTTTTCCTTTAAGGAGGAGCTTTCAACAAGTCTCATATTTCTCATTGCCATCAGATTACAGTCTTACACTTAAATTCCTCATGACTGAGATCCTACACTCTTCTGCTGTGCTGACCAGCAAAAGTCCAGTTTCCACCAATACCCTATCGGTCACTGGCACCAGTGCCGGTTGTTGTTAACCCGGTTCTTGACCGATCTGGTATGAAGACCATGTTACTGACTGGCATTGTAAATTTCACAAACGTTTTCTGCCAAATACCTTTTTCAATGCAACCCTATGCATTTATCCAAACTTGGAACAGGCCCAAATAGGAAACAGGACAATATATAGGCCCTTTAAGGCTGCATTAGGAAATTGACTCTGGACTAGCAAACTTATCTCCCTTGCTTTTGAAGCACTGAGAGCACATTAGTTGTGGATTTGTTTATTGATCTAGGTATTGTATATTAATAATTCCATTAGGGGGCATTAATGATTAGTTATTAACAATGATAAAAGAATCAAGCTACGTTATTTGTTCTTTGTTAGTAGTAGGGTTAATAGTTATAGTTAATAGTTTCAGAAGCAGATATTGTCATATTCTGGCCCGTGTGTGTGTGTGTGTGTGTGTGTGTGTGTGTGTGTGTGTGTGTGTGTGTGTGTGTGTGTGTGTGTGTGTGTGTGTGTGTGTGCTCTATAATCAGATTCAGTAATGCTCTCCTGCCATAGTGTAATCAATTTCTTGTTTATATACTCATACACCCTGCCTTCATATGCTGGGTTTCCACAGTCAGCTGGTGCCAGGTTTTCGAAAGCTGTTTATGAAATGTCCAACATTTTTTGCCTGCCTTGCCTGATCCTGAGTTCATGTTTTTCTGGATTTCCCTGTTGTCTTGTCCTCGATGGATACCTCATTGGCTTCTGTTTTCTGGATACTACGTGGACTGCTTTTTGACCACGATCCTTGTCAAGCCCTTGCAGCGCTATCAGCCTTCATCTGCCTCTCCGTGTATGACTCCCAGCCTGACCAGTTTCAGTCAACTGTCCTGTCTGCACCAGGGTTCTAATATTATCATTATTTAAACCTTTTAAACACAACATCGTGTCCGGCTGAATATCAGGGTCTGGCACATTACAAACATTTCTTCAATGGTGGCTGATTACAGCCAAAACACAAGTGGAGTAAGGATTTACCTCATCTGTGGGCTTTTAAGAGAAAACACCTCATTGGAATACATTAAAATTATTGAGTCGTATTGCTCTTGACTCCTTTGTTGGTAACTGATGGAAAATAAGCCACTGATTTCAAGTATCATCCGTTTTCCCCTAGAGCGCACATTAAACACACACCAGCTGAAGCCGAAGGTTAGGATTCCTCTGTTTGGAGCTACAGGGTGAACAGCAAATCAAATTGGACATGAGCAAATCAATCATGTCCAAGCCTTACAGGGACCTGCCTACAGGCGTGAGGTCACTGTAACAGGCAAAAAGGAAGATATTTAACTAAACTTCAAACCAGTTACTTCCGTAACTGCTAACAAGTTCCATCTTACAGCGACGCCTGGAATAAGGTATATTAAGCTGCAAGCCGGACCAGAATGAACTGTGCAGAAATGTATTCTGTGACTGAATCTTTTTAAAGTTTGGTTTCAGCAATAGTAGCATTAGTAAAATAGAATGCATATTTGACAATGGAATATATAATTATTATGCCCACTGATGCCTATTGTTGCTAAATTGCACCATTGCATAAATGTATGTCTATTTTATGTACTGTATTACAATTAACAGTCTCTACTTAACATACATCTACTTAACATCTATTTGACAACAAACGTAAAATTAATCAATTTAAATCTGGAAAATAATTAAGGAATTAATTCATTAAAGTAGATTGCACATACGTTAACTCAGTTCATTGGTAAAGTCTTTTGTAATTCCACTAGTTCAAGAAGAGCAACATCAGCCCCACCTGTCAGCTCATAATGGAAAAGCATTTATACATCTTTCAAGTTTTTACATGTGGAAGGCAAATGGTTGCATTTGGTTTTATTTAAGAGTATTGGAGGAAAGTGGTGTGAAAATAAATGTAGACCACAATTTTCATTATATTTATTACTGAAGAATATTAAAAAACATGTATTATTTTCCTTCTGAATTATTCATGACTTTGGGTTTTATCACATTAAACAATAATATACATTGAGGTTTGTGATTGTAACAATTTATTGAGAAAAGGATTAAGGGGTATAAATAATCCCGCAAGGTACTGTACTTATCTCATTTTCCATGTTTCATTGCTTAAACACGTCATCTAGTGCACTCAAGGATTCTCTGGGAATCTACTATTTTGAAAATATTTGAGAATATTTGTCTGTGAATCAGTTCAGTTTGCTAATTCCCAAGCAATTGTATTCCACAATCAGAATCAACAAAACCAATCTTGCTGCATTAGCTGAGTGCTGCTGCTCTGCTCCCTTGCCAATTAGTGTGGCTTGTTTTAAGGGATTATCACGGCAAACAACACTTGTTGAACTACTTCTGACATGTCCATGTTGACAAATGGATGAAATGCTTCAGGAATACTGTGTCAAGACAACAGAGAACGCTATTTACGAAACTCTTTTTGCACTCTCTGAGACGCTGGAAAGCTGTGAGACTTGTTTTTGTTCCTTCTTTTTTTTTTGCCTTTCCACGGTAAATTGCCACCAAAAGCAGTGCCAGCACTAAAGGAATATTTTCGGTCCTGAACAGTGAAAGTTGGTACATTACTGAATACAGAACTAGGCTATTATATTTATAACACATTGCAATTTTAAAGTATAATTGGCACTGTAGTTACACTATGACTGAAAGTCTGGACAAAATGTTGTTGTGTAACACTGACTAACCTTGTTTAGATTTAGAATATGTTTCATGTGTTTGTCCATGACCTAGTGACACTCTTATGCATTGATCTTTCCTGTCTGAACCAAAGTGCACTAAGATCTGCTAAGCTGGATTTGGGGACACATGACGCAAAATCCACTTTGTTAGCCCTTAAATACATTTTCTTGTGTACTTGTAGTCTCTAGAAATGCAGAAAATTTGATTGTAGTCTGTGCAGGAGTTGCGTGGGTATCTTTATATTCATTTTTGGTCTTATTTTTTAAGCACTTCACTTTTCTCTGTTCTCTATTAAATTTTTTGAAAAATCACATAAGTATATTTTCTGCGGGGCTGCTAATTAAGATCATTGAATTCCAGCTTAACAGTCGTGCATAACCGCCATTTTAATTTCTCTGAGCAATGTTGTAGTAGCAGAAGGGTGCCGAAGCTACATGTGGATAAGTCATCAGTTGTTGATTACACCGTTCCCCCACATACAACAAAAATGGCAGATCAGGGTAGAGTGGATCAATCTGAGACCTGGAGAGGATGGGGTGTGAGGTGCCTCCTTTAGATTTAAAGAGCCCACAGCAAAACGAGTTGCTCTCAGGTACACATCTGAAATTAAATTAACAGTTAATGAACAAGGAATTCAGATATAGATATAGGAATTCACTTAATATAGACCACAACTGAATGATTTAAAAAGCAAGAAATGCCCCTTTTAAAAGCAGCTTAGATTTGTTACATTTGTTGTTTTTAGTTTTAAGTGATACAATCACTGCTCATGTATAAGATCTTATGTGTCCTCAAACATGCAAAATACAAAATATTAACTTTTTAAACCAATATTGGAGATGAAGAAACTTGTCTACTGCATTTTCTTTAAGTTTTGGTGTTTTCAAATCCGTAAACTTGTGTTTTCATAAAACAGGGATTATTCTAGTTTCTCGAGTCTACAACTCATAAAAGACTGAATAAGCAACCTGTCAAGGAGTGATAATTCACAGAGGTACAAAACGATTTCCTGTCAAAAGTAAATTGCATCAGTGGACCAAATTAATGTAGAAGTCCTGTGAGGAAAAAAAACAAGGTAGCGCTGGCACAATCTAAAGACTCACATAACCTAAAATGTACACATATACCTCGGAGGACAGATTTTCCACTCTCCCTAATAGAAAAGCAAGGGGAGTGAAGTGAATGAAACCAAAGTGTCAGCAGAGTGTCGTGTTGCTCTTCAGCAGACGCTCTGGGGTAGCTGATGACTTCCCCCAGATCACAGGAGCGCCGAGGGACTCAACACACAATCTGTGATCATCCTCCTTTCACATCAGAGGAATCAAATGATCAATCACAGATGCCTGAACGCGTTCTTTTAGCAAAGCATCAACTCATGTCTCTTCAGAGATGCTTAAGAAACCTGCTGTGAGAATTGCCCGCTGTGGTTCAAAACGTGAAGTCAGCAGCACAATGCACACTGCTGTATATATACACCACAGTACAGATCATGTTAGCGGGTAGGTAGGTTGAGTAATTCAATTTAAAAAGGGAAACTATGACATTTTATAATATCATTATATATAGAATGAAGCATTTATTTCTGTTCGTTTAGATGAACAATGCTTACAGCTAATAAAAACCTAAAATTCAGTTTCTCAAGAAATTAGAATATTACGCACGACCAATGAAAACAGGTTTTCAAAAAAGAAGTGTGTTATCTGAATGACTGCTGACTAGACACTTTTTCAGCTGTCACTGACGCTCCAGAAGGCACAAGAGCTCATTGCTTATGAACTGTTTACATTGCTGTATCTCAGCGTATTAATGGAAAGTTGAGTGGAAGAATGTGTTGGAAAAAGGAACATAAGCAACAGGAATAATGGAGGATTGTGAGGCAAGGCCCATTCAGGAGTTTAGAGGAAACTTTTGCAGCTACTGTAGAATTCCTTGTGTTATGCCACCCCTGAACCATCTTACCTAGGCTTAGGTGAAAAAGGACTGTACTGTCACTTTAGATGAAAATAATATGTGCATTTCCTTTAGTAATAAAAACTCTAGAGTCTGAAGAAGAAGAGAGTGTTGAAGTGATCTCCTCTTGTATTCTCTAGACCCAATCATTCCCCCAAAGCTGATCAAAGTTTGTCCAAATGGTGAATCCAGGCTTCAACAAAGCTGCGGGGAGTGCATTTCATAAAATGTATTAATGCTTTATACAATGTAAGGATGAGGAGGAAGCTAAAAAAAAAACAGTCAGGTATGAGATCAGAAAGGCCTGGCTTCAATATAAAAACAAAATTCAAAACATTTAATAATCCCAAGGGCTGAGAGCCTGAAAATTCAGCCGAAAATGGGGAGTGATTTTTAACAGGACAACTAAGAAGCAAAGAGCCGGGTTAGTGACTGTGGAGAACTCAATGAGCGCAAGACAAGTCAAAAAGGAAGCCACTAACCTTAAAGTCCAGGAGGGTACCCTAGGTCCGGTCCGCTGTTCCAGGGGCTCCGTATGGATCCAGAGAGAAACATCATGGACAATGATCTCACAACAGGCAGCACTGACTGCTTTAATCTCAGAGAAAAGAGTGAGAGCTGAGACTTGAAGGGAATCCGTAGTCCAGGTCCAGAAATCAGATGCCGATAGGGTGTGAAGAATTAAGTCACTGTTAGTCGGCTAGAACCTTCACAAATTGGACTGAAAAATTAAAGGCTACTCCTTTAATTTTTCAGATACAATTGGGAAATTTTAAGGAGCAATTGGAGCTTGCAAGTGAAGGATTTTACCTAAGTTTTAATAAAAGATGTGATTTACAAATATACTTAATGATCTTTTTAGACAATTGAACAAATGTTTTGTCCTCTCTGAGCCTGCCATCAGTGTCCAGTCAGTCAGGTCCATGTCCTGCAGCTGTAACATAAGATAAAGCCCAGGCCCAGACAGGATCATGGACAGACGCCTCAAAGTCTGTGCCATCCTTTTCAGGATTGTTTAACCAGACTTTTAGTCAGCAGAAAGTTCTTAAGCTCTGGAAGACATCCATAGTACCAGTGGCAATATTTTTTATAAATAAATCTCCAAAATAACAATTATTTTCACCTGGTGGCTCTGACCTTATGAAATGCTTTGAGTAACTGGTCAAAGCCATTCTGACTGATAAAAATATGGGGCCAGCTTTACCCATTGCAGTTTGCATAACAGGCAAAAAGAGGACTGGAGGACACTACTGCTACTCTTTCTTTATTATTCTGCTCAAGAATCTTGAGGGCACAAAAGCCCAAGCAAAGCTTCTATTTGTAGATTTAATTTCAGCTTTTAACATAATTCAACCCCACATCTTGGTGAACAAACTCCTGCACATTTTTAATCATGATGTTCGCTCAGTGAAATGGATTTTGGGTTGGATTGATATTGATTTCCATTCTTTGGGTTGACATCGTTTCAATTCAATATTGATTTATTTTGGAAGAAGTATACAATTTTTTTTAAGAATACCTGTTTTTAGTTAATTTTTGGCCTAGTGGTTAGAGCAGCGCGATTGTACTCTGAGAGGTTGCAAGTACGCGGTTCAATCCCTGCAGACTGCTACTTTGGGTCCCAGAGGAAGACCCATAGCCCCGGACTGCTCCCCGGGCGCTGTGATAGCTGCCCACCGCTCCCTAAGGGATGGGTTAAATGCAGAAGACAACTTTCATTGAAATGTACAATTGCATTGACAAATAAAGATTTCTTCTAATGTATTTATATTTTGTCCATAATAACAGCCACAGTAAACCAGTGCATGTATTATTTTTGAGCAATCAAAAAAATCACTACGGAGTACAAAAGTGAAAACATGACAGCACTGTATTAAAAGTTACAGCAACGACATACAGTATATAGTCTAAAAAGTAAACTATGAATAAGCCACGAGTTCTTTTCTTGCAACAAAATGCCTTATTAACTTAAAGAAGATAGCTACAAGTTTAGCTCCTCCCGGCCAGTAGGTGGTGGACTGGCGCTCATCCACTCTCATTCCAACCTTCAGTTGTACTGTTTGCCTGCCAGTTGCCAGGTACTTTGGTTAGCAATAGCATTAGTCTACTTTACCTGCCCAGGGGTCCGTTCTTCGTACGTTGCTTAAAACATCCAAGATCAAATGAGACATCCAAGATGATTTCATCTGGCTAATCATGATCCGGCTAATTGGGTTTTTCGAACACACCTGTTGTTTACGATTAGTATGGCTGGATTGAGTTATCTGAGACAACTGCGCGTTCATGCGTTTGTTTAAAAGGGGAAATGTATCGATAGTAGAAACAATGATCAGCCGCGCTGCTATTGGCTGTTCAGCATGGCCAAAGAACGCCCACAGTTTTTTTTTCCCAGCAGAACACGAGCTTTTAATGGAAGGTTATGCCGAATTTGAGTCAATTAAAACGACAGGGAACATCTCAAAGTCTGCTAAAAACAGGAGAGAGGGCTGGCAAACAGCAGCGGACAAATTAAATTGTAAATACTGTCCATGGTAGATGTTTCTATCGCTTTCTACAGTATGAATTTTTGCATTTTAATAATTTCATAAGTACTTTGTTCTTTTATGTCAGAGCCTCCATGGGAGCCACTAGAACATGTGGGAAAAAAGTGAAGTACAAGAATATTCTACAAAATGATAGCCATTAATTATTATACTGTATTTTAAAAAGCAACTTCTTCCTCTTTTTTAAAAGCCACTGTTAAATTATGTGTTTGTCTGTTTTTAACAGCCACCAATAAGAAGGCGAAAAAAATCGGGTTCTTTTTACTTTTACATGTATAGCCCTTTTTCTTTTTCTTTTTTTTTTTCACAAAATGACTCAAGGTGCCATCTGTTCCCTATATTAATGGCATCTTCAACAAAAAGTATTTTGACCTGACAGAAAAAAAAATTAAGAGGAGAAATTGAACTCCACAACGTGAAAAAGAGAAACTGCACTAGAGATCGAGTTGCTTCAAAAGGACCTTCAGAGTAAATTCTAATACACCATTTTACACATAGTAGTATTACTGACTTTAGATAACTGTCTCTTACTGCAGGCAAAAGATGACTTGCTGACTTTTCTTTATAAATAATTGTTTAAATAAAATGACAGGAACAAAGCATTATTTGTTTCGTATTTTATTGAACATAAAAACATTGTGTTCCACAATTTTGTCCCTTCCTCTGCCACTAGGTGGTCCAAGTGCGCTGGCTAGACACAGACTTCCCTATCTCCTCCGCTACGATCTAATCTTGTTTACATAAAATAAGCCTGCTCGGGAGCAGGCTCAACTTTGCGCACATGTTGCTATGACAGCAAGTCCGGGATGAGTTTCGAAGAACCAAACGATCCAAGATCATGCCAAATCGTCAACAATGAAATCCAGCTAACTGAGTTAGCGACGTACGAAGAACGGACCCCAGAAGGATGATGAATTGATATTTTTCCCCATCCATAGTAGGGTTGAACAGTGTCATATCCAGGAAACGCATCACAGGGTCACCTCAGGGGTGTGTCCTCTCTTCTTTTTTTTGTTACATATTTTATACAAAAATTAATAGAATAGTGTCCATTAAAACCAAGCACATTCTCAAGTTTGCAGATGACACTGTCGTAGTCGAAAGTGTTGACATCTTTGGGTTATGCTTTGACTGTCTTTTGACTGCTTCTGTGCACCACATTTCCCCTTGAGGAACAACACAGGACTAAAATGTACAAAATCCAAGGTGTCTGAGGTCCAGAGTGAAGTTTCCACCGTCTGTGATTATTTGGAGAGCACATAATGCTTCCCTCTGCTGACGATCTTTATCGAGATGCTGACATCCCTTCCTAGTTGGATGAGGTACCAGCTGACACTGCCATAAGTTCCTGCTTTAATGACTGTGGTATCATTTTCTTGAACAGAAAACAAATGGGCATGAAAATATATTGGCTGTTTTCAAGACGAAGATGAGCTGAATGTCGCTAGCGACCGGAACTTCCTGAGCGCCTCAGTAGAGCCACAGCCTGATTGAATCTATGCCATGCTGCATGAATGCAAGAATTTGTGCAAAAGGAGCCCCAAACAGGTATTGAGTGTATATACTGTACAGCACATGGACATACTCATCAATAGGGCCAAATTTCTGTTAAAATACTTTTTGTTGGTCTAATGTTACATTTAAAGGTCCTTATAAACTGAATTTTGAGTTTCCATTATCTGTAAACTACAACAGATTATCTTTACAGTTTTACATGAATTACTGACATTGATCAACATTTTGATGACAATAAATTTTTTTCAAATGTACCTGTACAGGTCACACAACATAAGTATTGTTTCTAAAGTAAACCCTAAAGTTCTAAGTGCTTAGCAAGGTTCCCTACTTGAATCTGTCAGTAACTTTAACATAATGAAGAAAGTCTAACTGTAGCTGCAATCGAAAAAGTGTTTCTATTACCTTGGTTGTAAAATCTTACTAAAATGCTGGAAAACTACAGAAATAAGCACTGCATCAGAACGGGTGACTAATAAGCCTGTTGGCCATTTACCCAATGAGCAGCATTAGTAAAGCATTGCTGACTACTGGACAGAAATAAATGTGGATCACACTGTGGTGTATTGTTACTCTGAATCATCTAGTAATCACAGCCATAAGAGATTACATGGCGTTGCCAAGGTAGGTACCTGCTTTGGCATTTTCGCCATTTTGTTAGATAACACAGCGAAAATAAAATAGATTTTTAACCGCCCACGCCCCACTTGCCCAGAGACAATACTTTGTGAAGACTCGTTGCAGTAATCAAAGCTGTAGTTCAAATCAGCCTGACAGACAGACAGACAGACAGACAGACAGACAGACAGACAGACAGACAGACAGAACAGCTCCCGTTGCATTAAGATGGATGGCCTCTGCTAGTTTGCAGCAACGTTGTTTGGTCATACCACAAACTCCCCAAGAATTTGACCTCTGGGCTTTGACTGGACTATTGTAAGACATTTAAGCATATCTTGCCCTTAAAGCTTGGGACTCCTGTCATTCTCAAAGGTGAACATTTTGTCCCTGTCTTAATGATCGAGGATTTTGCCTGAACTCAACACCATTGATCACAATTCTAGAGTATTTTCGCAGGCTTTTCAGATGGAGAAATAACCTCGCAACATGATGCTCTCACTGCTGCGCATTAGTGTGGGAATAGTGCTCTTAGTTTGCTTCGAACAAAAGGTAACCAGTAAGATCACTTTTAATCTCCGCTGACCCAATCTTCTTCTTGCACTCGTTTTAGGAACCACCAGATGTATGTTTGCAAAGTCCAGCTGTGCTACTTTCTTTCTGGTAACTTTTCCATTAAGTTTTTTCCTGTGGAGTCTGTAGGCCTTTTAACAGAACTATTCTGTGGCATGGCTGCAACACCAAGTCTCACTTCAATCCACCTGAGCTGGCCACTTTCTGCAAAGCTATGTGCTCGCCTGAGGGGAAACCAGTAATGTAGAACCTGGGAGTAGCATCAGCTCATTTTTTTGTTATCAGATTTGGGTCAAATAGTTGAAATATATTCCCAGCCTCTCACCAAGTTCTGCGGAACATGTTAGCGAGCCATTCGTTTATTTTCAGGTTGTTAAAGATTTGAAACCTTTAAAATTTGCAGAATTTGAAAACCGGAATCAACCATCCCAGCTCGGTGCTAAGTTGGTCCTTATGCCCGTCAAACCAGGTTGGCAGGTGGCACCTGAAAACACGGTCTGCCTTAAAAGGGTCTTCAGAAAGCTTCCACATGTTGCTTACTTGAGCCGGCCAAATGGATTTGAGGAATCTGATCTTACACTTTCTTTTAGTTTTCTAAACTCATGTGAAAATCTCTAAATTCAAGCAGTTTTTTTTATTTAGTACCAGAGTAATTGTTTTGTAACACATGAAACAGACAATAAAAGCATCGCCTTATTGAGTAAAACAAAAAAAAAGCACATTTCAGTGTGAATTTTTCTGTGGGATGGGACTCAAACTCAGTGTGTCTGAGTGAGAGACGCCATTAGCATGAGTTTAAATAGAAATTCCCAGATGGTGTCTGTAAACACAACCTTTTTTTTTTATTCCTTGCCCAACTATTGTCAGAACCTACAAAGAGCTCCAGTCCAGATGAGCTACTTAGACTCATGTAAGTTCGTGAAACTGTCACAAAACCCTATCTTGTGTAATTGTAACGGTATGTGACCTTCTCCTTTTCCATGTGCACAAATATAAAACTTACCGCAGGAGATCAGTCTCACCGAAAGAATGTTTTCCAGCTCGAATAGGGGAACCAGTTGTACAACAGAGAGATGCAGCTGTGTTCGGGAAAACCTCCGTTTAACATTTTTAGAGCCTAACCCTAGGAGTTTTGGCTCTGCTCTGGTTCAGGAGTGTTTATTTCATTGAGCTCCAAAAGTGAAGTGCAGGATTATTATATACAGTAAATTTAGCTGGGAAAAACGAGCCCCCGGGCTCTGTGTGCAGGAGTCTTTCTGTATTTACACAGACACGGACGTTCCTCTCTTAATTTGCTCTGATGCATATTTTAAAGGACACTTTTAAAAACCCAAGATGTTACGGTCTTGTATGATAAGATGCAAGTAACTGTACGTGCTTTCCCAATACCACCGTGACCCCAATATCAGCAGACACACAATCTTCCCCATGTTTGTGATTTCTGACTGGAGCTAAGAACCGCAGGGAGACACACACACACACACACACACACACACACACACACACACACACACACACACACACACACACACACACACACACACACGACTCTCCCAGTGAGTCTAGAAGGATGTGTTTGTAAGAGATAAGATTTTCAGCGATGTCCTGATTTCTCTGCGTCCTAAGCCATATAGGTTCAACACTTAGGACCTCACAACATTCTCACTAGTGTGCACACACACAGCCTCACATCATCAGATCATCAGTAAGGCCTTGAATTTTTATTGAGGGTTCAATTGCCCCCCCCAAAACACTAAACCACTAAATAAGCAGAGCCATATTGAGGGCGGAAAAAAACCCCAGCGCATACAGAAACTGCTGCGGGGCTCGTTTAATTACACCAGATCATTTATGTTGTAAAAATCATAAATAAAAGAACAAGCTCATCATCTTGTGTTCACTAAACCTGCTTAATTATTCACTTGGCATTAATTAGGCAATCATCTGGCAGTGGAGTTAGTCGCCAGAGCAAATTAAATATAAATGCATCGATGTTGTGCCTACATTGCCTCTCTTTTAGGTCATATTATTGGTTCGGTGTACTGGGCTGAGGAGGCTCATGTTTACTCGAGGTACACTGCAGGGAGGGGCCCTGATAGTGCCTGGAATTAAGATGTTTCTCCGTCTCGTTTTTAGTTTATTTCTGATTAACCAATGCCATGAAATTCCCTCTGGCTGAGGGAAAGACGGAAATGATTGGGAGACTGCCTTAACAATGGTGATACATGATTCTTGAGGCCCCTTTCTCCTTGAGGTAGAAAAAAAAGTAATGCAACAAAGGGGAAATCAGGTTAACACAATAAAAAGGAGAGAGAAAATCAAGATGAAGTCATTTCTTTGTTTCAGAACAACTAAAATCACCCTATGTGAAGGAAGCCTGTTACTACTATGTTTTTACATATAGGATTTGCTGTAATATCATTTCTAGCGTTGAGCACAGAGCATGTCATCGAGCATGACATATTCAGCAGCAGCGCGTTCACTATAATGTCTGACTCGTGAAGATGCCGCGGCAATTGCTCTCGTCTGGGGGGCTGAATACAACAGGCTGCCATGTTAATACTGAATGATCCGCCATGGTTTTGCGGAGGGTTGAAATTGAGTCACAATAAAATGGAGAATTTGAGAAAACGTCATGTAGACGGGTAGGTTATTCCGTGTTTGTCCTGTAGAATAAAAATAAACAGTGAAGTCAGACCATTTAAATTTGATTATGCTGTTAATTAATCTTGAACTAAGATCACATTTCATACATTTGCTTTAATGATCACGGAAGTATTTATAAAGCCAGTATATAAACCACCCATCTTATACTGTACGTGGTGTCCGGTCCTGGTAAGAGAACAGAATTCTGAAGCAGAAACACGCTTATTAAGAAGTACACTTTAATGCACATACTAGAGTAAAAGATGCTCTCACAGAGTGATAACACGTCTACTGGATTTAATTTCACAAAAGCAGAGGGTAAACATATAAAAAAGCCGTTTTCTATACGATATTTCAGCTGGACTTGTGTCGTTAGCTTGAAGGAAAACAGAAGCAATGCAAATGATTATAAAGTAATGGGAACAAACTATGACTGTATGAGATGGGAATAATATCCGTACATCATCAGGGCCTATAAGAGCAGAGCTCTGTCGTTCATTCTCTAATCTGTTCAACCAATTGCAGCAATTTGGACGAACAGACGGCATCAACCAAACCGATCTAACATCAGCACGCAGTAACAACTGAGAAGCGGGGTCTGATAAATAACCCCCCCAACAAAAAGGCTTGAGGCACAGCAGTGTGGAAGAATGTCAGGTATCGCAAATTCTAAAAGGATTGCTGTTTTGCAACGTCTTGCAAAATGAGTCACTCCATTTGTATTTGTTCGCATTTTGTCATCTTGCGTGTAAAAAATGTCAACGCATTTTATCTGGATTTTATATAACAGACCAACACAAAGTAACTGCATGGCCCAGAAGCGGAAGGGAAAACGGTGCAGGCTTCTGATCGAGTAAAGTCCAGCGCCAACAATCGCCTTCGGACATCTAGGGGCACAAATTCCACATGGCCTTGTGGGAGTCCACCTCAGTGTAACTTAATCACGGCATAAATGCAGCTGTTCTGTGAAGCCTCAGAGGTTTGTTAGAGAACATTAGCGAGCAAACAGCATCGTGAGGACCAGGGAGCCCAGCCCACAGGTCAGGGAGAACGCTGTGGAAAGGTTTAAAGGAGGGTGAGGTCCTAAAACAATATTCCAAGCATGGCAAACCTTCAACTGTATCATGATGTGGCCACCTATCTAAACTGACAGGCTGGGCAAGGAGAGCATCAATCAGAGAAGAAGCCAAGAGGCCCAATGGCAACTCTGGAGGAGCAGCGGAGTTGCAGCTATTTATCCACCGTCCCTCTTGTTTCCAGGTTGGAGCTGCCCCTTATTCCTACGAATTTACAAAGTCTGGGGAAGCTAAAGCTTAAGCAGCGTTTATGGCGTCGCATAAGTACGATATTTCTGTGTTTGTAGACCAATCCTGAAGCAGGAAGAATGTCAACGAATGTTACACGCTTGTTATACCGGTTGAGCAGCCATGGAGGGGGGGGGGGGGGGGGGGGGACTAAACGGATAGCGATAAACACAAATCCAAAATGCCATCAGCAGAAGCTTCTTTGTTTTCAGGCCAGCATTGTTACACCAGACCACAGCAACCCAAACACTGAAAGACAGGTTCCTCAAAACACACATTAAAGGATATTGGATGAAGCCATTACAGGGGCTGAACCGACTGCTGCAAACGAAAATGGGAAATACTGCAACACGTGTTTACATTAAATAAACAGCAAATAACAATAAGAATCACAATAATCAATGCAGGACTTTAAAACTAATAACTGAAATGATTTAATGTAATCTCCATAATTATTGCAAAATCAATATATATAGAGCATCGTCTCACTAAAGCACACCGTTTAAATGGAGGGGAGTAATTACAAAGAAACAGTGTACTTATTTTTGTAAGTACCTTAAAAACAGTTTGCTTTTATGTTATTGCAGTTCGTACAGTTATCTTGAAATCCTGGAAATTGTTAAAGTTAAACGATGCCTGTCCATTCACTTTTTACAGATGGAATGCCAACAGGATTACTTCTGCCCAGTCACATAAACTCATACATCCCAAGTAAGCCAAGAAAGTAGCCTATAGAAAACACGGTTCCTGCAGGGTAATTTAACCCTGCTGTACATACTGTGTGTTTTCACTACCTCCAACAATTAGCTTTCAGGAATATAAATATACGAGTGGCTCACTGTGACAACAAAACTGTAATCTATGTAGGAACAATGCTGATTCAGTCTGGAAGCTCATATGGATCCAACCTGTTTAAAAGGTTCGTTTTGGGTCGTAGTTTCTCTCACAATAAATACAAACGACTGTCTTTGGGTTTTGATTTTTTTTTTATAATTGTAAAACCTTTTATAAAGCATTTCAAATCATAAACCAGCTCAGATCAGCCACCTCTGAGCCTTCTTATGGCCATTGATAAATCACGAGAGTAGACGGTGATATCCTGCACAGCAGTGAGCTTTCACAAATAAAGCCGGCAGGGTGGTACAGACGTCCAGCGCTGTGCATGTGCCGGACACACTCAGTTCAGCAGTCCTATTCCTGGCCACTCGCTATGTTTTAAATTTAAACTATATTTCTCGCTTTCTCATCAGAATGGAGTTATTTACGCGTTTAAATCCGGCCGTTGGCTGGTCGCATCAACAATGCATTGTTGTTACGTCTCTCCCAACACCGGCTCACCCTAGAGTTCAGGCGATGCAGGCCTGTGAATACCTGGCTTGGTGAGTCAGGCCTCGGTCCTTTCACAAAACACAGAGACCGCAAAAAATGGGTCTTAATCCCATCTTGAAGTATTTTCTGAAAGGGGCGTATGTCTCTTTTTCAAACACACACAACTTTCTGCATTTATTCATTTTTTTCCTTTTTTTTTTTTTTTTTGCTATTCATAATTCAATTATCTGCCATTCCATTCTGGACATCCCATGGTGGATGTGAATAAGGACTGAAAAAAAAGAGCATTTTTAAGTAGCTATACTGTTGGAATCTAACTTTTTTATACGTGTAAAAATTCACAATCTACTACACTTGTTTTATATTCCGTTTCCTTTATATCCTCTCAAACTAATTCTTATAGTGAAACTATGTCAAGTTTTATAGCAGTGAGGTGACGTGTTTTCTCAGATGATTTATAAACACACTTTATCTAATCTCCCTGCTGTTTCCGGGTGGGAACTCCACTTTATTCCTTCCCATTGATAAAGTCCAGGGAAATTGCGGGTTTAAAGCAAGGTTTATGGCGCCGCACCTCCTCCATGTTGGCTCAAAGCCCAACAGGGCTGAATGGAGAACCCTGCGTATCGGGCAGGCGCCAAAATGGAGGACAACGGAGCAGTTTCATAACCCCCGAGTAGGAGGAGCGCTGTTTTCTGGAAGCTCCGCGGAGCAGAGCGTCCGAGCAGCAGCAGCAGCAGCAGCAGCGCGCGGGCGGCGGTAGGAGGAAAACCGACGGCTGAGAAGTGCGGCTCGGAGGGGGGAGCAAGGCGGGGTGTGACGCCCCTGAATTGTTCGCCGTGAAGAGGAGTTTAACCGGGCTGTCAGCTGTGCGACCAGAGGAGCGGACTGGCCGCGGAGCCCCGAAAAGCACTGAGGTGTCGGAGCTGGGGATGCGTGTAACCCACCTGGATGAGCGCCGTGTAACCCGACTCTGATGGACCGTGCAGCGCTGTCCACCGGCTCCGCTCGGGCTTTTCATCCTCTCTGAGCGCTACACGCGGGAGCCGTGGAAAAGTGTCAGGGAGCGGACACGGCAGCTGCAGCAGAGAATAGTTACTAATGTTTGACAGCTTTCCTTTCTGAGACCGGGTTTCCATATACCGGGAGGCTCTACGAAAGGCGGGGCCGAACCGGGGGGGCTGCCAGACCGGATTGCTGAGCTCTCCTCGTCCCAATACCCCCACGGCGACGCAGCCTTGTTTTTTTTGGGGGGGCGGGGGGTCGACGGCGGAGGCAACTGGGAATAAGAAAGCTTTATTTTGCAACTCTTTTCCAGGCAGCCGGTGTGTTGTCATTTATTTCTGCCAAGCGGTCAGCTACCCTTGGCCTCCACTGCCTACATTCGGGAGCATTACCGGGTTCGGGACCTATTTTTTTTTTTCTTTAACGGAGGTGTGGGGGATAATTCATCTCCGGCAGGACTCGGACTATGGCGGACGACGACATTCTGTTTGAAGACGTGTACGAGCTCTGCGAGGTCATCGGAAAGTAAGTGCTGCCGCCGTCCTCTCTTGCTCTGTGTGAGCGCCTCTAACGCAGGTCACCCGGGCTGTCTAATTAACTCCTACTGAGGACCTGTCACGCGCACCGGCGCGCGCGCGCGCAGCTCAAGCGCACGCGGCCAGAGCGTGACGCTTGCGGTTCGGGAGCCGGCGGTGCAGGCGGTCCTCTCTCTAGGCACAGTTGGAGCAGCTCTTTCCCGGAACACCTCGAATTTAACTGTTTTATCTGAGAGCAGGGGAAGGAGAGCGCTGTTGCATTCTAAGTTTTCTACCCAATTGCAGTTGAAGTACTCTGGTTTACGTGTGGCAGACTCCCCAGCGTACAGCACCAGCCGTGAAATCCGTGTGCTTTGACCCAGTGACAGTTGGCAAGTTGATGAGGAGATTAAAGGGGGCATGGCACACGGAGCGTCATGAGTCATGCACACAGCACATCTGGTCTTCGTTAGCGACTTGAAGTCTGATCCAGGCTGCTTGCAGGAATAGGCTCTGCGGAGGGGAGGGGAGAGAGGAGAGGGGAACATGACAGCTGGATCTGGGGGAATGTGTTTGCACTGAGACCATGCGGTGGAGAAGAATGTTGATGCAACTTTAATCAGGCTGTTGTCGCTACAGTTGCACTTCGTTTGTAATCTTATGTGAGACGAGCTTCAGACATTGTTAATATTCATGTCGTTAAGTTCCACTTTGACACATTTGTTTGCACCCCCTGATAAAGACGCGTAAAAAGCCTTAAACCCAGAGTGGGACTCATTTTCAGCCCTGGAGTTTCGTGCCTCAGACCGGCCACTTAAGATAACGACCTATTATTATTATTATTATTATTATTATTATTATTATTATTATTATTATTATTATTATTATTAAAATAATATGCAGATTTATTTCATATTTCATCCTATTCCCTTTCCCTTGTGGGTTTTGTGTATTTACTGTCATACTTTTGAATGATAAATAAACGGGTCACTGATACTGTTTGGGTACAGAAAGCAGTTATATTGGAACTAATGCTTGTTTGTACATTCTGTTACAACAGCTCGTCTGTTTCTTCCAGACTAACAGGATCAATCCTCTCTTCACCGCTGGCTCTGCTTCTGACGCTAAATCACATTTTGACGTGGGGCTGGGGCCTTTATCGTATTGTTTTATCGTTATCTTGAAACATTCCTTATCGCGATAAGAAGTCGGATTTATCTTGACAATAATAAAATCCATGTAGTGGTGTCTGAAAACCCTCCCCAAACTGCCAGTATTGTCAGGATTGTTATTGTTGCTACTCTCTCAACTGTTGGTTCACTGAGAGCGTCGCTAAATGTCAATAAATAAAAAAATGGAATTAAATGTAGTTACTCTGTGCAGTTGGGTAATAAAAAAAATCACACTTAATGTAATTTGAGCATATTTCAAGTTTTGTTTAAATATATGTTACATTTTTATATGTTTTTAAGGACCGGCAATAATTGACGCGCAGTCACAGTCACAAAGTAACCTGAAAAAGACTGCAAGAAGCATTACATTATATACCATTTCATTGTGAGCCATAACGAAATTCAGAGACTTGATAATTAACTTGCACGTTGGTTTGCAGGCAAAGTTCAACATCCTACCCTTTTCATCGTCTACATTTGACGTTTCAGAAAGCGAGTTCATTTTATTGAAGAAGCTGCAAAGTTGTGCGCATTTAGCAGCATCTGTTTTCAGAGTATTCCTCTTTAATTCTAGCTTCCTCCGCCGCCCCTGCTCCTTCTACACCTTCCAAACACAATTGACCGAGAGCGCTGACGCTACGTCAGGGTGAGGCGGCGGCAGGGATAGCGGTAGCGGTGCAGCGACGTGATCCTCAGTGTCAGGACTGAACAGCTAAAAAATAATAATAACTAGCCACTCTGGGCCTCCTTAAACCTGTAATCTAATATGATATTTTCTGGGGGAAAAAAATGTCCAACAGGCTACCTTTTAATCAATGTACCAACGATTGTATCTCAAGTGGTATAATTGTTGGTAGCCCTCCTGTCAATCCTTTCATACAGTCCCATTCTACCAACAGGACGGTCTTAGTGGGATATTTCACTGTTGCTTTTTGCACACCGACCCAGAATCCTCTCTGGCACTCTTTTTAGCTCACCCAACAGGTTCTCCATGGAATTAGGTCTGGGAACCGACAACACCGGGAAGAAGGTTGTTTGTCAAGTGAACAAGTTTTGTGTTGCTTTGCCCCCACGTTTTTGATCATTGTCCCGTTGACAGATCCAGTTATGACACAGTGGAAGCTTACAGGAAGACTCTTATCGCGCGTAAAATCAAAATGTCTTGGTATTTCCAAGATTTCATAATGTCACCCACTCTTAACAAGTTCAGCGGAAGAGAAATGGGCCCACGGGTTCTCCGTCTGCCTGGGGTAATTGTTTCCTTGCCTACATATTTTGTATGTGTTTCATGCCAAACCAAACCTCAATGCTATGCAGATCTCACACAGTTTCCTATTTTGCCATGCATGCTGGTGTGTTCAAAACCCACATTACAGGGTTCTAAAAATGATGGAATTGTGGTCATTTTGCGTGACGTCTTGTCCTGTTATGGGAATATGTGTGACGGAAAATGGATGGATGGATGGATCTTGTCCTGTTATGTCTTTGAATTATAGCACTTTTGATGCGCTCCTGTTCTAAACAGTGCATATGTGTTGAGCCTGGTTTATATTTATGTTTCCGTCATTTTGGCTACTACGCCCCTCCATGTGGCCAAAGGTTTCTGCTATGCACACCTAGGAATATTTCTAACTACGTGGACAGTCCTGTGCGGAAAAGCATGCCGTATGAGCAAGTGCTCCTTCCTACTTATAGACATCTTTATGATTCGGCCCACAAAGATCACCGTGATCAACAAATTATTAACAACTCCTGGACAGAAATTGTTGTCACTCTGGGAAGAAAGAAGCTTTAAAATGTGGGAAAAAACTGTTTTCTACTTGTTTTGGGGCATAGCACGTTTGGTGTTGGAGAACAACACTGCCCTCTAGAGTCTAGGAGAATAGTAGCACAAACATTTGTGCGTCAAGCATAAACCGGCTTTTATGCTGCGTCAGTGTGGCGCACCTTACTTTTGCCATGACGTTACCATTTGATCTTATATATTTTTTATGAAAATAAACATTTTAATGGTCTAAGATTGCCTCAAGGTGGTCAGATAATCATTAGCAGAACTAATCAGAAAACAGGTCATGCCCTCAGTTTCACTTTCAGTTTAGCAATCCAGTATATTGAGTTTAGTGAATAGTGTTTGTGTAGTGTGAGATCAAGTGATGTTATTAGCGGTGGTGGGGGTATACCCGTCTTTGGGGAGCTACGGAGCTCACGCAGTGGAATTGTGACATGTACAAAAATTCTTTGGTAGCCAGGCTAATGTGGTTATGGAATAGTGCACAGCATTGTGTCTTCCTATGCCTCTGAAATGAAAGTCAGATGCTTAGTAGTGTAATGAGGTAGAAGTTAAAGATTGACAGGTTTAGATTTGTGATGGCAGGAGAGATAAGTTTTTTTGTTTTTTTTGTTTCTGGCTTCACTCCCAAACAAGCTAGCCTGAAGAGAGCATCTTATGGAGCCCCATGATGCAATTTTCTAAGCCTTATATATATATATACTCCAGCAAAACAGAAAGATACAGATTACTAATTACAAGTTCGAAGAAAGTCTGATCAACTTAAACAGGATCATTTTTAAACATACCTGAGTTATGTATTTTTAGAAGGAATTGTCAAAGTCTCCAATGATTGTGACTACTGTGGGGTTTTGTTCCCCTCTGAGGAAGTGTGTTCAGATTAAACAGAGGATTTTGTATTCTGAGGTTCTGCTGCAAAAAACAAACAAAAAAGTTGACTTAACCCGTGTAGCCAATAAACACGTCCAGGATTTCTCTTGGCTCAGCTGCTGTTGGTGTCACACCTGGTTGGTACGGGCCTTCCCTGAGCGTGGAGGGGAGGTGGAAATCTGCTGTGGGAGAAGCTGTCTCTTCCTTCTCTTGCCGGTTGCACGAGTGAGAAGCAGTGATCCAGACGGCCGGGGTTGAATGAAAGTTGGGTGTGCAGACGGCTAAGCTCCACCCGGTTCGGGAAGAACTCGGCTCATGCCCCGCGACGCGAGTCAGTCCCGACTGGTGGCGGGACCTCTCCACGGTGTCGCAGAGATGATTGACGGAGACGGAGCGACAACGCCTGTAAGTCACAGTGCGTGCTCAGGCAGGCCCGAGTGTGCTGTTTTTAACCTCAGCAGTCACGGGGAATCTGTTGCTCTCTCACACTCACAATGCTAGCAAACACGGGCCCAAAGATGTGGTGGTGTGTGTGGAGTAAAACCGTAATCCTCTGCATGCAAAGCAAAGCAAAGCAAAGCCCTTCACCTGGAGACCCAGCAACACTCTAAAGTCAAGTGTCCTGGTTCGGCTGCACGTAAACATGCTCACTCTGATGTTTGTGAATTGCCGCCTCCCGGCTTGTGTTTGACAGCTCGTCTGTGATTTGCAGCGAGCAGAGGGTGAGAGGAGCCTTTCACTGTCCGACCCGCGCCTCTTTGTGTGCAGATCTGCAGCAGACTTCGCCGAAGCGCCGATTGTGGCTTGTGATCCAAAAACAGACCCGGCTGAGCAGAAGGAAAACCAAACCGCAGTCAGGAAAAGGCTTTGCTTTAAAAGCTCGGAAGTGGCAAAGTTGTTTATCTTTCTGTGTGTGTGTGTGTGTGCTTTCTGCAGGGTTAGACGTATGTGGCGGAATATGCACTGCTAAATATAAGTCGTCAGGAATCGTGCTGTTAAAGCAGCTCTATGATTTCGCTCCAGGCTGAGCGTGCTGGATTTACAGTTGAATATTTTGACACCTTGCGTTCAGAACTTCCATGTTTTTATTGTGATTTTCATGAGCTAGGCCAACGGGGGAAAGAAAAAACAGATTCTGAATCCGATTAAGCGTAGAACTAGCTTTTTGATCCAGATGCAGCTTCAGGTCCTCTGGGATATGTTCTCTTTGCACATCTAAAGCCAAAACTCGTCAAAGAGCGGACGCAGAGTGTCTGGGGAACGCTCGTGTTCTGGCATCGTCGTATTCTCTGTTGAACCTAGATGGACAGGATTTGATTGCTGCTCAGGCTGAATGTTTGGGGCTAGAGCGCTGGTACACAATAATGCAAACATATCTGCAATAACGGCGGATCTATCTCATCAAGTAACTAATAGGACAGGTGAGACCGGTGATAACATGGCAGAATGTTTGAGGGTAGCAAACACTTGTGCAAGGCACTGTTTGGAGATGCGGGACCAGAATGAATCTGTACCTGTGTGTTGTTTGACTGCCCTGGTGTTTGAGCACCTCACCACCTTCGGTCAAGCCCCCCGCCCCCCCCGGGTCTTCCGCAGAAGCCCCGGGCATCCAGAAACCAAGAAGGATGCGGAGAGGGTGTGAGAAAGTAAATAAAGGGGAAGAGCAAAGACATGACTGCGTAGAGTAAATGTGGGAAGAGGGAAGAGTGCTGGCTGCAGAGTGGCTGCGCTGGAGATGGGGATGGGTGGGTGGGTGAGCAGCGGGGGTCGGGGGCACAGTCGACGGAAGCAGTCCATTAGTTTGACTCACACATCAAGAGACGCTGTGTGCCTCCGGGCCATTCACTTTTCTAGTTCATCCTCAGAAAAGAATGATGCATGCGTGTGTGTTGTGTTTTTTTTTTTTTTTCCCCCTCGGCAGAGGAGACTGCGAGGAGGATGTTGTGGTGCTTTTTGTTTTCCAAAACGTTGGCAGGTTCTGAACTCAGACGTTGCGGTACAGCTCTCCGCTCCGCCTGAACAGCAGGACTGCTGCCGTTACCTGTTAGCAGGCCGCTAAACAGGTAACTCTGGGAACCACTGGGTACGCCTCTGTGAGCCAGACGCTTGCTTTAATGACGCCGGAGAGGTGTTCAAGCATCCCAGCCGAAGTCTTCGGTATAGGCCCCCTGTCCTGAATATTTAAACCTACTGTGCACGTTACGTACCATATATCACCGTGGTGCTCCACTGTAAATAACAGAAATTAGCCTCCATTTGCATACTGGTGGCCTCTGAGGACACTCTAGGGTGCTGTATGGCTGAATGTCAGTATAACTCTAAGACCAAAGAGGATTGTGTGTGTGTGTGTGTGTGTGTGTGTGTGTGTGTGTGTGTGTGTGTGTGTGTGTGTGTGTGTGTGTGTGTGTGTGTGTGTGCGCGTGCGCAGCATGTGTCACTTCTTGCCTCTGTGCGGTCCGCTGTGTTGTTCTCCATGAGGTGACGGGGAGTAATGCCCCAGGCCTGGCTCCAGTCTCGTGTGCATTCACCTCGTGGCCCAGCTAGCCACTTTGAATGAATTACCTTCTACTTGCAGCAGTAATTTTGTTGCTGCCTTCTTCACCTCCGTCCCCCTCTAACCAGTGTGCATTGCGCGCATTCAGGCAGCCATTTTTTATTTATTTTTAGATTCGGTGTGTTCGACACCCAGGCGTTTACACGTGTTGTTGCTGATTAAACGCGTGAAACACTGACCTAGATGTGCACCGGCAGCTCCTCGTCCGAAGCCAGGCCTCTCACAGAGTCGGCCCCCGGGGCTCTTCTCGGTGACGGTGGCTGGCTCCTTCTCCCTGACGGTCAGCGTCACCAGCCTTATTGCGTTGAAATGCTTCAAACAGAGGGACTCGGTCACATTAGCCCTGTTTACACTACCCTTTTTTTAACCGTGCTGAGAACGGTCCGAGCTCGGTAACTGAACGCAAATGAACTGAACCGTGCCAGACACAACTGAACTGTGCTAAATCTAGACCAGTTCGATGGGTGGGCTCGGCCCGGTTCATCAGTGGCTCGGTTCTCTGATAACAAAGAGCGCATGAGCAGACCGTGTCATCTCCTTACAGTCAGCTGACTAGTTTTGCCGTTCCAGACATTCATAATAATACTAGCTTCCTTACCGTGCCACACGGTGTCCAGTGATGATTCTGCTTAGCAGTGTGATGAACCTCAACGTCTGTCATTGTTTCCTGGGTCTGTAAGCCATGATTAAATGTTTGTTTGTCTTATCCACGTCCCAAAAGCCGACTCTGTCAAGTAAATTCACCAAAGGTTGCCTTCTTTGCCTGACTCTCCGCAAAAAGCAATTATAACCAAGCATAACTTCCTGAATGTTACGGGCGCCGGCATTTTGATTTACTTGATTCCCTCCTTCAATCCTAGAGAGTAGTAGTACCGTAGATCGTCACTAGGAGGCGAGGAACCGTGCTAGCGTGATGTGTAAACGGACATAAGAAACAAGCTTGGCACGGTTAACTGATCCAAGCTCGGTCCAAACTCGGCATGGATCGGTTAAAAAAGGGTAGTGTAAATGGGGCTAATGGGTCCATCCATCCAAACTGGAGCTGCTGGGTCACCAGGTTAGACTGGGTGATAGGGCTGTCCAGTTAATGTAGCCTGTATTGTTACCATGATTTAATTTAATTAATGTGAAAGTTTAGAGCGATCGTGACTGTAAAGTCTTCATGATGTTTGCCTATCCCAAAAATGAAACTATTGGTGGGATCGTTCCTTTTAATATTTTTATCCACTACGGTTTGCCTGACACAGCAATAAATATTGTTATTATTAAATCGGTAAGGAAATGCTGGTATTGTGTGCTGTTTAGCAATAAAATGTCCCTATTTGATGTAACTGATGTCTTGATAACTGGTAAATTGTTCTCAGCTGGTTTTCTATTTGTTTTTAACAGAAGTAATTGTGATTGTATTTGCACATAATATAAAAGACTTCAGTGGATTTTAAAATACTTTTTATCACCCCTTTATCATTTTTGCAGAACATTCCCCTAAGCATCCTGATAAGTCTGTAAGCTCATATCGCCCGTCCCTGCTTGGTATGGTTGAATAGTTAGCCTTCTGCTTGAACAATAACATGATACATCATTTAAAATAAATGTAACAATAAATGTTAGCTGTTTAGTCAGGCTATCTGAGCAGGCTATCTGCTCAGGTAGCCAGTCTGCAGTCAACTACTTGAAGCAGGGGTGTCCAAAGTTTTTGTCCCGTAGGCCAAAAGTGTCAAGTAAAAGTCAAAGGTTAGTCCAAGGGCCAAAAGGTTTAATAAAAAACAAACTGAAATGACCAAGAACTTACATTGTTAATGTTTTTATTTTTTGTACTGGTCCTACAAAATATGAGCACTCGATTTTCAATTTAAACAAATTAGTCAGATTATCTGTACGAAAGAGGTGTGTAAAACATTGATCCAGTATTTAAAAAGGCAAATTAGTCTGGGCTTGATTGAAATTTCTTTTTAAAATTTGTCCGTTCTCTGCAACTAGAACAAGATTTGGGTCAGTCGTTCTCTGAAAACACTTGCTTTATTTGGCTCATTTTAACAAGTGAATTAAGCAGATTTTGGTGCATCAGAGTCTGCATTATAGTAAAGGTCATTGGATAGATGTAGTCCTATTTACAGTCAAATTAAAGAGAATGTAAAAAGTGTGGTTATTAAAACATGGGCCCTTTGTGTTTTACCTCACATCCACAACTGTAAGAAGATTTTAACTTGTCTGTAAAAAAGTTTTTTTTTAAATGATCATTTAACTGTTATTTAACCAGGAAGGTCAGCTGATAAATTCTCATTCATAAGGACGACGTGGGCAAGAGGCAGCAAACAAGGCAGATGCAGAACATGAGGCATAGAAATAATAAAATGAGTGAAATATAAAACCTATGCATACATATAATGACATTTATCAAAAGCGATGACTTCCTCTACTGGAATTTTGTCCTAATCAAAAGGAAAAAGTCTCCACCTGCATCAGCCACCTGGCCTCTGATGTAGGATGTTTTGCACACAAGGAAAATCAATGTGTGTTGAGCTGTGTCCGCTCACTCTTGTAGCCCCTGGCACATCAGCACCATTAGTAACAGAACAAATAAATACCAGATTAAACCCTAATCACTGAATTTAAGTTTGAGTCAGGAGAAACTTTTGGCTGAAGCAGAAAGGCCTGATTGTGTTTAGGACTTGTTTAGGAAGTGCCAAATTAAATATTATTCTCAAATTAATGGAACGTTTCTTGAAAAGTGTCATATTCTAATGACTTCCCACAGTAATGATGCTACGTGTCGTTCTGGCTGTTCTTTGTTTTTCTTTCTTCTTTACCTCAGCTTTAGTGGACCTTTAAGGTAATCCAGAGAACTCTGCTCTCCGCTGGCCGTTACCTTTAACTGGATGTTGTTCTTGTTTTCAGCTACAAGCATTGTCCTTCCTCTTTGGAAGCATTGTTGAAGCAAACCTTGGAAATGTCACCTGATAGAAAGCGTGGCTGGGATCCGTACCTTTCCTTTTGCTGCTTTGAACAGAATGAACCAGGCACTGTATCCTCTTTGCATTTGGCCCAAAAGTGTAACAAGCTTTTAACACAGCAACAAAAGAACAGGGCAGACATGTCAGTGTTGGACAATATAGGTGGAATGGGTCCATCTGGGTTTTTTTTGTTAGGGGGGCTGCTGGTGGCTTGCTCAGGGACCACCAGTTTCAGTGGTTATAAAGGATCTCATAATTTTGTTAAATAGCCCCCTGCCCCGTTTGCTTATTTACATATTTATTGGTTGATTTACATATTTATTTTTGCTACTTTGTAACCATACTAATATAATTATTATTTTACATTACTATTATGCCATTATTGGCTATTTAGCTTTTTAAGGCATTTTTTAAATGGAGTTATTTTTAGATGCGTTTTATAGCGTGTTGGGGATGAGCAGATAATTTCATTTACCATATCAATCAGCACATACTGCTCTGTGCATACTAAACGCGGGACTCCAGACTCTTTGATTTCATGTCTGTTCGCCTATTCCCACTGCTCTAGTTTGTCTTGTTTACCTCGCAATAAAAAAAAGAACAAGATTGATCCGATACTCAAGCGCTGATCCACGGCGTAGATATTCTAAAAAAAAATTATTGTGAGGAGGGGGGGGGGCAAAAATTTGCTCTTCACAATTGCCAAACCTTGTTAATCTATCTTAGCTGGGATGCCTCTGTGGGTGATGAACAACAGCCAATTAGCAGCTGCATATTTTTCACCCATTTGTCACCGATGTGACTGAATCAGGGCTGCGGCTTGCATGCCGCCGTCTCCGGGGGCCGCGTCCGCTCTGTGTGTGGAAGTGGCATGTATTATATGATCTTAGGCTCACTGCAGGGGGGGGGGGGGATCTGCTGAGGGGCTGCTTTCTGCACGCACAGTTACACAGAGACGAGGTAGCTGAGAGATCCAACTCTGAACCACTGAACTGTGTATCCCTCCGCATCATGTCGGAGAACACCCCCCCCCAGCAGGTTCCGGCATCTCCTCAGGGTGCTAGCACTATGTGAGAAATAACTGCATGCAGCGTCTGTTAAAAAGTAAAAAAAGGAATGTTGCACTTGCTTTATATGATTATTGCTTCTATTTCCGGTTACAAATCAGCCAACAAACGTTCACAGTTGTTGCTAGAAGTAAATGTCTTGCTGGAAAACGACATTCTCTTTTGCGTTTGTCAGGTGCTGTTTGTGTACAGTGTAAAAATATAACACAGTTTATTTTTTTACCAAGTTGGCTCTCGTGCATGCCTGGCAGCATTCTGGCAAAAGCAGCTGTTATCCAGGTTCTCCCTTCTCTATTTTCCTCTTAGCATAATAATGGGGGGAATAAAAAAACACACGCAGCACCTGACCTTTTCACTAATAGAGTAATCAGTGTTGTTTACTAAGTGTCAGGAGGGGCGCACCTTTCATAAGTGCCTAAGTTTTTCTCTTATTTAACACTTCAGTACAGACAGGTGGCCTCAAAAACCAAATGGAGAGATGAGAGATGACTCAGAAATGTCGCTGCTGACCAGTTTGAGCTCGCTCAGCCCTGAACGGTGACTCAAAAGTCTGATGTTTTCCCGATCAGTGAATGCACCATATATAAGTCCTATCTGTTTTCTTCTGTCCTTTTAATAAGAGTCTTCACCTTAGAAGTTGTTAACGATAATGGAAGAAGACTCATCGTCGGCTATTGTCAGTGTCGGTGAGCTGTTTACAAATGAAGGAATGAGGAAGCATAGAGATGTAAGAATCTGCTTAAATAGAAAACTGACTGGGTCCCTTGTGCCTGCAGCAGTCGTATGTTTTAATACACTCTTATTTAGAAACTAGTTTATAGATTTGCAGTGAAATGTTTGCTATGTACCTCCTATGGTTTGGTATCTTTTTGGTTTAGGGAAAGCAAACAAATACAGATCAATATTTTTGAATGTGATCAAAAAGTGAGCAGAGAATGTTAAAAGTTTTTGAAAATGGTGACCAGACCGATGCCAGGCTCATTTGCACCAATCCAACCATGTCTTCCTCTTTGCAAACCATGTGTAAATACTCTACATATGTACATAAGGAAACTGAGAGCAAACTGTAACCAAAGTCAAATTCCTTGTTAGCGTCACAAACCCAGCGATTAAAGGCGACTCTTATATACAGTTTGTACTTCTAAAACAGATATCCATGCATGTGTTTTTCTTTGTTTTAAATTGAAAAACACAAAATTAAGTGTTTTACGATACTTATTCATGTCATGCATGGTAAGGCCTTCAATCCAGTGGTCTTTATATTGATGATTGCTTACTCTAGTGATTGAAAAGATTTCCCCCAAAGGGATCAATAGAGCGATCTCATGTGTGGTTCGCTCAGGCTGCCAGAGAGCGAGCGAGAGCAAGACTTTGGTCCGATAGTTGGAAGCTGAGCAGCTGGATCTGGAAATATTTGGGTTATTGCAAGGATCTCCGTTCTCTAGTGAGTAGACATGGAGGCTGCTGGTTACCGTAGTAATGCATGCTTCACTGTTTCTAATCATTGTTAAAAACACTTAACCCGACTCTTTTGTTACCAAGTTGCTTCTCGTACGACTGTAAATAATGCCGATATAGGAGATTAAGAGTTAAAAAAAACACATTATGAATGCTGTTCTTATGTCCGCGATTATTATTATTATTATTATTCAAGAGAAATCAGACTGAGCTCAAATTGGTAACAGCAGGTCAAACCTTAATGAAAACAGAATATGGCTAGTCTTCGCTCTGCTGCCAAGATCAAACCATCTCCGTTTGAACCGTGTGAGTCAACACGGCAGTAATGACTGGTGGAAGTTTCAGAAATCAGTGCATCATCTCTAATTGTAGCTATCAGCTCGGTTAGCTGTTTATCTCTTAGTGTGTATGCTTGAGTAGGTTCCTCAGTCAGGTTGAAGAGGTTAGTGACTTTATCCAGAGAGGCTTGTGCTCCTGCAGGGTGATAGATGTTTCCCAGGAACGCTCCGTATTCTCAGCTCTCCGTGCAAACGGCTTCCTACAGTCCTGGGGGTTTAACCGTCCTTGTCCTTTCATTCTAGTGTTGGGCAACTTGCTAAGTGAGTATTTCCTTAAGAACACGGAGCTTTCTAAAAGAGGTCCTCTCTGCATGCTGCCTTCAGCATATTTAAACACAGCAAATCTTGTTTCCAAACAGAGCCCTCTGTAGCTTTATTATGGCTTGTGAAAGCCAACAGCAGGGGCAAATCGAAGGAGCCAACCGTAGCAAACCGACATGTTTACTGAACGATATTTCCATGAAGATGTAGGACGCCTCTGTATATGAACATTTGCTGCAGGGCTGCCAACTGACTGTGCAAGTGTCCCAGACGCTCTTACACCACACTTCATTTGTTTTATTTCATTTTTTTTTTTCCCCATGCAGGGATTAAGCTCTGATACGAGCCAAAATTAAATAGAGCATTTTTTTTCATCCACTTGGCCAAAGTTTGTTTACATATTCCCTTGATTGCATAATTATCACCCTCAGCTAGCTCATATACATACTGTCTGCACTCATAAGCATCTGTAAACGACTTTAATGCTTGCCTCCTGCTTGGAGATAACACCAGCTTGGTATAGTTTTCTAAAATCATGATCTAAGAGGTGGTGTTAATTGTTTTCTTTTGACCCATGAAGTAAAGCCAGGCAGCTGCTATATTTACTTTAATCATCAAATGAAATCCTAATTTAGACAGACGCTAGGGAAATATTGAAAGATTATTAATTAATTCACAAATTATGGAAAAGAAAGATTTCCCAGACTTTCCCAATGAGGAGGTTTGTGCTAGCAGCCAGCTGTAAAGGTAAAGCAGGACTTTAGACGTGACATGATGGAACCTTTTTTACTAAATAACTTTAACGACCCCAGTATGCAAGCATGGAAGACTGGAGGAGGCAATCATTTAGAGTGTGTTTTTGCTCCCTTCTACTTTTTTTCCTACATTGTTCAAAATGATGTTTTCAGACTGATTTGTAACTTCTAAGTTAAAAGCTTTTTGGCATTCAGCTAAAAGTACGTTGTACGTGAACGTGACTTTGAGGCTTTCGGTGTAATTCCACATTTGCTTTTTGGAAGAAGAAAAAAAATCCGTATCTGTGTAATGTCTGTATGAACGTCTAAACACACCGGTAGTGCTTTGGTGTGGCGTGTTATAGGATGAAAGTCGATTTGCACTGTTAACATACATAACAAGTATCAGTAGGGATGTGCTGCTACAGCACAATACACTGGTCTTCAGCAGGTTCTGGTGTTTGGAGAAACCAGCCCAGTGTTGAAAGTGAGCGCTGCTCTGTGGAGCGGCAGGTGGCAGTCAGACGTACACTGGTACCTTTGTGTTTGTTATAATGGAAATTACTAGCTGTGCATTTCCTGATGTCGCCAAGGTGTTTTGTTTTTACCATTAATGTACCAACCTAACCTTAACCACTAAACTGGTTCCATTAAAGCTAGCACTTGAACCTTTCTGAGCATCACCTCTGGCAGTGCTGTGCCACCACTGCCAGAGGTCCATATGATGAGAGTTACTGCTGTCAAATAACTTTGCATATTCCAATATTTGCTGAGGAGTTGGTTCATTTAATTAGATATCAGCTCTATTTCAAATAAAATGTTATATATGATTATGTTATAAGAAGTTTTTGAGAAGATCATGATGCCTAGCCTCGTGAGACCATCCTGATCTCGCGAGCTTTCAAGGTTTCACTCGCAGATCAGTCTGGCTACCCTCTGTTAAAGAAAATTTGGAACCGTTCACCAAATGAACGTCCAATCAGCGTTGGCTTTGAGGCGGGTTGAGGTGTGACGCAACGAGAAGCGCGACAGTTCAGTCTAAAGAACATGGCGGCTTCAGCCGATGAAACTAGCGTTAGCGTGGCTATCGAGCAAGTTTTATCAGAATTACAGAGTATTTCTTTGCTGAGCTAACGAGCCTTTACCTGCAGCAGCAAGAGTAGCTTGGCTTGTGGTTGTGTTTTCGTCGTTGCTCTGTTACGAGCGACGACGCATCTGATTGGTTTATTTGGCCCGTCTATCACCAACATAGGCCAATCAGCTAACCAGTATTTTCGCCCCTTCCCAAAATTACTTCAACGGAAGGTTTCCAGATGGATATGCGGAGCAAATCTATCTGGCGGAGTCAGGTAACATGATGCCCCCCCCCCCCCCCCCCCCCCCCATTGAAATCTTATGAGCTGTATTTTAAAAAATGCCAAATTAGTTTTACTTTTAATCTTCTTAATAAAACATTAAGACTAATAAAAAGTTCCACTTGCATTTTTATTAAAGCAGTCGTTTTACATTAGATATCGAGTTTTAAATTTTAGTATCGTGACAACAACCCTAGTCAGAAGTCAGGAAATCTGGTCTGCACAGTGAAGAGCCTTTATGCATACAACAGAGAGGGGAGTTTTAATTTGTCTTTGTGTGTGAATTCTCTCTTCTCAAACCCCCGGTTGGTTGGTGGCAGATGGTCGTTCATACTGAGCTGGGTTCAGGTGGAGGGTTCTTCCTGTTAAAGGGCAGTTTTTCTCTCCACTGTCGCTACCTAGCATGCTCAGTATGAGGGATTGCTGCAAAGTCAACGACACAATTTAAGCAACTGTTCACTGTGGCTACGCGCTCATCCTATAGGAGAGAATCCTGCAAGCCAGCAGATTGACTTTTAGCAATCTGCTGGGTTTTCTTGGATAGAAAACATTTTGACCAACTTAGATAGTAAACTGCATTGTTTGGTAATTAGATTAGGATCAGTTGGAAAGTTTGTAGTTTATGTGGACTCTGTCTTCATTATTGGAGTAAAAAGCGTTTTCTTAATTGCCTTGAAACAACACTGTTGTAAATTGGTCCTGTATAAACACACTAAACTGAATTGGAAAAAAATGTGATCACACTTACTAGAAGAGATGAAAAAAAATCCAGTTATTAACCAGTGAATAGCCTGTCAGATTAAGTGGTTTGATGAAATTTGAAAAAATAGTTAATTTGAAAATCAGAAAAAAGTAAAAATCTTCTGATATCTTACAAAAAGGGCTTCTACCGTTTAGTTCTGTTTTCAGAAGCATTCCACCTCTCTGAGTCACTCTTTACAGTCACTGCAATTTGGTGTATTTGTGAATTTTCCTTAATCTCCTACACTAGAATATTTTTCTCAACACGTCACACTTCAGTCTGAACCAAAATGGCAGAAAGTAAATGGAGAAAAGCCTTCTGGACTGAATGCGCGCCGACAAAACGAACACATGATCAGCCGTGTTTTTCCTCTCACCTCGTCAGGATGTCTCATTCCATGACACAAACTCTCTGGCTCTAGGTGTCAAAAGTGTTTGGCATCTGAAGGGACGGTCATCTGTGACGTTTACATGGAAGAGCAGCGGTCAATTCACGTTTACTCCTCTTGTCCAGGCCTGGTCAGTCACATGACCCGCTCCCTTTGCTGCCACTCGCAAAACAAACCAGGGAGAGCGAGCTCCGCGCAGCTCGCAGAGCATTATGTGCTGGGTTCACTTGCACCGCGACATTTGATATTTATTTATCTGAGCGCTAGTTCACATATGTGTTTACATTCCACAGTAGGATTAAATGCCTTAATTTGCGCCAACATGTTATTTCTTCTGTGATTAATTAAGCCATATTAATGTGTTAAAGTCCCACGCCTCTTTTCATGGAAATACACTTGGAGATTTGTCATTAGACCTATGGGGGAGGGGGGGTCTTCTTTACAGCAGAGGGGGCCGTCCATGTTGGGCCAGCTGTCCTATGGCCTGTACCTGCCCTGAGCTGGAAGCAGGCCTGATGAAGAGCAGTGAAGCGTTGCAGACGGTGCACACATCAACTGACACCAGGCTAAATCCCCAGTTACATGACTAGTGTGTGTGTGTGTGTGTGTGTGTGTGTGTGTGTGTGTGTGTGTGTGTGTGTGTGTGTGTGTGTGTGTGTGTTGGTGACAAAGTCCTTGTTGTCTGAGGCAGAATCAGAGTTTGTGGTCACAGCGGGTTCGTGTTAGCCAACACGGATCCAGCGCCTCCACGAATGCATTATTAATGAATTATATTCCCGCTGACCCGTACGTGCGAACACGCTCCCACATGGATGTCGCGTGTATAATTAGTTCTAACAGTAGCTTCGTCGCATTCGCGCCCACATTTAGAGGGGTGATGAAAATCTGTGTGAAGTCATGCTCAGCAGCAGCAGCAGCGTCTTTCCCTCAGCCTTCATGGATAAATATGATATCATTGGCTGGCTAAATCGGCGGCTGGATCCGCTGGTGCTTTGTCCGCCCAAGTCGCAGGATGGAGTTACCGTGGCAGCCAATCACATCTAAAAGCTACATTTTACTCCCCTTACTAGTTTACTTTTTTTTTTTTTTGCTGTGCTGTGGTCGAGCTGGAGCCTTTTCAGTCCGGACCAATTTCCATGCTGCGTGCCAAAGCACACAGAGTCACCTGGGTTACAGCTGTGGGCCCGCTGCAAAAACATCGCCCTCTGTGCAGCGCGTAAGGAGGCCCCGCCGGCCTGAAAGATTACGTGCTGGGGTTTTATGGCTCCGTCCACCCACACAGAGCAGCTGCTCTCAGACTCAAACCCCAGTCCGCCGTATACTTACAGCTACAGGAGAGGTAGATGAGGCTAACGCTGGGCATGTGTGGCCAGGGCCTGTCAGCTCAGTTTGTTCAGGGAAAAGCGTATAGGAAGAGATCGCAGCTTCACAAATAAGAGCCGTTCTGCTAACGATGGCCAACAGATGTGTGGAAGCTTTGCAAACACAATCTTAACCTAGAGCAAGGATTTTTGGAAACCCGACTTTTTCTTTGCTTGATGAAGCCTATTTAATCGGTCTGTAGAGATATATTAAGCTCTTCTTTCGCCCCAGAAGTTCAGAATCCTGTTTCTTTTTTGATTTAAGAAATAAAATATTCCTTCACTGACTGACTGATTACTAATGTTTGGGACAATTTTCAGATCTGTTTTGTGAAATGCGTGTGTAGAAACCCACGAGGCCTTTGAAATCCTGGTAATGTGAAAAAGGAAATGAATGGTGTGTCCTTAGATTGTGGTGTTTATCAACGGTTTTATTAAAATATGCAGTCAGGATCCACCGTAGGACCCTCAGGAGCAACAGATTTCTAAGTAAGACGCATGAAAAAAATCTTCTTTGTTGAATATTCAGAGATCCACCAGATGAGCTTGTTTTCTACCTCAAGGCCTCTTTTTCACAGCGGCAGGCCCATTGCCAAAGGAAACATGAAGTCATGTGTGAATACCGATATTCTTGTACACCTCCATTACCGAACCCACTCGTTTCTTAACACCTCTGTCAAAGAGCAGACCGTTCTGCTCCGTTCGTCCTTTCAACCTCCTGCAGCCGCCTGTCCTCTCACGGAGACAGATGTGTGCAAAACACAGTTTTATTTAATTAACCTTTACTTTCCGCTTCGGGTCAATTAAGATCAAATTTGCACATGCAATAAAATTAGGCAAGGCGGCTCACACATCCGTCCTCGCAATTATGAGGACACAATGGCTCACCCTGGTGTTAATGCCGCCTCTCCGTTCAGCAGGCTTTGTTTAGTATGCTGCTGGTGGATCTCTGCATGTGCACGCCTTCTAGATGGCGGGATCATCCGTTGCTCTGAACTACTACAGATAAGGGCAGCCGCTGAATGATTGACTTGCTAATGAAAACATCACAGCGATGTGTCTTAAGGTTAACTAAGTAGCTTAATTGAATGTCAGATTCATGCAGAGCCTACACGATAGTCTGCCGCAGCTTCCCGTAGCTTCCCCTGTCCTCTCTGAGAGCCACAGCTGTAATTGATCCATACGGCATGCCAGCTTTTACCAGCTCCTTTGATCACACGGAGTTTCCTTAGCGAACTGTAACAATCGGAAGCACAATGCTAATGGCGCTAAGGTGCCGGACCAATAAATGCTGTTTTCAAAACTCTACAAGCGCATGTAGTTGTGTTTAGACTTCAGTCACCTTAGACATGATCTCCACCACTATCTTCCCTCTTTGAAGTGTAGTTCCCCAGAAGTAAATGTTTGGACCAGGGCTGCGTTCAGATAGCTTCTCTTTACGGTTATACTCCGGTAAAACTATCTGCCTTTTGTTTCAGCAGCGTGGGAGGACACGCTCTACCACGCAGAAGAGATTTTTAGCACAATTTGATCACTAAGACTCCTTTAATGTGTCCCGTTCTGGTGGCTGGGGGACATCCGGCGGTGATACGTGGTTTCAGGGGCGGCTAGCGAGCGTTCCCTCTCCTGCGATGAAAGCTGGGGAAAGGCTCTTGTTTTGGGATCCAGGCGCTCTGGGGAAGCCCTGCCGGATCTCCGGTGGCGCTGCGCTCGGCGCTGTCCTCGTATCGCGCCTTTGAAAGCAACAGCTGTAGCAAACGCTTAGGAGCTGCCTGCTGGCTTGATGAAGCCTTAGGCCGGGTCCCTGGTTAGCCTTCTCCCCGCAAAGCTCACACTGCAAAATGGATCTAAAAATAAGTAAAATGTTCTTAAAGTTAGTGTATTTATCTTTGATTTGAGTAGGTAAAACAGATTATTTGCCAATGGAATGAGTATTTTGACCCCTAAAATAAGATAATTAGACATACTGCACTTAAAATAAGAAGATGGAGATGAATTGTTCCTATTTTAAGGGCAAAAATCTTATTCCATTGGCAAATAGTCTTATTTACCTGCTCAAAACAAGGACAAATACACTCATTTTAAGAATATTTTACTTATTTCTAGTTCTGTTTTGCAGTGCAGGGAAAGACCACTGCTTGTTTCTGAGGCACATGTCTGCCTCCGTCACTGATTTTGCAGGAGATTTGGTTTCATTTTGACGAAAGTGCAGCCCCCTGTTGTGAACCTTGTGGCAGTCCAGAGGAAAGAGTTTGAGTATGGTTGGGACAAAGGCTTTGTAAGTCCGAGGAGGCGTCCTGCTGTGAGGTTCCTCCTTCCCAGGGCCGTCCTAACCAGTGTTAGATTACGGTCTGATGTTTATATTCCTCATGGGTGAGGCGCAAGAGATCAAACCCTGATCTGGATGATTCTACACTGGACAGAGGTTATTTTAAAACACAGCAGCTAAGTAATGTCCTCCAATGGGAGGTTTAGCCCTTTAAAATAATGGACAAACATAAAACAATTGTGGGATCATATTTGAAACAGTCACAAAGTATCAGTGACGATGTTGCACTTGATTCCATGCTTGTGCCCTCCTTAAAACACTGATTTCCACTGAGCGGAAAGCGTTTGATTCACTGACTGACGTCACCGCTGAACAGCATGCCTTTGCCTTAGCCTCGCTCTGTGCTCTCAAGAGACGCAGTGCTGTAATTCCAAATCATTTTCCAGCCACCTGATTGCCAGTCCTCACAGTTTCCTTCTCTAACATACTCCTAATTGACCTGGATTTGGCCCCCAGCGTAACCAGCAGTACGGTGGCTATTGTACTGCAGCGCCGTAATATCCAAGGAATGCAGATCGGAGTTGGCCAGCTTATTGCGGAGTCTGTTAGTTTGCCAGGTGATTACATACCTACAAAGACTCTGAGGCACTAACAAGGTAGAAGGCCATTCAAGCCAATGGTCTGTTAATTGGACGGCGGAGCACTCAGCTACTTTGCTGCTCCTCGGGGAACCGTGGAAGTGTGTGATCGGGAAGTGTGACTCGATGAGTTGTTGGTCTCCGTGGGATTGAGCTCTTTCTCTGTGTGGTTGTGCTCTTTTCAGCCTCTGCCACACAAAGCAGGCTGAATGCGTTCGTGCTTCGGTCTCTTGCCTCATTTTCTTGTCCCCTCCATTTGTCCAGCGGAAATATTTAGTTTTCTACGCATCTCTGCAGATTCAAGCCTGAATTGTTTGTGAATCGCACGGGCATAAATATACAATCCCCAGATACTGCCTTAGTTAAACCCATTAAACTTGTTTTGTATCACAAATGACATATAGAGCAACGGCATCGCTGCAACTAGATGCATTAAGCATCTAGACATGGTAAAGACAACTTTCTTGGCTCGTATTCGCCAATATTCTCAGTCTCTCAGAAAGCTCCTATTTTAGCTGAAAAATTCCTACCTAGGACTCTAGAGTGACACAGATCGCTGCTGAGAGCGGCTATGGGTAAGGAGACGCTAAAAAATGTTATCGTAGTGCAGAGGTAGGGTTGACCCTGTTGCTAGGTGCCACTGCTTATAATACAGTGGTATTATTAGCGTGGTGAGGGGGCATGTAAAGCCTGGCAGCCCACCAGGCTTTACATGCCCCCTCACCACGCTAAGCATCATTTGATTTATTTTAAAAGCATTTTTTATACTTCAGTAACAATGACATTAAAGAAGGTATATAGGTTTGTCAAAATAATCAATTTCTCAACATAATCAATGAACAAATGTATTATTAAAAGATACAGATTTGAAATTGTGGCCGAGCCATCAACTTGTGTTTAAATAATGAACGTCTGAAATCGCTGTGTCCATGCCCAACACTCTCTCAGTAGACAGCCATGGGGCACAAATGCTACAGCCCCAAGCTCAGATCGTCCAATAAGAATACGCGTTATGTTTACGTTCTGTTGGATAGGGTACAACCATCTAGTGTTGGTTATCTTAAATGATTTTTTTTCTACATTGATGTCATTAAGAGCTACTTTTAGTCTTAGGATTCTTTGTGAATAAGGGCACTGAAGTTTAGATCAAGCAATAGGATAAGCAAGAAGGGAGACTAGGCAACTTTGAACGTGATGATCTGTGTGGTTGATAAAGAGTGGTCTGGCATCAAAAGAGGCCTTGTTGATGTCAGTGGATAGGGGACACAATTATTCGAGATTATAGAAGGCAATAATGGTTTATAAAAGCAGTCATCACAACTGAGCTTTGTGAAATACCGTCTCTGAACAGGCAGCATGTGGACATATGAAGCAGATGGGTTACAGCAATGGTGTGGAGTTTTTTTGTTTTCAGATACTTTGGGTATCTCAGGACCACCACATAAAAAAATGCACAGTCACATAAAAAAAAAAACTCTGAGATGGTCAGAGTGTTGCTGCTGACCATCTCCATCCCTGTATGACCACGCTATGCACATCTTCTGATGGCAACTTGCAGCTGGATGACAGACCGTGTGACAAAGCTCAAATAATCTCCAACTAATTCCTTTAACATGGCAGTGAGTTTGCTGCCTTCACTGCCACCAGGTGTTAATGCAGCAGTTTGCTTTGGGACATGGAATGGAGGACGGCGTCACGGACGTGCAGCCCTCAAATCTGCAAGGTGATGCTATCATTTCAACAGGCAGCAGAGCACCATAGGAATGTTACTGTGTCTATGTCAGCGAGACGCAGCTGTGAAGGTAAAGCGGTGCTGCCCAGTACTAGTTAGGTATGCTAGCAGCCAACGACATGCCCACATTGTGGAGTTACGTTCACTCGACTGAGCCTGAAGTTAATGTGGTGCTTGCCCTTAGTACAAAATTATAAAACATGTATTACATTTGTTTCATTTCATATTTATCATGTTATGCCTTTAACGTGTTTACTTGTTTCCTGGATGGTATAAATGGGCTCCAGAAAGACACAGGAAGTACGTAGCAGTAGTCTGACGTAGCAATGCTAAACACTTCTCACTGTCCTATCAGAGTTCTCGCTGATATAGAATAGATGAGAAGGCTGATTTTAGGGGAATGAATAGTCTTAAGGGGCCAGTGTGCTTCGTTAGGCCTGCTTTATTCCCACTTATTGGGATCTTAGAACTGTTTTACTCAGTTGTCCATTAGAAGGATGCTACAGTTTGCAGCCAGATTTGGCCCAAATCACAGACAACAGCAAAGTGATCTGAAATGATGGCAAGTAGGATGGTGATGGGAACGGCAGCTCTCTTGAGTGTGCTGAATCACTAGGATTAGTTCATAAAAATGATTTATTCAAAAGATTTACTCGACTCATTCAGTTCATGTAACTACATTTTTGTTTTTTTATAATTAAAATTGGCATTAAGCATGGCTTAGATCACAGTGTGCCATTTATAGAGCTCTAACTGCATTTTCTGTTCCTTTACACTTTAAAATAGACACTAAGCACAGCTTAGTGTGCTATTTATACAAGTTTAACTGTCCATTTAGGGCTGGTCGATATAGCTAACAAATAAAATCTCAGAGCTTATTATACTAAATCCGATTAATCGACTAATTTTTTCCTCCTTTTTTTCATTAAAACAATTTACATACATTATTTTTAAAAGCTTGCATTTACTTCAAGTAAGCAGCACAGGACTGCCAGGGCGCCTTCATATTGCAAAGTAATGCAGGAACTCCACAATAAAAGTTTCTCCGTGTCATGCATTGCTTGTTCTTAGCCAACCCGGAATAATTTAAATAGAATGATTGTATTTTGTCATCATATGAGTGTGGAATAGTCTCTAATGTATATTAATGTTATATTTATTTTTTAAATACATTGACTCAATACTATCATGGGATGTAAAGTCTGTTTTCTGTGTGACTCGTTGGTTCGAGCTAATGTTAGCATAGCGTTAGTTTAGGATTGGTGCGTTTCTGAACTTTATTGGAAAAATATAGACGATCAAGTGAAAAAGAACAGTACACAGATTATGTTTGTTAGCGGCAGCCAAGAGTCACTTAGGGTTAGGGTTAGGATTTCCTGATGGTTAAAATAAAATACTTTAACAAAAAAGATAGAGATCTGACCTTAACTGAATTGAGAAATGAATGAATCAGTTAATGACGTGATTCGGTTCAGTCCGTTCACCTGAATCTTTCGTTCTTACTCATAAGTGACACAAGACTAATGCAGGAGCAGCAGATAGGAAAGAGATGGAGAAGCATCAACATGGTGGGTTAACAGGCCAGAGCCACATTTAGTGGCGGTATGATGGCTCTGTTGACATATTGTCTGACAGATGGGTGACACATGCTGTGTGTCTCGGAACCATTGCAAGTGCAAATGGGGTTTGGTGACAGAGGCAACGAGCTTGAAGAGTAGCGGTGTACCAGCACGTCAGCTTAGTCTCTATCTGTCCACTACGCTCCTCACGCTTACCTCTTCACTATTTCATGAGAAACCCATTTTGATTAGGATTTTTGTTTTAAATTGAGCTGAAACTCATGCAGTTAAACGTCCCTATATTTTGACCTGGACCCTGACTGGGGGTCAGCGACCTTTACAGTGCAAAGACCTATTTTCACTCCAGCTTAGACAAACTCAAATGTGTGTTTTCAAGTTTTATACTGCTAATAAAAAATTTCAATGATTCACAAGAGGAAACATCTGCTGAGCATTCACCTGTCTGCCTTTACAGCCATATGAACTTGAGGGACATTTAGTTCTTAATCTACAGGGGTTAAAGTTATAGTTGGTAATCCTGTTCAGAAACACTTTTTGTTATACTGGGTAAAACCGTCCTTCCATCCTTAAAGTAGTTATTATATTATGTATTCACAAAGAGGAGGTTAAAAATTTGTTCTCTGTGGGAGCTGCAGGCCTGTAAAAACTATAACCAATCTCTGCCATTCGGTCCAAAGGGCAGCGATTTGTCAGAGTTTTGTTCCTCCTCTCACCCACAGATGTTATATAATCACCCCCCACTACTGGCTGCGCATGCACACTTCTAGTGTTTGTGTATCCGGTTAGCTTAGCGGCTAGGTTAGCTTACCAGTTAGCCGTTCATTGTAGGTCCACTGCTCTCACCGTATGCTTTCAACTTGGCTGAGAGTCAGAAAAACCCTGTTCATGTTCATGAGAAGAAGAGGAAGGGCTCAGTAGAAAGAAATAAGACCAGAGTGGATTTAGGAGATTTTGTTTCACGCAATTCCCCAGAAGAGCCGAAGAGCACGGTAAGACGGTCTTTCGCATGCGCAGTTATTCAAAAAGGGACTTGGGGAAACTTCTGGAGAAATCGCCGACCCTAGCTTTAATATGATGCCGGTCCACTCTTTACAGATATAACAGCTTCAGCTGTTCTGGGTAGGCTCTCCATGACATTCAGGGGTGTGTTTGTTCTTTCTGAAATACTTCTGTGAGGTTAGACATTAATGCTGGACGAGAAGGCCTGACTGTCAGTGATGTAAGCTGTGTCTCAATTCACAGGCTGCGTCCTTCGAAGGACCCAGCCTACACAGCCTTAGGAGGACACTCCGGAGGATCCTCAACCGTTGGTAAATGGGACGGTCTAGCCTTTGGAGCACTTCCTGGTTGCGACACGACATCATCACGTCTACCCCAAGCCCGGGAAAAACAGCGCCAGACGACAAAAAAATGGATATGAAAATTTTTATTTAATTTTTTTTATTTACTTGTTATTGGAGGAGGAGAGTCGGTTTAGACGGCTTCGGCGGCAGCAAAACCGGCGACGAATTTTTCTCAGGCTGGGAGAGCGCAGTGGAGAGGTAACATTTACCTGCTATTATTTTCACCCAGGGGCCTGCTAATGATCATAATATACCAGTTATTAAACAAACGCTTGTCAGCAGATTGACGAATATGTTTAAATATAAAATTTTATATTTATTTGTAAGACTTGATATAAGCTTATGTTTGTAACTTTAGTAATTTGAATTGAATAGTTAAATGTGTACAAACACTGTAAATAACCGACTTAAATCACTACTTTCACTATCACTAAAAAAGCGCACAAAGCACCTCGGGAAATCTTATGGCAGACGAGGCCACTAAGGATGGTAGCGCTGCATCCTCAAAATTCGGGGAAAAGGAGGACGCATTCGAAGGCTGCATTTTAAGCATCCTCAGAATTTTTGCCAAATGGGACAGCCTCCGCGCATCGTTGTGACGTCACTGGCCTTAAAATGCGTCCTTCGAAGGATGCAGCCTGCAAATTGAGACACAGCTGTAGTGATGCGGCTGCTCGACCACAGAAACCCGCTCTAGGTAGCTCTCTCTCTCCAGACTGTTAATCTGAAGGCCACATCAGGTTTGGAGGCGTACAGCTATTGACTATCAGAAAGTTTCTGCTCCAGACTTCCCTGAGCCTGCTCTGTGATTTTACATGGCTTCCACTTTGTTATAATACCTCTAGGAGCTGACTGTGTTCATCTCTGGGAGCTTTACTTCTATGCCTATTTAACTGGCGGTAAAAAGTGCTCCAAGAGCTATTCCTAGAATAAATATTACTTCATTAATAGCTATACATTGATAATTTATTGTACTGTAGTATAAAGCTTATGTATATGCAATAGTTTTAGTAGTGTTTCTAATAAAAATTTTACTACATACAGTTAATGGGGTAAAAATAAAACCTCTGTGAGCCATCATCACATATTAAGATTTTCATATTAGCACAAACGACACCTTTTAAGTTTTTTTTTGGGCGCAGCGCTGTTGGTCTTTTGTTTTTCCCCCCCGTCATAATTTTATCTGGTCTCTGCTCCCCTTTCCTTCTGCTCCGGGTGCTGCAGAACGTCTGATATCTTTGTAAGTATGTTTTCTGCTGTCAGCTCAGCTCCTTTTGTTTAACTCCGAAGTCAATTTTCTGAACTCAGATCCTTCTGTGTCGCAGCGCACAGAAGGATTTAGTGGGCGTTGAAAGTCCTGCGGGAGGAAGGTTCATCTGTCCTGCAGCATTTCTGATGCTACAGAAATGTGTTTGCGTGCTGACTGGAAGTTAAAAAAAAAACCAGCAGATACCGTCGCGCTTTCAAACGTTTTGGGCCTGGAGGTGGAGTCGTGGTTTACAGACAGGCAGCGGTGTGGACTGACTTCCAGCTGTGAGCTGTTTCTGAACAGAACCACGTAGCCAATGGAACACGCCACACACCGTGGGCCCGCTGACTCCTTTGTGTCCCTCCTACTCCTGCCCTTGATCAGCGACTTGGCTCTTATTTGTTCTCCTTTTCTCTCTTGTCAGGAGCTTAAATGGAGCTGTCGTTATTCACCCCTTCTGTATAGGTGTTCACTGAGCTCCTCTCTTTTATGTGAAGCCACTGCAGGAGCAGCGACAGGAAGGAGGACTGAAAGACCTTTAGTGCTGTCTCCCTTTTTTTTTGTCTTTTTTTGCGACCTGCCATCTGGGGGACGCGGCAGAGCCGACGGCCTTCAAGCTGCATATGATCAGTGTGGGCTAGAGGAGGAAACCAGTCGTCCAGCCATCCCATGTTTAATACAACATTATGGCCTAGAGACAGGAACACGCAGCCTTCGTGCTCGTGTCCTCCCAGAGCAGCTGCTGTTTTAATAACTGCTTGTATCTCCATTTTGTCTGGTGCAGTTGAATTTGTGCTTACACAGCGGAGAGTCAGCGACCATCATGATGGAGCATGTGTGTGTGTGTGTGTGTGTGTGTGTGTGTGTGTGTGTGTGTGTGTGTGTGTGTGTGTGTGTGTGTGCGTGTGTGTGTGTGTGTGTGTGTGAGTCGCTCGCAGCATTGACAGGCGCGCTCAGTCTCGCAAATATTTGCCCTCTCGTCTTCCAGTCTGTGGGAACACCCACGGGCTGTTTGCTGCTGGGAGAGATGAGGGGACGAGTTCAGATTGGGTTCTCTCAAAGAATGAGTCAGTACCGGGAGGAGGCGGAGCGGGGGGAGGCGGGCTGCTCACACAGGGCCTGCTCTCTGGTCAGCCGCGGTCGGGGGGTGGCGGCGCGCCAGCTGCCTTTGTTTCACCTGCCGGGGCGGACGGGGACTTTTCTGCGTTCGGGTCGCAGCTGTTTGCCATCTGTGTTGTGACGCGTCACGCCGCTTTTAACATCAGCCCTCGCTGTGCGTCCTTTACCTCCTAACCTCTCATGTGACAAACTGTCCGACTGGCACAAACATATGTCACCTGGTGAGGTAGCCATGGAAACTGAATTCACAGTCTACACACACACACACACACACGCACACATGCACGAGCGCTATCAGAGCTTTAACTGAATTTATCCTCGTTGTATTTTGCACTGACGTTTCCAGTAGTTTTCTTGTATCCGGCAGCTTTATGCCACTTTATGCCACTTTTTTTTTTTCATCGCCGTCATGTTCACTGCAAACTCTGTCAGGTAGAGCTGCACAATATCAGGAAGTAATTTAATTGGAATTGTATTGCTAAAAATTGCAATTACAGCATTGATTAAAATCATCACACGTGCCACAATGTCTCCAGTGTTGGGCTTCAACAGCAGTTAGCGTCCATCCGGCAGGTCAAATATAGTGTGGCTGTCCAGAGAGAGAATACATGACAATACGAATATATCACCAAAGCCTGCGTCCAGACCGGCTTTTGAGGTTGCAGCATTGTAAACCCTGATAATGGAGTGTGGATTCTTATATATTGTGCGGTTTACTGTCATGGAATGCTTGTCTTGGTTCACTCATGGGGTTTTACGCACATCAGTTTGTTATGGGCCTGATAATTACCGTAAAACACCTGATGGAACCCGGTGAATTCTTTCACTTCTAATTGCATAATCAAAACCACGTTCAGCCCCAGCACTTCAATTAAAAACGATCACGACATTGAGAGGTGCACTGATTGCGGTTTTGTGGCCTGTTTTGGTAAAGCTCTGATCTGGTCATGTAAAGCACTTTGCATTGTCTCTGTACTGAATTGTGCTATATAAATAAATTTGCCTTGCCTTGCCTTACCAACACCAACCTCTAGTCCATTCAGACGTCTGTGCAGAGAGGCACCAAGACATTTTCAGCTCTGTCGTCCCTGATCAGGGACCGGCTGGTTAGAAGCTAAAAAAAAAAAATGGACCATTTTCCCAATCATTAAACGCCTACCTAAGTGTTACCATGTTGTGTGAAAATCAACACTTCCTGGTGTGGATGCCGTTTCAAACTTGGCTTATTTCAGCTAACAGCGAGGGCTTTCAAACAGAAGTCCAAAGACGCTTATAGATGGAAGCTATTTAAAAGGAAAGTATATTTTCTACATGTGGCGAGGTGAGCGGCTCATTCAGGCTGGGAAACTTTCAGCAGATAACGAAAAGGCTGACTGGAGGTACAGCAATGGTGCTGGATTTTGTCTTCTGTCATGGAACAGACTGTCAGAGATAAGTATTTTAATAAATACGTTTTGTCTGGGTTGAGTTTTGCTCCGTCTAAGACGCATTTCTGTTGATTTTAATGATCTCCTGATCTGATTGTGCACGTATAGTGAGATCAGTGGTGAGGAATTCAGTGTTCAGTTGCATCAGGGAGTGGGAAAGTTACTTTTCTGTGAAGTCACCGTTTTATATGATGTATTATTCTATTTTAAAGGGGTCAGATATTTCTAGGCTAAATCAGACGGTAAGGTAAGCTTCTACATTCAGTTTCAAGCATCCAGCATCCTGAGTTGAGTTAAGCGTCTGGATAGCTCAATATGTAATTACTTAATGTTGTTTTCAGAGCCATGGTCCTCACAATGCAGGACTTTTCGACATCTCCAGAAAATCCACAACAGACTAGAATATGTGGTGATTGAATACTGTATGTTGTGGTGTTCGATACGTAGGAAGCCAACGTGTAAATGTTATTTTCTTACGAAGTCGCATCTTTCCGGGGCATGGAAATGAAGGGTTGTTTACCAGCCATTGAACTGATTACCTTCGGTAGTCTTTTTGTTTTTCAAGCGCATCTCTAATTTAAAAAAAGAGCCAAGAGGTGTGGCTGCAAAGTCATTCTCAAACCCGAATTTGAACAAAACCTGAATTTGAACGCAACGTATTCTTAGTCGTGCTCAACTGTTACCTAGAAGATGAAGATGAATTTAGTGAAGAATTTAAATGTTATACCTGCATCACTCTGCAGCTTCCTCTTTGCATTTTCTCTGTTCCTTACATTGTCCCCTTCACCCATTGAGAGCACATGCAGCTCTGCATGCAGCTTCCAAGTCTTCACAGAGACCCTGCCTCTGCCGGGGTCAGCCTGAACACACTCCTCTGTAAACGGCCAGGAGCAGATGCTGTTCAAGCATTTAGCTCCTTTACAAGCCCTCTGCTGGCGTAACAAACATCACACATTCCTCTTTTAGCCACACACACACACACACACACACACACACACACACACACACACACACACACACACACACACACACACACACACACACACACACACACACACACACACACACACAATGCAGCCCATATGGTTCCCCAGATAGTAACCTAGCATCTTGGTGGTGCCTTTTGCTACTGCTGGTGTGTGTGTGTGTGTGTGTGTGTGTGTGTGTGTGTGGTCACTAAACAGGTGGAGGAGATTGAAGTGTTTGTGTGACAAGAGGAGTTCAGGGCTGTGTTTACACATAGTCAGCCGACATCAGTAATCAGACACATGGTGGGAACATGGGTCTAAATGTATGAGAGAAAGGAAAATTCCGCCATTTTTCTGGGTGGACTCTGACCTTCCAGGCTCCGTATGAAGTAGTCGCGTTAAAACGTAATCGTCCACACAACTTAACATGCATACAGAGTTAAACCACGTCCTTCTACTTCTTCTCTGCCTCTCGCTCCATGATAGAAAATGCGATGGTAAGTGATGTAACCATGATGCATTAGCTGAAAGGAAAGCGAAAGTCTGCAGCCGCTGAGAAACGGGGAGGATAATTGCGGAGCTGTCCGTGCAGCCGGAGATCAAAGTTTAACCGAAGCAGCAGCCCGGTTGACCACATGAATGACGAATGAGCTCATAATAGAGTCGGTGATCTCTGTGCTCCACTGTAGCTTCAGTGGGAACACAATGGAGCTTTACATGATACAATAGCATCCGCGTGATGGAAGGTTTCTTTGCTGCACTGATCCCACCGCACCGACTTCTGGATCTTTTTTTTTTTTTTTGTTGTTGTCTTGTTTTTTTGCAGCATACAGAGGGAGCAGTTTTCACCTGCAGCGTTCTGTCACGTCCACTTTGCTTTGGGAAACATCTCCCCACTGTGATCACCTCGTATATGCTTGAGTAACCAGTCATGATGGAATTTCTGATTTCTGTGGGTCAGCAAAAAGACGTGTTTCAGTCAACATATTTGACTGTGTGATAAAACCAATAAAAAACAGCTGTTTATATTAGAAAAGACCCTTAAGGTGTTTATGTTTCCATATTCATTTTAGCTACCACGTCCTTTGTTAAATGTAATGAAATACAAACTCATTTACTCTAATTAAAAAGAGTCTTCTTTTCTTTTAATACTGGCAACATATGAAAATTCTTCTTTTTATTCTTCTTGGTTCTGTTTTTTGTTAACATGACTATGCATTGGAGTGAAAAGGATACAATCTGCTAAGCATCTTCAATATACACAGTTACCATCCATAGGACAAACAGTTCCTGTTTGTTGAATTTTCTAATTGTTGTATTCCACATGATTAGAACAAGCAAGGCTGCTCAGCAGTCAGACACCACACGAGAGGAGAAAAAGTAACCCGTTTAAAACATTGAAACACCAAAACCACACTTTTCCAGATGGGAGGTTTCATCAGCACCCTCTATACCAAGGCCATCCACGCTAACGTGAGTGCTTTGTGAATCTTGTTCTCCGTTTGCACATGTTGAGGTAAATTAGGAAGCCTGTATGTGGGAGGTTCTTCAGAAACTTATGGACTGGATTAAGTCCAGTTTATTAGAAAGAATGACCTAGCTAGAAGGCCATTTTGCTCATGCTGCGCGCATTATTTGATGATGTAACAAATCTGTTTTATGCTAACAATCCAAGGGCCTGATCTTCAAAGATTCAAAATAAGGAGTGCTAAATTGCAAAAAATAGATAAATAATGTGTGTACAATAAGTGGGCGTGTTGCGGGTGGTCTGCAAAGATTGCGTGTGTAATGGATAGACGTGCAAAACAAATTCACGCCGCTTCATTTAAATTGGTAGATTTCGTATGGTACTGACAGTTTGGGAGTGGCCGTAAAAAAAGATGAAGTTTTAAGCAATAGAGTTTGAGGTAACAATGATAATTAATTAAAAATAATAATAATAATATTGATAATGATGCATATAATTGTAAGTATAAAGTTGGAAGTAAGACCTTAGGTGTCAAAGTTCAAAGTTAGGAGTCTGGTTCAAGTGTTACTGAGCTTGTGTGTGTGTGTGTTTGTACTTGCAGCTGAGCAAGAAAATTTTTCGCACATTTTACTCATAAAGGGTAGACTTCAATAAATAGTGAGGTTCTCATTTTTTTTCTAAGCTAATTGATACTAAGGTGTCAATTAGCCTAGAAAATTAGGGTTAGGTTGAGGTTAGGATTAGGTATACACTGGTAAAGGTTGAGGTTAGGCTATAGAAAGGCTTTAAAATGAATGGAAGCACTTTGTACTTTAAACAAGTGTGTGTGTGTGTGTGTGTGTGTGTGTGTGTGTGTGTGTGTGTGTGTGTGTGTGTGTGTGTGTGTGTGTGTGTGTGTGTGTGTGTGTGTGTGTGTGTGTGTGTGTGTGTGTGTGTGTGTGTTATATTTTTAGGGGTGCTCCTGTGTGTGACTTCTTGGTGTGCATGTGGGCTAATCTTAGCTTTAGGATTAAGGGACATAAGCTCATGACTAGTACTACTGGACTGAGTTGTGCTGCAAAAGCAAGCTGTAACAGAAGAGGCAGACCCCTACCAAAAGAAACCCGAGAAACATAAGCACGCATCCACTCACCTGATGTCACAAGCACGGCATTTTGGGGCTCGTTTATGCAGCTGTCCCTGCTGCATAATTGTTTGTAACACTGTTCCTGTCGGTCATTATAGTAATGTTTTCTGAAAACATCAGAGCACTTAGTGCGCCGTCCTGCTGTTATGCAGCACCATTTGTGATCAATGACGAGGGGGAAACAAAAGTCCCATCAACAAAATAAATGACAGCTTCAAGTGGGAGGTATCCATGATAGTGTACGACCATATGTCTGCGCTGGCAATGAAAAGGAGGGACAAAGCAACCTATAATTATTCATTTCAAACGAGCCGAGGAAGCATGCTGCGACAATCAGGAAAAATGGAAAAATAAAATAAAAAGACAGATGGCAGGTTTATGTTCCCAGCCAATAAAAGAAGAAACTTTGGCCAGAGTTGCGAGTTCCAAGGAAGGAAGGCTGTGCTAAAACTGTTTCAGGCCAGTGCCAAGAAGAGATGGTGTCAATAAAAGGCTTTTAGGGTACACTTTTTCCCATCTGAAAGTTGCATTTAAACTAAAATATAAGATATCTTTGTCAGCAGGTGCTAGTTACCAGTATCAAGGTGAAAAAGCTTTTAGGAAGTTATTGTTCCAACAGTGCTAACACCTTCCATCACATTGTTCTCATGGTTTATCTACCTTCTGATGAAATGCCAAAGAAAGGGCTAGAGTGACCAGAGTTTTCTAATGCTGTGCTGAGGGTAAAGGGACACAGCACTGCTCCTACCCAACACGTTGCTACACACTACCAGGCAGCTGGCTAAAGAAAGACGAGTTAGAATGTGTGAAAATGTTTCAAGTAACGCAAAAACCTGACAATCATGGTGTACAAACCAGATAGCTTCTGTAGGTGGGGGGAGCCATAAGAGAAACAGGCCTTCAGCACCCAGCAACAGAAAAGACCCCTCCCTTTCGCAGTGATTTACTAAAAATTAACGATCATTTCATTTTCTTCCTAAAGGAATATCTGGCTCTGCACATGTAGAAACAAGCTTTTCAAGAAAATATCGCCTTCTATTGATTAAGTTAAACCTTCTGGAGTTTGCAGGCGTGACTGGCTGGCGTTGGCTTGCTTCATCGCCATGTCTCTGATGCGACTCTCACTGCGTTGTCACATGTATCGTTGCACGTCCAGTCAACGTGCGCTCACTAAACTTCAAGAAAAGCTGTTCTCCTTATTAATGAAAAAATGCTGATGGTTTATTCTGTCTCTGTGAGGAGGAGAGCCAAGCCCAGCTGGCCCCGGTCCTAACTAGGTACCGATTGGTAAGAAAGCTGCAGAGGCCAAAACACTACACAAACTACTCTATAACTTTTCGGATTGTACTGAATACCACTTTGTCTTTTAACTGCCGCAATTCTGTCTGTGTTCTTCACATTGCAGAAATTATTGGGCAAAAAAAAAAAAACTCTCCAAATAAATATATTTTCTTAGAAACATTATTGTTAAGATACTTAAATTCGTCTTAAAAGGTTCTTTTAAAAAAGGACCTTTTAGGTATCTATAGCTCCTAGAAGTAAATCATAATCTGCTTAAGCTGTTCCGGGCAGGTCAGAGCTTTACAAAAACTGGGGATCAGAATTTGGTCTCGTGTTCTCTAATCAGTGCATGTTCCAAATTCTTTGAGCCATAAGTGTTTTTTCAGGTTCAGGGATGCTAAAGGCAATGTCTGGTCAGACGGGCCTACTCTTCAGACATATGTCCCAGCAGTGTCTGTCTGAGCTGGGATGCAGAGGCAGAGCAGATGGACACGGGGTTCTCTTCAGCTGCAGTTATAGGTGTTGCTTTGACGCTTATTCACAGCACAGTGTTTCAGATAGCCTGTGACTGAAACATCCCCCTGAAACAGGAGCACCTATTTCAGGGGGATATCACCAAGAGCTTTAGAAGCATCTAACTGTATTCAGACTGATGGAGGCAAGTATTTTGGTGTGCTTTTATTGCCACTTCCCAAAGGTAAAATGTTCACACCCAAGCACAAACTTATTATTTAGAGTGAAGTGTATTGCATTGATTAATAACACCTATAATAACAGATTGCATAAAACAAAGAAACAAACAGAAAACGTTCAAGAAAGTGTGTTTAAGTTACAAAAAGATTTTAAGTGAAATGTAGAATGGTAAATATGGTGCTCAATTTTGATAGATATTGGATCGGTGCCCTATGTCTAGCTGCAGTCACAGAGCTCACTAAACCGGTTCTGTTGAGCAGGTGAAGACTGTGCATCAGGCTGCCTGCCTTGCACAGGGCTGGTGGCATACCTGGGTTCTTCTGGTGCACTGGTGTTAACAAGCAGGAGCCTTTAGTAGCTCAGAGAAACCCTATCCTGAGAGGTCTCTGTGGACTATCCAGACGTTCTCCCGTGACACACTTTTGCACGTTCTCTCTCTGCATTCGCACACGGCTGGCTGCATGGCATGGATTTTGCGTGTTCTGTGCTGCAGGCTGTTTGGGACCTGGTCTTTGGGGAAACAGCACTAGCATATAGATCAGTGCTAGCTCACTGAAGAAATCAGATACAGCTCTGTGGCTTGTAGGATTGCCTATGTATGTGTTGAGGTTAGGCAGCCGATTGTCCTCTGGCTGATGTTTTAAAACTAGCAGCAGGGGAAGTGAAGGGGACAGAGCAAGGAGGTAAGGTGTTTTTTTAACAGCAGCGAGGTCAGCCAGTATGTCGCTGTTCTCTGCAGGGATGATGTTAGTCTTACAACTGGCCCTTGATGGCCTTCTTCTTTTTTTTTTAATGATCTCTTCTCATGACTCAAGGGTAAACCTGAAATCTCTAACATGAGCCTCAAAATGTATTTTCCCCTTCGCTTTGATTTACTGTCACTCTGCAGAGCGATCTCAGCCTGTCAATGTTCATTTCCTCTTCCGGGCCATTTGCGTTCAGCCTACAGGTCGCTACACCTCTTCTGTTGATGCAAGACATCGCATTGGTTCTCATGTCTGTAGGGCTGAGAAGTTGGCAGACTTGTGTGTTGCTCTGCGGCAGGTCTCCCGAGTCCCAAAGGAAGCCGTTCTCAGGATAGACTGAGGCGGTTCCAACTATCCTTTACTCAAGCTGGTACTTAAAAAGAGACACAAGCCTTCATTTTCTTGATATTCTGCATATGTTATTAAGATAATGGCTCAGCATAGCGGTCAGAGGTAGACATAATACCACAGCTTTCATGCTGTTTTCTGTAAACTCACATGTACTAAAACTGTCCGTCACAGTGGAATCTCTTCTGTTTTGTGGTTTACAGTGAATGATCTGAAAAGAACCCGTTTCTAAGATGTGGTTTACCTGGGAAGTTATACTAGCATCTTTATCAGATGTGATAAAATAAATAAATTTGTGCATTTAAAATTGGCTTCAGGTTTTGTTCTATATAAGGCGAACAAGACAGCCACCCAGCATGTGATTACCCTGATACCCCATAAACCCTGAGCTTTACTCTGGCCTTTTTCTTTTGTGACTTTACAGTTTTCTGTAGAATAAATGTTGGAATTATTACTTTTTTGCTACATTTGAACGGAAGTAACAATTTGATTGCTGTTTCTGTTTGGGGATCTATTAAAATATGAAGTTATGTAGAGTTCAGATGTTTAAGCTAACAATTTAAAACAAAAGAGTGGCTGTAGTCATCATTATTTATCTTTTTTCCCTAAAAAACATTGATACTACTACTACCAATGTTTAAATAAGAGAGTGTATAGCTGTAACATCATTGTCCTAGCTTTATTAATCATATTTACTCTTCAAATAGTTTCCACCCCCTTACAGATGAAAATAACTTTCTTCAATAAAACTTGTCTAACAACATGAAGTAAACTAAAATGTCTTGATCTAATGACAAGACCAGTGGAAGTCATATCAGCCTAGATAGGTTTGCAAGGTTTCAACTGTGGCCTAAAAGATGGTTCCACGAACCGGTCAGAAATGTTTCTGTGTGGGAAGAGATGTGAATTAAAGGAACACGCATGTTCTAAGTATTATGCATCGTTATTTTAAAAGTAAGTAAAGAGTCTACAATTTAGATACTGACAGAGCTGGTTCTACTGGACAGAAGGCTGAACACTAAAGATCTGCCTGCAGTTCTGGTTTTGTAGGGTTTAATAGGATCTTTTAAGTGGAGCTGGAGCTATGCCATTAAAAGTTTTATGATTAAAGTCGATTAGAATTTTAAGGTTCCATCCTTGAGTTCATGAAGAACCACTTTAGGGAGGCAACCAAAGGACTAAACGGACCAACGTCTCAAAACTCACTGCTGAATACGAGATTAACTATTCATTTTTGGGGGGATTTATTATTGGACATCCAGCTTAAATTTAGTTGCAGTATCGTGGCTGAAAGATACCGGGTATATTTTTTTTATATTTTAGCATCACATTGGATAAAAGCTTTCCAATTTTGGTTAACTTCTGTAGACTAACAAATGCTGCATGTGAGACTTCTTTAAATATGAGCTTAAAAGACAGGACAAAATAACATTAATATATCTTACTGTAAAGTGTACTGCAAAAGTTATTCTATTCAAAATAATAAATATTATTAGAAAGCAGTTTCTTAGTTATACAGGGCCAAATATAGTTATCTCAATTTTGCCCAGGGTTATTAATATATAATAATATATACATGACTTAAAGTTTTCCAGACAAGTTGTAATTTTTGTAGCAAAATTATTATTTCTTGGGGTTTATAGCCAGAGCTGTTTATAGTTAGCATTACAATGAAACTTTATGCCACAGATTCTAAAATGATTTCCAAGTGGGAAGAACAAGACTGAACAGAACAGGTCCAAATGCAGAACCATGTGGAACACCAGATTAAGGAAAACCAGAAAAACAATTTGATATAGACTTTGACTTTGTCATTCAACTGCACAATGACAATATACATTTGAGCAAAATTTCATTGCAAGGCTCCAAATAAAAACAAACAGAAGAAAAACATTATAAATATAAGTATGTGCAATATAAAAAGAATTTAAAAGTATAAAATAACACCTTTATTTGTTTAACCCTTTACAATATGTACGAGGTTTACCAAAATGCTTTACAGTAAGTAAAATAAAAACACATAGAACACAAGGAATAAAACGGTGAGAAAGACGAATAGGTATGAAAAGTCATCCTAAATAGATATGTCTTGAGTCTTGACTTTAAGAGGGCCAGGTCAGTTAAAGACTTGGCCATGCACACAAACAGTAAAAGGTTGCACAAATACGGTGGTGTCAAGCCATTAAGAACTTTAAAAACATGCAATAAAAGTTTCAAATCAACCCTAGACCAAATGGAGAGAAAGTCAAGGGATTTAAGTGTTGTGTGACTTGGTCCTGCTTCTCAGTGTTTATAATGCGACAGGAATCAGCATTCTGGATGGTTTGGAGGCGAATCAATAAAGTCTGGTTGACTTTGGCCAGCAGCTGTAAGCAAAAGAAGTTTGTTCTAGCGACATAATTTATTTGTTTGCAAAGTTTAAAATTTGACTCAAAGATCATACCGAGATTTGTAACAGTAGGGGTGCAGCTTAAAGAAGAATCAAGGCTAGTTGATGTACTGTTCTCAAACACAATACATTCAGTTTTGTCCTCATTTAAATATAAAAGATTTTGAGCCAGCCACCAAGAAACGGACAAAGGATATCAGAATTTACTGGTAGATATATTTGTATATCGTTGATGTAGCAGTGAAAGGACGGGTTGTGTTTCGCAATGATTGAACCAAGTGGTTCAAGGATAGAGCCTTGTAGGTTGCCACAACAAAGAGGAGCAGTCGAAGAAGACAGGTCACCAATCATTACAGATCTCTCTGTTAAGTATGAGGCTGACCATTGAAGTGCTGTCTTGAATTTTAACATCATGACCTAAACATGACAGGAGGAGTGAATGGTCCGTTGTTTTAAACGCTGCCGTGAGGTCAAGAAGCACCAGGACAATTGGCCATCCAGAATCAACAGACTGGGCAATATCATTGTGGACTTTTAAGGTTGTAGGCTTAGTTAGATCTAAAACTAGACTGAAACTTTTCAAAAATAATTTTTTTTTTAAAACTACTACACTGGATTAAAAAACATTTTTCTAAGATTTTGCATAGAAAAAGGGCACATGAAAAACAGGTCAAACATTTGAAAGTACTGAGTGGTCCAAACTCCAAGAGAAGAGTTGGGCCCACTTTATTAAAAACAGATTTAACAACTCTGCTAGGAACAATGTGCAAATAGCCATTTGTAGGTCTTAAAGATCACACGATTTTGCACAAATCTGCAAACGAAGGTCATTTAAATAGGCCATTATCACTACACACATTAGTTCATTGTTCTGCCTTACAGAGTGCACTTTACCCACAAAGAAATTCAAGGAGCTATAAGTAATAATGACACTTAGTGGGTAAAATCTAAACAACACACACACAATGCCTTTCACGGAGACCATCCATTTACTCAATGGTGCATTGTTGCTGTAAATGTCACAGAATTTTTACTTACACAGGATAAGTAGATGATGTGTTCTGTTCTGCTTCTGGTCCACGTCATATGATTGGCTCAGGAGCCAGGAAGTAAACACGGGCTACACTCTGAACCCAAGTCATTCTGGACCGTACTTCTTAGGTTTGAAAGGAGAACAACGTGACAAAGACATCGTTGATGGAGAGGACCGATTGTTTAAAGCTACTTCCATCCTGGGTGACAAATGAGAATGATTTAGGTTGATTTTACAGTAAATGTCTTACTTATAGCTCCTTTAACAAAATGTAAGAGAAAAAGAAAGAAAAAACGAGCCATAAACAGAACAGCACCTTTCTAACATGACTGTGTTGCACACAAAGAGTAATATATATAACACATCATGATGTAGACGGATCATGCTGTTTGTTGCCCTTTCAGAGAGGAAGGTTTCTGTGCGAAGCAGTTTATATCAGATTGATGAGAGTCTAAGTGTGTTTGGTACAGATTGTTTACTGACACCACGGTTGTGCTCATGCTGCTTCAGCCATGCTTCTCGGGTAAAGTTTTCGCCATCCTCTTATTCTCATCTTCCTCTCATCTGCCGTGTCCCTGTGTTGTTTTCTCTCCTCGCGACACGGCAGACGTATCACGTGACGTTTATATGAGAAGTTGTTGCACAGAGCTAAGCGTTGTGACGTCGCTGTTCTCCTTTCTCCCAGCTTCCAGTCCGCTTCTCATCGCGCGCTTTGCTTTTGGCCGTGCAGCCAGTTGGGTCCAGGGCCACAGATATCGCAGACATCACTGGCTGCTGACCACTAAAATGATCCTCACGGCCCAGTGACTCACACAGGCAGAAATCCCTGGCAGCTCAGTGGAAGTTTGGGAGCGGCGTTACGTAAGAAGGCTCGCGGCTCCGTTGTGCGATATTTGAGGAGACAGTGAGGAAACCTGGTCCCATCTACTCGTCTGTGCCCTGAAAGATGGGCCCACGAGGTGGTCAGAAATGTTTCCGTGTGGGAGGAGAACGGAAGGGACACACGAGCTCGATAATGCCCCGCCGCGTTCACACTATATATAATCAGTTATTTGTGTGAGTGCTTCTGACCGTGCCCATATGCATTTTTGTGGGGCCAGTCTCAGCTTTGTGGGGTCGTTAACTTTTATGGACTGCAGCCTGAGCTCAGAGAGGAAATGGCCGACCCAATGTGCTGACCGCTGTGCAGATCCACTTTGGAGAGACACACAGCCCCCCCCGCCCCCCACCACCCCCCACCCCCCACCCCCACTCAAGACGTCTGTCTCAAATCCTCTACGTGATAAATTGCTCCGAGAAATAACGCGGGCCTCGATATCAGCGAAAAGACAAATCCTGAGTTGGGGAGAATCCAGCGGCTTTTCACTTGCAATTACCTCCGCCTTTCATCATTTAAATGCACTGTGGTGTTAATCAAAAGTTGGATTGATTTCATCGATTTCTCCGCTACCGAAGCTCTGAAGCCTGAGCTGCGTTTTTTTTATTTGAGTAGGGGGGGTGCTCAGTACATTAGAGGGTGCCGGGGGATTTTTGGCACGGCAGTTTCCGCTCTTTATGTCTGAGGATCTGGCTGCTTTGTGGTCTGCTGAGTGCATCTGAGTGGCAGAGAGGCTGCAGCTTTTGTTTGACTCCCGTCTGAAAAGCTTCAGGCGAATGGGAGGTCTGACTTAGTGTAATTACTAATGCCTTGTCCAGGTCCGTAATATGAGGCTGTAGCGCTGACCGCTGTTTCATGAGATCCTACATTTAAAACTCATAATTAGCTAGTTCTGCTTTCCCCGTGACCACACAGTTGTAGCCAGGTACCTTTTTAAAACTACAAATTCACTGATCTGAGCGATGTGGCTGGGTCGACCTGCCGATACAGAGTTTGAGTTATCTTTAGTGGCTATAATATAAGAAGATATCAAAACGTATAACTGGGCAATTTGAAAAACAATATTATCCTAATATGTTTTTTCTGTATCAATAAACATCAGAAGACTAGTTTCTAAGGTAGGATCTGTTTCCGAATAAATTTAAAGAAAAAAATAAAATAATACTAAACTGAGTTTAATTTTCAAAACTGTCATAATCTAAAGTAGACATTCCTAATTCCCTGAAGAATTGAGGCCCTTTATGGATTAATAAGTACACTTTCTCCACCAGCGGTGTATTGTTCAAATCTCATTTGCGGTATTAAGGTAACACTTTTTGCAATCTCTTCTCCATTTTGTGAAAATGCTAAAACATATATTTCCTGTTCTTGAATTTTTAAAGGCTACCTTTTATCATTATTCTTGACATTTTCTGTTTTTCAATAAATTATCTAAATTGTTTTGTTGCCTAGCCCTACCAGAAGGACATTTATTTTATTTTTTTAAGCCATGAGAGGTTTAAGAAGTCTTTAAGATCTCCTTTGTTGCAGTTAGCATAGCACAGCATTAATAAAACATCAGTCTCTTGCATATTTCTCAAAGAATGTAGGTCCTTACCTTAAGAGACAGAAGTCAAAATAGTGAAACTGAATAATTGTGCTTTACTCCATCCAGCCTTCTTGTTATCTGCTGAAAGCTTTGCTCTCTCTTGTAGCAGAATGAACCATAGACACATCTTGAGATGTTGTACAAAATAAAGTTTTCTTTTTAAAGCTTTTTAGATCTTAAATAGAGCTTTCTAGCATGTCACCTCACTTTAGGTTTTCCTCTTTGTTCAGTTAAAAACCTCCAAACGTTGAAACCAAGTATCAGCCCAGAGGCGGCGCCTAAAGCGCATTCACTGATCAGAAAAATGTTGTAGATGGGAGTTTCACCAGCTGAATATCCTCCGTCTGTTTAAGCTCAGCCTGAGATGTTCTCTGTGAGTGTTTATTGTTGGGTCGATTCATTTCTTCTTCCCACTTTGTGTTGTTTTCTAACAGCTGCCGGCTTTTCATCGGGATCAGGCGTGTCCCAAGTGAGACAATCAGCTAATGCTTCTTTTTATAATTCTAGAGGGTTTTCTGAGTAAGAACATCCTACAGGTCATCAGCAATGTTGATCGTTAGATTATCTTTTTTTTTTCTTCCATAGAATATGATTAGTTACAGTTAGTGGGATTAACAAGCAAATGTCAACATAAAGGCAGCATGTGTCGGTCCTAAATGTTTCTATCCGCCAATCTGACGAAGTTATCCAGATCGGAACTGAACTGGTTTGGTTGAACTCTTATGATGACCTCGACTATTTGGGTTCACAGTCTGATGCTTCACTTCCAAAAATTACCCCCTCACACCCCCAACTCATGTCTCCAACTTGAGTACAAGTTTTCTTCTGAATATCTTAGACCAGAGATGTGGATTCCTGTCTCTGTTGTTTTGATGCTGGTTTAGTTTTGGACCTGTAAAGGCAGCTAGATAATCAGTAATGACTGCTGCGGAGCTCATGCTCATACAAGGTGAGTTTCTGCACCTTTATTTTCAAAGCAAAAAAGCTGTAGGGGCTTTTTTAGTTTCAGACGGCTGAAACAGCAGCTCCATCTACAACATATGGGTCACCAGTTTACTGTCTCGTCCTCCGTTGACATGTCCAGGGCATGGAGACGTTGTTTCAAAATGACATTAATTCATAAATACTTTCTAAAGCAGGTCCTTCTACCTCAGCTTTCATTAATTCCTTAAAAGCTTATCCTTAATGACTCGCTGCTAACCTCTGAGCTTCTCGACTGCAACAGGAGGCGCCAGACGGTTGTCGCGGCCTGATTTAGGATCAGTCCAGCTGTCAGAGTCTCCGTCTGTGATGGATGGAGGGCCTCCTTCTCAGGTCACGTCATGTTATGGTGACCTGTGAATACCTGCTCAGTGTCACCTCGTGGAGCTCTAATCCATCACCGTGCTCCAAAGTGCACGTGAACACCTGCGGCTTCTGATGCTGCTGCCGGACTGCGTCTCTTTAAATGAGGGGAGATTTCATGTGAGCTCAAAACATGAGTATTAAACAATGTTGTTGTTTTTTTTAACACAATGATCAGGCATTTACAAGCTCTTACAGACTTTTTTTAAAGCACGATTTAAAAGAATTGCAATATACTGCGGATTCATGAATGAATGTACATCCCTAATGGTTACCTGATTTTATTAGACTCTTAAAAAGTGTATCAAAATTCCTGTTTCTGGTTAATCCATCGCAGAGCTCTTAGAACTGATCTATTTAATGAATAGGCAAAAAATTTGATTTTACAATATTTGACCTGGTAATCATCAATCTAGGAAAATCTTCCCATCTTTTGTCTGATTGATTTCCAGATGATGCACCCCAAAACACACAGCTCTCTGCCTGCGGGACAATGAGTACATGTGTGCATGTTAGATCATATTAGGCTCCATGTTTCTGCTCTCGAGGATCCTAAATGTTTTCCTAATGGTTCCCCAATGATGAAAGAACCAGCCCCAAAGCTCATCAATGATTTAGCACTGGGATGATGCCATAGAACTAATGGCCCATCATGGCCATTAATGATGCAGCAGATGTATACATGCACACTGGGATCATGACATCAGGCAGCCATTGGGACGTTTTATTTTTCCTGGAATCTGTAAAATAAATTTTTCCCGCTAACGCTTGTGTAAACTGTTATTCAGTACATTACATCAGTACATTACATTGGATTGTTGCTTTGACTTAAAGGAATTGGTGTTGCCTGGTCAGTACCATAGACTGCATGTATTTCGCCATTCAAATATAAGGTAGTTAAAATGCTTTACAAGAAAATAAAGAAGCAGAGAGAAGAGAATATTATTAAACGCAGGAGATGCATCAAAAGAACAATGGTAAAGATTTAGGCATTATAACAAGAACAATATTAAAATGCACTGTGGATCTTAAATAAGTTAAAAGGTGAGACATGGCAGAAACCAACGGACAAAGTAATCTATGACTTTTATGAGAAACGTGCAGAAACAGTCATGTTATCCATTCTTATTTAAAAGAAGCCACTATTTTCTGCACACCTCAGGCCTCCACCTGCTAAAAGGCTAAAAGGAAGAACGTTTTCAAGGAATGAATATAATCTTTTTGGCAAAGGTCAGAGTGAGCGAGTCCAGCTTGAAAGACCATCTTGATAAATGGGGAAACTAAAGACGTCCAGGAGCCATAGACGATATTGCGGTTTACAAAGGGCTTTACAGTTTAGGGAACAGACAGCTTCATCTATGTGAGGAGGGGAAATGCGTTTGTACAACGTAGTGTTTGGTGTAAAGCCCAACCATTAAACCTACACCCTAAATCGTCTACGCCAGTCCTCGAGGGCGGGTGTCCTGCAATTTTATGTGTCTTTGCTTCAAAACACTTGAGTCAAATATTCAGGTCATTAGCATCCTGCTAATGAGGATCATGAGAAGCTAATACAGCAATTTGATTCAGGTGTGCAGGACCAGGGACACATCTAAAAGATCCAGGACACTGGACCATGAGGCCTGGAATTGAGGAGACCCCTGGTCTAAAAAAAAAAAAAAAAAAAAAAAAAGCTTTTCATTTCAGCTGCCTTTGTTCATTTCTGTTTTTTTTTTCTGTGCTCCCATTTCTGCCCAGCTGCTAATTCTCTCACTCCCCTGACATTAATTGTTCTGAGGCTTCATTAGGAACTGTTAGTGTTCATTTAAACAGAGGATGTGTTTACCCACCCGCTCCAGTCCACAGTGGGTTGCGTGGAGATCAGCTTTGTCAGTAGTTGTTAGACTGTTTTTCATATACATGACCCACATATTAAATTGGTTCAGCTCAGGTTAAACAGTACATCAATTTAGGAATTTGAGATATTGCCAGTATTATTTCAGTTTTAGCCACCATTTGAACTGAATATTGCCAGATTTAAAAAAATAAATAAAAAGGTTTTACACCAGGCATATTGAAGTACAGATGGGTTTGAGTTGCAGCAATTAATTCATAGGGAGGTTGGGTGGAAAAATGGACACTGATGATATGATGATTGCGTTTTCCATCCAGGCTGAAGGTCAGATGTTAGGAAGAGGGATGGAGGACAGAGACGGAAGAAAGGTCTCTCAGCGCTCTGCCACCTGGGAGCTGGCTGCTCATTCAGTCGTCCACGGCTGCGTTGGAGGAGGCAAGAAAGCCTCTCAACTGCAGCACTCAGAGCTGTCACTCTTTATGCCTTTCCTCCTCATCAGCTGGCAGCACTGAGCCTCACTCAACATGCACACGCTCCTCTCAGCAGAACAAAAAAGATGGGCCTTTTCACTTCAAAATGCTCATTTCTCTGTAGTTTAGCTTTGCTGTTTCATATGACAACTACTTATACAGTCAGCATCTTGTGCTAAAAAATAAATAAATTAGTAACACAAGTCTAATGGGTGTATTATCTTCACAGTAGAATTGTCTAGCTCCTGATCTTTTCAATTTGTAATAAACCATCTGGTTTAGTAAATTGAATAGCTTGAGCTGAAAAAACTAAGTCTGTGTCATTTCACTGACTCTCGCTTGCGTTGCCAAACACACGTGATGCTCACTGGCAGAGGTGAGGGCTGTGAAGGGTGCTTGAGAAGATGTTTTTTTTTTTTTAGAAGAGTTTGAGCACAAAGGCTGAAGCGGGATGTTCTGTCACAAGCTATCAGTCTCATCCCTCTGCCCTTCTCTCTTCCTCATCCTTTCTTTCTACCATATCCCTTCAGTGTTCTCCCTGTTCCATCTTCTCTGGGTCAGGGAACAGGTAATGTGTGCATGTATGAATTTGCCATTTGGAACACATTTAGTATTTGATGGGCCTCCCAGCATGTGGTCCCATGTTTGCTCTGCTCATGGCCCTATTCTGTACACCGGCAACCATTCAACCCCCGTGGGCTTTTTAACGCAGCATAAAGCTCTGTGCTAAGCTAACAGGACGGTCTCCTCATCCTGTTCATGGGCGGATTAACTGGAGATGCAGTGAGAAATCAGTTAGCGAACAAAACTGGCCAGTATGCAGCTACGACACGGACCAGCTTCACGCTGTGCACAAATGGCATCGCCCAAAATGCTAAAAGTCCCAGGAGGATGGAAGCGTGGAAGAGAGAGGGGAGAACAAAATAGGCACGTACTGCAACTGATAGCCATCACAATGTTTACATTTTTTTGGCCATCGAATTTTTCTACTACTGTGCAGAACTAATGACAACCTTTTTGAGGTGTTTAAGCTGTCAACTAGTGAAGAAGACGCAAAATTATCAATTTTTATTACCAGCAAGGTATTTGGAAATTAAATTGGAAGAAGGACAGAGATTAAAGAAACTGCTTTTTAAGATGCGTTGACATGTTTGTTGTTTATTCAGGCTAGAGAGAGTAAGACTTTCAGCGTATACCAGGAAGGCTAAACAGAGTACAAACGATGAGTAGGATGTCGGGTGCCAAGCTTAAACCACTCTCCTTCATGTCCAGGGCTCATAATGTCAGCTTAAACCTACTTCTCCAGGGAAAATCCCATCCTGATTGCAACTAAATTGAACTGGCAGACTTCCAAGTGAAGTTTGGTTTCCAAACTTCACTTGGAAACCGTTAGCCCCATTTCCACTACCCTTGTTAAACCGATCCATGCTGAGCTCGGACCGAGATTGGATCAGTTAACCGTGCCGAGCTTGGTTCTTACGACTGTTTACACATCACGCTAGCACCGTTCCTCGCCTCCTAGTGACGATCTACGGTACTACTGCTCTCTAGGATTGAAGGAGGGACTCAAGCAAATCAAAATGGCGGCGCCCGTAACATTCAGGAAGTTATGCTTGGTTATAATTGCTTTTTGCAGAGAGTCAGGTGACGAAAGCAACGTTTGGTGAATTTACTTGACAGAGTCGGCTTTTGGGACGTGGATAAGACAAACAAACGTCTAATCAGGATTTACAGACGCAGGAAACAACGACAGACGTTGAGGTTCATTACACTGCTGAACAGAATCATCACTGGAAACCGTGTGGCACGGTAGGGAAGCTAGTATTATTATGAATGTCTGAAACCGCAAAACTAGTCAACTGACTGTAAGGAGATGACGCGGTCTGCTCATGCGCTCTTTGTTATCAGAGAACCGAGCCACTGATGAACCGGGCCGAGCCCACCCATCGAACTGGTCTAGATTTAGCGCGGTTCAGTTCAGTTTGCGTTCCATTTACACTCGATAGTTATCTCAGTTACCGGGCTCGGACCGTTCTCGGCACGGTTAAAAAAGGGTAGTGTAAACGGGGTATGTGGCATCGTGAGATCACAAGCTCTCTCGA